>NW_027466098.1:4662500-5165000 GCF_046127955.1 Nelusetta ayraudi | reverse complement strand
AAGGGTACTGCTAATTTTAGGAGATGCTGAAAAGAATAAGTTGGACTAACAAAGCAGTTCTAAGGCACATATATTTGCCCGGTCCTTGCATTAATGTCGTGTCAATGCGCTGCTATTTACTCACAACTTTCAGGGAAGAAAGTTGTGAGTGAATAATAATTTTATTTTTTTATTTTATTTTTTCCTTTTCATGTTAAATGCATTTTTAGCGCTAAACTCACAAAACAAGAACACAATACTCTTGACCCAATAAGGGCTCAGTAATCAATGGACTCTGAGTAAGGTGAGTATAGTTGAGAGACATTTGGATGCCAACACATGAAGTGGAAAACCAACCAGTTGACATTTTACTTCTATCCACCCTTAAATTGTTGGAAGAAAAATTTTACAGAAACATAATGAGGATAACTCTATTAACTACTATTAACTATACTGCTGCTTTAGATTTTGGTATCTGTATGCAAATATTTTAAAGGATCAATATGCAGTGTTCAGCTTATTATAGTTAAGGGGGGAAACTAGACGCATGATGATTGGCTTGGCTTGTGGTAGGTCCCACATAGCTGCCCCTGATATTGTATCAACACAACTGCTTACAATTGCTGTGATGTGCATACAGTGCAAAACTGTGACTTCTAGCGATGACATGATATCACATACAGTCACTTTAAACAATGTAGGCCACACTTCACACTCTAAAGAATGAAACTCACCCTCAATGAAAACATCCGGATATAAATGAGTCATGAGTCAAAACAGTTTGAACAGTATTTGAATATTCTGCCCTTTAGCACTCACGCTGTAATCTTAGCAAGTGGCAGGCACATAGTGCAATATCTGCTCCTTATCCTCTGTCCTTCTGTGAACTTCTGCTGCCTGGGTCATTTTTCTATTTTGCTGCACTGAGCGGAATGGGAAGAACCTCCCCCAAAAACACAATGTTTAATGTGACTTTTACATCCACGCCTAAATCTTACATTCAGAAAGGCAACTGTTTACAACGTGGTCAGTGCAGACCATCATGGAGGTCGCGTGTCCTCTGACTGTCCCTCTATCCTCCACCTAGCCTGACAAAACATACCGACATCTGTTATTTTAATTCACACATCATGCTGCGCTTATTCCATGACCACTTACTCGCTGGCTGAGAGAATCTACCATATCTTCTCTCATTAAAGGCAGCTAGAGGGGAACAAAACCACAAGATTTCCTGGGGCTGGGAAAAGCATAAATGAAAGCCGGAGCAATGAAAAGGCAGGCACGTCGCCGTATACAAGGAAGGGACGTCACCACATTTCCAAGTGGTGCAAAGTTTTACTAGCTTCCCAAATTCGAACGGCAATTACATGCTGTGGAAAAGCTAAACAAATACAACCTTAGTTGGGTCAAGCCAAGGTTAGCCATGTTTGAAGAGAGAGCTGCAAGAGAAGACTTTCGACAGGACGTTTCCAATGTGACTTAACCAGCATACGCCAGCAGGTTCATATGTGCATTCATCAGTCCCTTCTTAATATACTGTACCATGAGGTTCACTTCAGCTATATTCAAAAAGGTTTATGAGATGACGCAGATGTCCTCGCATTTTTAGACATATCATTTTAATTACTGTAGAGGCAATGTGTGAGGACAGCTTCCTATCGTAGCATTAGATCTGTACTTCCTTCTATTGTTTGTTTTGTTTTCTTTACATCCCCCCCCCCCCCCCCCCCCCCCCTATTCTCAGCTCGCACCACCACCACTGCACTCCCCTCCTCCCCCCACTTGACAGACGATAGCCACATCAGAGGGCGCTGGGGTTCGGGGAGGGAGCCACGGTGATTTGGGCAAGCTGCAAGCATTAGTGGGAAAGTAATTAGGGTAAAAAGTTCAACCACAGCTCCACGTGTGCAGAGCTGCCCAAAAATACATTTGCTTCACCGTTTCCATATGCAGATTTGGATACACCGCCTCTGAGCGTGTGTGTCTAAAGGTTCATTTCGCGGTGTGTGTGTGTGTGTGTGTGTACAGCAACTGCATGGACAACCTAAAAAACAAAAAGACAAAAAAACGAAACATAACAACTGAAGAAGTCATGCATATGCATCCCATGAATCCAGCTGATCCCCTCTTCCTTTGACAGCAGCGGGGTGGACATTAATATTTATTACCAAAACCGAAGCTTCAAGTAGATCCAATTTTAGCCATTTCTGCCATGTGTTCCAATTTTCTGTCAAAGTTAAGTGGCACATTTGACACAAGAAACATCTGGTCATGCAAGGGTTCTTATTTCCTCCCCGTTTTGACGTGTTGTACCAGATATACAAAGATGTGAGTCAAACATACATACTGGCCAAAACGTCAAACGCAAAAATAGTTGAACACTAGATTAGCTTTTAGGATGATATAAATGTTATTCATTGAATGAAAAGTATTCGATTTTTTTTTTTTTTTATTAATGTTAAGCAAGAATTCTAGCTTTTAAATCACAATTAAAACTTTTCTAGTGCCAAGTCCTACTGAATGGTGACAAGAGGAGCAGGTGAGTGGGTCACGAACGGTAACTGTCACTCCTCTGACTTCCCCCTCAGTCATGACACAATTATTAGAACCAGAACGGCTTGGAGGTGGGTAATGTCATGAGCCGCTTATTCATAATAGTCCTGGGTTAGCCAATATGCAATATCCCCTTGCACATCGCCATGCACATGAGCCCACATTAAAGCCACACTCAGTAAAAAAAAAAAAAAAAAAGGTCGGTTTCAAGTTAAACTGAAGATAATCTCACCAAAGGGAATTCATATCCTGTCCTAAAAGAAAGTGATGGTTTCAGTGGGGAGAAAATGTCACGACTATGTGTCTGCTTTCCTTTTTGC
Source organism: Nelusetta ayraudi (assembly GCF_046127955.1). Classification (NCBI taxonomy): domain Eukaryota; kingdom Metazoa; phylum Chordata; class Actinopteri; order Tetraodontiformes; family Monacanthidae; genus Nelusetta; species Nelusetta ayraudi. The sequence goes on along the minus strand of NW_027466098.1, from coordinate 5,162,148 downwards.
TTCGTTAAAGCATTTGGCATTGAAGTTGCACAGGGATGGCACAACAAAGAAACGTAAGAAAAAAATGAAACAAGGCTACTCAACAAATTTCCCAAAAGTAAATGAGCTATTGTATGAGCATGTAGTTTTAAAGCAGCTTTCCATACTTGTGTGACCTACAAACTGCTGTGAAGCCAAACTGTAAAACTGAACACAGTGTAACTCTGCTTCAAACATCGCTGACATAAAAGCATTTATGTAAAATAGATAGATCTTCTATAGCTACACATTGTTTTGGATGTAAATTGTAAAAAATACAGCATAATCTATTAAACCAAAAAGAAATAAGCTTTTATGACTCAAAGGCCACTTTTCTCACATGCAAAATGTTATAAAACTCCATTTTTGTTTTGATTTACTAAACTAAATTACAGGAGAGAGAAAATGTTTCAATTTTTGTAAAATTCACTATTAATTGCTTTGACCACAGGGCCCTGTTTTGGGGGATTTGGGTTGTGGTAAAGGTTTGAAAAGTCATTACCAATCATTCAGTCTGTCGGGTGTGTTTATATGCAGCACTTTCAGTACTACTGAGTTTAATCGGACTTCCTATTTGAAGGGGGGGGGGGAACTGGCGAGGCAGAACACATTTTCGACGGACATAAAACAGACATGCAAGTCAAAATAAACGCTTTGAATAGAAGTCCGAGGCCCCAAGCACTGCTTTTATACTGAGCAAGTGTGCATACGCGTGTGTGTGTGTGTGTGTGTGTGTGTGTGTGTGTGTGTGCGCGTGTTAGCGTGTGTGAGTGAGTGAGTGAGTGAGTGTGCGTAGGGGCGAAGTGGAAGGCCAGATTACAACTCCTCTCATTTCCACAAAGAAGCATCACAAACAGGTTCAGGAATGATTTCATATGTTGTTCTAACTTTTTTTCTCAATGGAGAGCAATGCTTCTTTTAAACTGTATGCAAGCTCTGGACATCCGTGGATGAAGCTCCTCTATGACATATTGTTTGGGCTTATTTGCTTTAATGAGCAATAAATCAAACCACAAAAACATGTTTCCAAAAAAATAACATGTTTTCTGGATAAATTCCTTGGATTTCTATTTTTTTTTTTCTCTCTCTCTCTCTCTCCTCCCGGTGCGTGAGGAGTTGCGCGCATGGGTGTGGGTGTGTGTGTGTGTGTGTGTGTGTGTGAGTGTATTGTGGCGGGGACATGTGTGGTCATAATGTGACACTGAGGAACACTGTAACCTCATGGCGGATAAAAAGCATCACTTCTCTAAATCCCCTTAATCTGGGGGCCTCGTTTCATGCAAAAGCTTGATGATTTCCATTTAATACACTTTAAAAGATGAATACATCCGGTCCACGCAGGGAAACCCGTCATGAAAGTGCACTGAAACACAAGGGCTTAGTGCCACAATGGGTTTAGAGCTTGCCATTAAAAAGTGTTTGCATGTGTGTGTGAGCTAAGTGGAATTTGTGGCTCGCAACCATGTAATAAATAGCCTGAATTATTGCACCACAGGATTTAAAGATGCCCCCAAACATGCTTTAAGGCATAAATTACAGAAAAATGCATTTTTTGCAAATAAAAAGGAACATTTAACCGCAGCATAACCATGATATCAATTGTTTCTCACTAAGGCTTTCAAAGTAAATAAAAACACACATTCAGCAGCAAGAGCTTTTCAAGTTTAACACAAGGCATAATAATTTATATGGCCCATTAATGCAGAAACTTAAGCATGCTGATGAGCTAACGATGATGAGACGCCCAATATCTTGCAACCATGCCTCAGTATTTTGCCTAGAACTCAAAATAGAAAATCCAGTACACTGTTTTGGCCAAAAGAAAGAAAACAGGCCCACATCCTGTTAGCATCTGGAGATGTTATGAGGCGACACTTAAAGGTTGGAACTGTCAACTAGCAAATCCCCGAACTGGGGAACAACTTGTGTTTAATCATCATGGCCATAAACTTCTGACAGAGAAATATGCACATTCAAACACCCAGGCACAGTAAACATGCCTCCGTCCTCAACATGAAATGTGATTTAGAGAGTGCAGCTCCAGCTCCACCGACGGTTTATAACTGTGGGTGCAATTAAAACAGTTGAAAACAATTAAGCGACAAGCAGAGAAAGGAAATTCAAAGAGTCCGCAGTAAACCACGGCCTGCACCAGCAGACGCGTTTCTCACCAACACCAAAAGCCCAGTGGACTTGGCGCAGAGGGAGTGGATGCAGCTTCTCTGTCAGGGAAATCACAAGATCCATACATTGTTTGGACTTCATGCATAATCCTTTCCATTGAAAAAAAAAAAAAAAAAAATTATGTTGAGTGTGCCTGGCTGCAAATCCACAAGTACAGGGCTTCGGCACACATGCTTTTTCCCTTCTCTGGTTTTCCTTTAATTTGCAAATCTTGTAATCTAAGCCTAGAGCCGACTCGACCGACTTCTAAACCAGCGCCGCTGTAGCGGCCAAGGCCCCAATCTGTTTTCCATTTAAGTGTCAGGACAGCATCCTTTTTGGTGGTTAAGAAAATCTGTTATTTCAAAATGATTATATGCTAAAAAACTGTGTGAGGACGTTAGTAAGTTTATGAACAGGCCCAACGGAAAGTAGTGCGCCGCACCCGGAAGCCTTTTTCCCCCCTTCCTTCTCTCTCTTTGACCAGAGTGTTATTTACCAAGCACTTCCATAGAGGGAAGAACCAAGCTGTGCCATTCAGCCAGGGGTCAGCCTTTCTTCTTTTCAACACAGTGCATGTTTTCAGCATTAGTGTCGAGCGACGCCTGAGCGATTTGCCAAAACCGTCAGAGAGCCGCTGCCTCGGTGTCAGTGAGGACATAGGAAAAGCACACAAGCAACAGCGGCAATGGCGTCAGCGAGACAGGGGCGGCAGTTCGTGGAAAACATCAAGAAGGTGGTCTCCATCAAGACGGAGCCGAAGACAGGCTTCCTTATTTCATTTCCCGCGGAGGATATATTGAGTTAAATTTGGTGCTGCTCTGGAGCGGCACCAAAATTACAGTTCTCCCTCAGTGAATGTAGGAGGAGGGGCTCGGGGGGGGCAGTCATGGACTGGGTATGGAGAGGTGCCTTGAGGTCTGTCACTTTTTCTTCTTGTTCCTGTGTGTGTGTGTGTGTGTGTGTGTGTGTGTGTGTGTGTGTGTGTGTGTGTAAGTGTACGTGCTTTTCTGCAATGCAATACAACGTGACAGATCTGCTGCATTGCACTTAAGTCTACTTAAAGGTTTTTGTTGTGACTGCCAAGTGTTGGTGCAAATATTCAGAACCTTTGGTTGTTTCAAGCGGTGGGTAGTGGGTGTGACACGGCACTCAATACACTTAAATGTGTTTCTAATGTTCTCAAACTGGAGGGGGGTTGAGGGGGGGGGGGTCAATGTGGTTTTGACAGGGGAGTAGGGGATTGGGGGGTTCAACCTGGTTTAGACAGACATGTCCCACAGCTCATTGTCTTGGTTAGTCATTATGAACATCTCATTTCAAGTTATAATGACTGTGAGTGAGCGTGGTAATGAGATATTAAAAAAAAAAATAACAATGAAATGTATGTAAATTGATATTGCATTCCATGTTTCTATCATTTTCGTCGTGTGTAGCTGCTGAAAGACATTTGGCCACTTGCTCCATGTCTGCATCCTAATTCCCTGTCAGGGTTCTTCACTAAGCGCAAAAACGAGTAAAAGGAGACACTTGGAAACACTGGCGTGAAATGCATTGGAGTCGTAGTGAGGGTCGTGGTTATTATAACGTATTTAAAGTTCCATTTTGTTTCTCCGTCTTTATTAAGGCATAAAAAGATGAACGAGTATTATTTGCTGTGCTATATGTGTGCTTTAATTGAATTAAACTGTCCCCTAGTTGGGCATGCTTTGAAGTTTGGTTTCCATCATTTTGCCAACCTTTGCCCCCAACACGTCAAGAATTATGTGCAGTCTTTATCACAACCTGTTTTGATGGGATAGGAATTACACCACATGGTTGATGCTGAACTTGACCAAAAAATGACAATAATAATTATTATTATTATTAGTAGTAGTAGTAGTAGTAGTATATTACGATATATAAGTATAGTTACATGCTAAACACTAGACTCGCCCAGCACAGTCTCAAGGCAGATGAGAAGATAAAGCTTGGGGAGCCCATTAGCTCACAGTCACTGTCAACTGTTGACTGCGATCTGTAACATTCCAGTGGCTTGCAGCCTTGAATCATGTACGAGGAAAAAGTTAACAGGGACGTTCAACGGGAAAGGGTAAAGAAAGAGGACTGTCCGACTTTGATTTTTTTTTTTTTTTTTTCTGAACGAGTAGGTGGGGTCCGCCATTCCCCCCCCCACTGGTGGACTCACCCTGAGGAGCCTGTGCTCTTGCAAACGCCCAGCAGGGGCCTCTTGTCAGCAAAACTGTCCGTCTTCAGTGGACCTGAGGAGAAAAGAGTCGCCGGATGAGAAATGGGATGGTCCGGGCGCAGCGGCGAGGGACATTCTTTAAATGAGCACGAAAGGTCTCCATTGCTGCCTCATTCCAGAGGCAGCCCATTAACATTACAGGAAACATACTGATTACATTACAACTGTTGCCCTGTAATTCAGTTAGTGTCACAAAACATTTCTGTGGGAGATTTATTTTTCACATAAGCATCAAGCTTTTTTTTCGTGCGTGTGGGTGTGTTGTTGTTGTGTGTGTACTTTACAATCGAGTGTGGGTTGATTAAGAATGCGGGCTGCATTTGGATCACAGTTTTTCGCAGGTCCCTCAAGTTGTGAAATGTCGAGGAGAAAAATTAGGGAAAAGAAAGAAAGCCGAAACGTGTGAGAAAACTGAAGTCGGGAGGAGAAATCTTGCAAATGCAGCAACATTTTACTTTATATCTCTTTATATATGTTTGTTTCGTGCGTTTTAGGATGGATTCGCAACCAATCAAGTGGCAGGAGGAAAGAGGATGTTGCATTCGGTAGACCAGCCCTGTACTTTCCCTGACTGTCTCATTCTCGGAGGCAGACAGCAGATCATTGGAATTGGGCGGATGGGGCCGCTTGGATTGAAGAAGATGTTAACTTTTTGAAGACTGTAATTTGAGGCTTGAAAGTAATCAGCCTTGAGTTCTTGTGGTGTGGCGTGAGAGCAAATGCGCCCTCCATACCAGCCTTTAACACTCCCGGCAGAATCTGTTTTTTGGCTTCTTTCTGTTCGTGCAAATTAGTCCCAGTCGATACATCAGTGCTGCGCCATAAAAATTGTCTTTAAAAACACTGTAAATATGATGACTGGATGCACAAATTGAATAACTTGGTAAAAAAAAAAAAAACCCAAGTCAGTAAAGCTCTGTTTTAAAGTCTTGCACCAAGAACCAGACACTACATACATTCATATAGTGCCAAGGCAGGCTTTTTTTTTTTTTCTTCTAACAAATAGGAAACAGAATCCTGGTTTTCCCAGACAACGGAAGTTCACGGGTCATAAACCCCAGAAAAGGATGCGGATGAAAGTGTTCCCTCTCTCTGGGAACCCAGTGCATCCCTCTCTGCAGAGGGAAGGGGAGCCCTGCCCCATTATCATCAACACCTATTTTCGGGTCTTTCCAAGATCGCCCACCCACAGCCTTTGCGTCCCAGACAATTGGCCTTTTAATGGCTCACCACAGTGCGACACTGTTTGCGCCCAAGCAGATTGCAATCAGTCTCCTTCCTTCCAGAGGGACAATTCATATTTATTTTCTGCTGAGAGAATTGACCCCCCCCCCCCAACCCTCACCCGCCCCATGTGTCGGGGCTATCTGCTGCTTCTTATTACTGTGGTTCTCTTTCATCCACTTCCAGCACTCCTTAAATGCCACCATTGTATGTTGTTGAAACGTGCCAAAACAACGGAACAAGGACGGAGAACAAAAAGATGATTTTCTCACTTTAAAAGGGGGGTGAGAGAGAAAGAGAGACAGACAGACAGGCAGGGAAGCCAGAAAACAGGCAAGCAGACATCATGGCAGCTTTCTCTGCCCACTGTCTGCAATGGATCAGACTTACTTATATGGAGGCACTATTAGGACTTTAACTTTAAGTAAAGACAATTGTCAAGTTATTATTTAGGGAAGCACCGATCTTAGGAATCGTACCTTAGTCGTTGACTGATGTGCTGCTAATTGTGTCATAAAGTGTGATGATAACAAATACATTACATTAGTTTACTGCTCTGTGCAAAGAAAGCAAATACAAAGAATTAAAGTTTAATGGGAAAATTGAAATCTTACATGCAGATGCACAAGTTTCATTCTGTGCTCTAAGGGTGAATTAATGGCACCCTGCAATGTTCACCTTATCTCTTATCACCTCCTTGTAAATGAAGTCATTTTTACACTTTCCCACAATGTTTGTTACTGTATACTTTAAATTCTTCATGTATTTATTTATTTTTTCTTACAGGACAGCAGATTTGAGTCTTCAGTAGCTAAATATGCCTCACTGGATAATGTTTACAGTTTATAGTTTTTGGCAGCTACAAAACCTTCTTAATGCAGCTTGAAATCTAATTAATTTTCATTCTGTGGGGGAACAAGAACACGCTAAGCGCTGCCACATGCAGATGTGATAAAACAAGTGACAGAATACAATACATATTTTTACCAGGATTGAGAAATGCTACATAAGCAAATTTCTGAGAATGTTGACGCTACAGTAAGAAGCTTTCAAGAGGGGTTTGGCAACATAACAGCACTGACTTCACAGGCTCGCCACCACTGTCTGAGAGGGAGCCAACGCTAATCGTACATTGACTATAACAGTAGGATGAGGCAACATGGGGCGCTCTTTAATCTTAGTGATCTTGTGCCACTTAGAAAGCCCACAACCCCAAAACTACATCAGGAAGTGCCATACAAAATCTAATTATAGGTGTGCATCTTGAATGCTAAAATTAAGTTAAACTAAGTTAAATGCTTCTTACTTTTATTCGTTCTGGGAAGACATGTTACAATAATCTCGGACAATAAAGAAAATTACAACAATACTACAATTAAACGCACAATGCAAGGGAAAAGTTTATGGGTTAGTCATAAAAGGGGTAACAATAACCATAATTAGAAAATTGAGCTGGATAGGATTGTGCCTCTATTTTGAAGCGTTAATTTGAGATTAAAATCCAAACAATATTACAAAGCAATATAAAAACAATGATAGGGGGAACTCTTGATGGGGTGGAAGTAGTTTTGTGAATAAGCTAAGTTTAACTGTTATTCTTGCAACTGTCCTTCCTTACATTAAAAGACAAACCTTTTTTTTTTTTTTTTTTTTTTTTCTTATAATGTTTAAGAACTTTTCACAAAATGTGAAACCTCTGATTTTAAAATGCCAGGGGCACAATGTAAATGAAAACTCATTTTATATAGAGCAGTATTTCCTCAAAATTCAATACTACATACACATAACATACATACACATAAAACAATCATCAAACCATTTTCCATCCTGCAAAGAAAGTCTTCTGAGTTGCATACCGAAGTGATTTCCTTGCTGCAACTGATTTTTATCAGCACAAGCTCTTAGATTTGAAGATCTAATAAACCTCAACACTGCTGTAACTATCTATAAGGCCAACAACAGCCTACTTCAGATAGAGAATAACGTGAAACCACTTCAAAAGATTACTCCAAAAGCAAACTTAAAACCAAAAATGGAAACATGAAAAATGAAAATGTAATTAATCAATTTTTTTTGTATTGGATATATTAAGTTGTGTAACAAAAGTGGTACTTGCAATGGATAGTCCAGTCTATCGTTATGTAACACAACAAATGATGATGATGGTTATTGTTCATGTTATGATTACTAAAAATATTATTTTTGTTCTTTTCATGAACCTGAAATGCTTGACATCTTTTGCTTGGATTTAGTTAACTTGTTGTCTTCAATTCAGTTAAAGTCAAAATTTGCAATTGTGCTATTTCAATATTATCTTCTATTTTGTTTCTGTGCAATTATATTTCCTTTATAAATAGGGTATGAGAAACAAGCTGCAGCTTGAGCCTACTCCTTTTCAGCCCATCTTTAACATAGAAATCCAAATTGAATATATGCATCACATTATGTTCTGCTGAATGGACCGAATAAAAACTTCAAAAGGCGAGTTTAGTTTAGTTTAGTCTGACATGACGATTGAAAATATTTGATTATCTCTTGCTGGTTCCAATATTTGTAATACCACACAGATTTACCTTCCATGTTTTATGTACTTTATGGGCTTTTCCTTCAGAGCACAAAGGCATATAAGTAGTCATTAATGCTGATTCGAAACGTGAATGGAAACAAATCCTACTCCTTTTCAACATGTGTATTCTATATTGAATTTTTCTGTCTTCATATGTATGCACATGTGGCATTTCTTTCTTTCTTTCTTTCTTTCTTTCTTTCTTGCTTCCCTTCTTCCCTTATTTATTTATTATTTATTATGTTCGAAATAAAAACATCAATCATTCAAACCCTAACTTGCATTTTAAAAGCGTCTTTGAGGTTTCAATAGTTTCCATAGAGGATTATCTTTGAGGTACTTACTGATGTGAGGCGCCGGGAGGATGCGAGCGGTTCTCACTGGGCCATGGCGCACTGAAAAGAGTTCTTGGGCTTCTCCTACCAACTGAGAAAAAGAGAACGGAGAATAATTTACCGTGACTTTATAAGTCTCACAATTGCAACAGGAAAACAAAATTACAAAAACATTAGTTAAGCTTTAAATGCAGCTTTAAATGCATAAAAGCTTAATAATAAATAAATGTTGTTTATTATTGGTACGTTTCCAATCTCTTAATTTTGATACAAAGACTTCCTTTTTATTCAGTCCCAATATTAAAAAAAAATTAGCAGCAATATACTTCCACAGTGCTCTTTAGGATCAGAAAAATGATTTTTGCAATACAACAAAAACAACAAAGATTGTATTTGTGTGGGAGAGCAATGGACAAAAGTAGCCTTCTAGTTCTAGTCAAACCGAGACAAGTCAGAATTAGAGGCATAACACAGATTTTTTTTTTCCACTTTATTCACTGTACAACGCATGTACAACGAGAAGAGGTTGGGGGGGGTTACTTCAAATAGACACCAGCGACAAAGATACACTTGTTTTACAATAAAGCTTAAAATGAAATAAGACTCATTCATTTTCAAGCGGTACGGAATAAAGGCAAAATACTTATTTCCAGGTTGAGGTGCGAATTTGGATTTTAGTCATGTTTCTCTCTCCTTCTTTTTTTTCAATCATTCTTTATTACTCATTTTTGATTACTTAAATATTACTTGACCACCACATTAACTTTGAAATATAGAATTTGTGAAGGCCAATGTCAAGTTATTATTGTGAGGTCAAAAGCAGAGCTTCACCACATGCTCATTTCCAAAGAAGACTTGAATTGTGGCCCTAAAATGAGTCTTGTGTGTAAACTACATGGAGAAAATCCAACAGTGAGACGGTATGGCGACTGACTGACACCAACGGGTCTTCGACTTCCTTTCTGAAATTACGTCACCATTGCAAACGGCTGCCACTGAGTCACTTGTTGGCATTTGACACAAACCATCCATAGCGGCACCAAAGACTTTGCCACTGTTCTGTGCAAAATGTGATTATGCCCAATAAATGTGTTAAAAAATCAGTTTAGGGTTCCAAGGGAGGAAACTAATGGTGACTGTAATACATCACAACAGTTGTTGCGTTAGCGTTATCTCCATCTGGCCAGAGTGCTGCTATCACTTCCAGTCTATCAGCCAGCATGGTGGGAACAACAGCGGGTTGGAAGTGAGGAAGATGGATGCGGACAGAATTCAGATCCTCTGGACAAGGACAAATATGACTGGAGGAGTTATGTTGTCATTGCTCAGCTTTGGCCTTAATGCACAAGATCTATGCTATTGTGGTTTGGATTTGTTCCAAAACTCCAACAAAGTCCCGGGAAAAACACAGTTTAGTGTATAAAAAGGAAAAAAATATTCTTAAAAATAACATTTGGCATGTTGTTGTTTGCAAATAGTGTCACTTCCTGGTGTCTGCTGTCTGGACCTTCAGCTGATTTGCTAATTTGATTAGCATCCAATAGGCTTCACACCGATCATACCGGCTATATCGGATCGGCCGATATTTGGCATTTTTTGAAATGTTCGTGATCGGGCGTCATGTCATAAATCACCGATCCGATCAATGACGTCATGGTCGTGTTGAAACTTTTTTCATCCGTCTCATTTACTCCAAAGTAGTTTCACAGCATCGACATGTTTATTTGTTTGTATCCGAGAGCTAAGGATTCATGATTCAAAAAACTTCCTGCCTCTTCCTGTTGTGAGTACTGTCGCGATGTGACGGACAATAAAGTTTCTTTGAATCTTCACGACAGCAACATCCATGGGCGACACAAACATACATGTCGGAGGTGTGGAAGTTTTTCAAAGTGAGAGAAACACACTGCAATCGGGCATGGCAAGATTGATACTCAGGAAACGGCACATAAGTATATAAATACATAAAGAAGTCATTTAAATATTGCTCCTCACGTGATGGGATCAGTGATTGGTTATCGGTTTATTTAAACTCACTGATCGGTGATCGGTGATCGGCACAAAAATGGTGATGGTGTAAAGCCTAGCATCCAAACCTCTACAACTCTACGAGCGCCATCTCTTCAAGTGAGTCTGAGACTGCGTGTGCACCGAGCAGCGGTTTGGAGCTCTCACTGCCTGCAGGCACGGTTGTGGGCATGCCAAACGGTTGCTTGATTTCATGGCGGGAAGCAGAACCAGAGACACGCTCGTTAATGTTTCAGACTCTGGTCTTGCTGACCATCAAACGGCTTGTTGGAAGAAGCTGCCGGATGACGCGCAACACGGCCTTTTCTTGCCAAATAGTCAAGAGCGACAAACACATTGCAGGCACGGGAGTGAAAACAGTATTAGTCGACAAAGGTTGATCTTCAACACGCCTTTGCTAAAGCAATAGCAGAAGTAACGGCCAGGCAGTAAACTAGGAGGAGGAAACAGACAGAGGGCTCGTTGGGTCACTTTGCGCTGATCTTGAGGCCGATGAATTTTCTTTGCTCTGAACTTCATCTACTTTATGCATTTCACTCATACAGTCACGAGTGTACAAGCCCGCAGCCCAAAATGTTCTTAAACATTTGCTAAAGTGTCTGTTTGTCATGTCACAACGCTCATGCATTCTTTAAATGGTCCTTCGGAACAAATAAAGTTTTTCTTTTTTTGTGGAACATGCAAATTAAACTGATTTCTGCATATGCCGTCATTGACACACTGGAAAAAAAAAGAAAAAGGAAAAGTTCATTTCTGTGCATCCATTTTCTATCTCTGCTACTCGTGCGCTCAGGGTGCTGGGGCCTGTCCCAGCTATCTCGGGGCCAAGGCAGCGTCACACCCTAGACAAGTCGCCACTTTATCACAGCACCGACGCACGCAAACACACCCATCCGCACTCACACTCACACCTACGGACAATCTTGAGTCGACAATTAGTCTGACAGTGTTTGTCTTTGGACTGCGAGAGGAGGGCGGAGCACACGAATACTGCGCACAACGTGAGCAAGTCAGTCCAGTCGCTTACATTGTCCACATAAAAAATAAGTCACACATAAATGTATCACTACATAGTTCAAATGTTCAAGATCAACCCATGGAACAACCACCAGAGGAAAGGCTTAAGGTTCCAGTGTGTAAAATTTGGTTTGATTTAGGATTTTTATATTGGTTAAAGCTGAACATACTGCTCATAAATACATTAATAAAAATGTAACTGTTCTCATGTATTCCAAGAATCCATGTAGAGCAAGGGTCTTACTCCTAGTTAAATGCCATCTTGCACCACCTTTTTTTAAGGGAGCCCGGAATTTGAGGAGGCCCACGTGACCTAAATATGAAACGTGCTGCGGGGAGCACTGAGCAGCTCCTTCAGCGCAAGACTGCTGCAGCCTCAGTGCAAGAAGGAGCCGCAGGTTACCGCAGGCCATTTCTTACTGCAGTCTCCTGGCTGCACAACTGCACTCAATAAAATCATCTTCTTAACCACTTTACATTTCACAAAGTTTCAATAAAAAAAAAATGTTCCTTTCTTAATCTATTTCCCCAATGTGGGATTAATAAAGGTGTTCTATTCTATTCTATTCAGGCGTGCATCTTTAAATACTGGGCTTCCTTCAAGAATTTACACACTGGATCTTTAAAACAACCTAGAACCTCCTCTTTTCTTATAAATTCTAATTTAATCCAGTAGTCTAAACAGCGTGAGATGTTCAGTTAAACAGGGCTGCTGGCGTATTAGGTCGATGGCCCAAGTCACTTCTGACAGTGTCTGGCATGTGTAACGGCATGATGTTCTAAGCGCAGAATGCCCCACTTTTTTTGTTTTCATTCTTCCTTGCATTAAATTACAGTGAAACCTGCATTATCACTTTGTGAGTGCTCTAATCTGTTTGTTCTAAGTCTTTAAACCCATCCGAGGAGATGATCGCTCTTTTGTGCAATTAGTAGCCTTTGCAAAGTGGCGGATTTGCAGCTGTGTTATTTTATTTATTTATTTATTTTTCTTTTTTTTCAATTCAGAGTGCTCAGGCCCAGCAGTGGTAGATTAACACTGGAGACATGAGCAGGTTACACGAGCGCTGGTATCAGGAATAAAAAAAAAAAAAAAAGGGAGGTTGGCGGCAGAGGAGCATTCCTGCACAGTCAAATGGACGGGCGAGGAGGAATAATGGAATTTTCTGGATTAAAATGAGAAGAGGGGAGGGCCAGAGGTTAATGCGCCGGGTTATTGTGCATTACCCGCAGTTCATCCTCGCCTTACACGGCTCAGTGTGACACACACGCGCATCCACAATCTTCCCACCATTACATTAGTGGACCTGCGTATGCAATATGCCAAATTGATTTTTTTTTTTTTCGTTTTTTTTTCCCCTCGCATGCAGTTATTCATTATATTCATTTCATTTGTGAGCTGGGGTGTCTTTGTGAAATCACAGTAGTGTCTGCCCGTCTGTTTTAATCTCTCAAATGTAATGCCATAAGCTTTGAACAGATATCTGGGCCATATTTACAAGTGAGTCCCGCTCGCTGAAACAGTGCCGGACATATTGGATGTTTGGGGGGAGCAGGTGCTCCAGGGATCACGGAGTAACAGGTGCTCATCCGTGAGCCTCAGAGAGGACGTGGAGTGCGCGGCGTTGCCGAGCGCACTGCAGCACCGCTTCTTCCAGTGAGCTGCAATAACGCACGTACAGAAAATCCAGACAATCCAGACAATCCAGACACCAACAATAATCTTTTATGCACTGTGAATTTACATGGTAGCAGATAATAAAAAAAAATAATATTTTAGTACTTTTAACCATTTAGTCACTTTTTTTTTTTTTTGCATATTTGTAACAGAAGAAACGATGGCCTGCTCCTGTTCATTTCATCATCACTCCTTATTCAAATCACTGACGTCTAACTGAGTCAGATCTCCATTTCAATTCTATAGAGATACATATATGTATGTGAATAGTTGCAACCTTTAACAGGTCACCGTCCAATTGGTTTCATCTTGAAAATTACACTGGGCAAAAACTGCTGTATAAGACACTCCAACTAGGCAACCACCACATGAAATGTTTTTTTTTTTCTTTTTTTTGAAGGACTTTAAATTACGAAGAATTTCTAGCGATGGGTTCTTTTTAGAATAAATATTCTTATCAGGGAAAGCGAGATTCACAGCTTCTTAAAAAAAAAAGAATAATAACATTAATATTACAATGAAAGCAATTGCTTTAGTCCCACTCGTCTTGAAAGAGAGATGATCACTTCTCAACAAATGTCACCTCTCAGTGCAACGTCTCTCCATTCCCCCGACTGGATTCCGAGCTTGTAAAATATGTTTACATGTCCAACACCTTCAACCGCCACTCGCGCTGTTCTTCCCGCCACCTCGCGTTTCAACTCAACGCCCTCAGCAGACGGACGATCAGTCCCCCCGACAGTCTGCCCTTTATCAGGCGGCGCTGGACGACACCTCGTCGGTGCTAATCTACGTGTTCTAAACGCTCTCTGTCAGCGTCCATACACCCAATCGGGAGGAGCCACCTTTACGAGCGCACGGGACGGGTGCGCGCTCAAACTCGGGCCGGGCCATTACGGAGAGTGTCGGCTTAGCGACTGTCACAAACACTTCATGGCCACTCGAGAGAGAGAGAGACAGCGGCACCTTCGCTGCTTACTTAAGAACACGACCCAGTAACATCACATAAACTAAAAAAAAAAAAAGAAAGAAAGAAAGAAAGAAAGAAAAACACGGCGAGAGGAGAGCGTGTGAGTGAGCGGGGCTGTGGACATCACAACTGGTGTCAAGTTCTCCATCTCCAACTCAAATCCTGGAGGTGCTTCAACTGAGCTTATGTTCTCACCGCGGGGATGCGCAGCGTGGCTCGCACACGTGTAATCCCCCTGGTTCAGAGGAGCGACGGGAGCAGCGTCTGCCGCAGTGTGATGAGAGGTAGAGCGGAGACGCTCCGGGGCCTTGAACCTCAATCCACACGGTCGAGATGCTTCATTTCTACCCATGCCGACAATGATCGGCGTAAAAAATCTCCCTCAGAACCGCAGTCTCAGACCAGAAGCCAGCCTTGTGTCTGACAGGCAGTAGAGGTGCCCATGAGCTTTAGAACTGCTGGGGCTTTATGATGACCAAATGGATGGCGTTTTGGATATGGCCTTTACCCTCTACACTGACAACCTCCCACTCAAACTGAACAGAACACCAGCCCACGTGCCGAGGTATCGTAAGTCTCGTGCTAATATATTTTTTAAAAAGAGACAGAGAGAGAGAGAGAGAGAGAGAGAGAGAGAGAGAGAGAGAGAGAGAGAGAGAGATGAATTAAACCTCCTTTCTGCACTCATAGACAATGAACCTCATTGGTGGCGTCTGCATCGCTGTAGTTGCTTTAGAAAGAAAAGGATTTAGAATTTCCAATTACAAATCTGCTTTATTACGCATTGTTTACAACAAAAAAAAATAGAACTCAAATAAAATAAAATCAAAAAATAAATAGCACACAGTTGCAGCAGCAACGTCTCCTATCCCTTGTTTCGTTGTCTCCCTCTTGTGGTCACATACCGCAATACGAGAATGGAACAAAGTAAAAAGTGCGTGTTTATTGTTAGAACAGGGAAAACAAAATGCAATGGTTTGTTTGTGTTTGTCTAGCAGGCAAAATACCAGCAAGCTGCCAACTGTGCTGACTGACACTGTTAATAGGCATATTATTAAAATTGTGACGACACAAAATGCTATGTTCACAAAAGGTTGAGGTGTAAATAAAGTATTTGTAAGGAATCATCAATAGAGCTCTATTTTATAATTACACTTCTTATCATACTTTGGGAGGAGATATGTTGCATACTGATAATGTGTATGTTAATATGATGTAATAAAAAGTACTTCACACAAACATCAGAAATGTTGTGTAAAGCGCCACAGATATTGATAGTGGTAAAACATGTTGTGAATAAAGGAAGTGTGTTCCCCCCACCCCCAACATGTTCAGGTTATCTCAGAAGCAAACTTTCTGAGCAGAAGCTTTGTGCTCGCGTATGGTCGAATGCTCTCAATAACGCGGTCAACAACTCCCCCTAGCGAACAAATGCATGCACTGCGTGTAGTTGTTATTTGAACGAGGTCAGAGCGTGTACTGTCAAACAAAGCTATACATATTTACGTTATCTTAAATGCTGAAAAAAATATCTTAATCTAACTTACCAACTTAAGTATTTCAGAACAAAACAAAATAATAAAATAAAAAAAGACCTCAATTGATCGAACTACTGCGGATCAATGACTGAACTGACTACTTTGTTTGTTTTTTGTTTTTCATCAGTCAACATGCTAGAACATGTCTTTACACAGCCCACAGTAGCAAATATAGCAAACAAACTTCTGCAAAATATTTGCATTCGTCATTTACACAATCAACTGTAAAGCCTGTGTACCTAAAATCAGTTAACCAATCATAATTAACGTGAACGTTTATTTTTTATTTTGTTTCTTTTCTTTTCTATCTTTTATAAAGATGTTTCATAGACAACAACATTAGAGTTGACACAGTGTGCTGTTCAGGTGTAAAGGCACTTAAGTTCCTTTTTGAAGGGAAATCAGGAGTTCACAAAAATAAGTTATGCAAGAGGTTTTCTTCACTGCCCTTTCATAAAAAAAAAAATACACAGCTTTCGTGTGGCCAAACGCGTATGTATTAATTTAATCCTACCTTGCTGAAAATGTCATTGCAAAATACTCAGTGACAGACAATCTGATCAGACTCACAGATATGCTCCAGATCTGCATCCCATCGGTGTAGCCGATCATCAGGCAGAGAGGTGGGTCAGTTGTACTGCTGTGCATCTCCATTAACTCTGGATTGCGAGCTGTGTCTGCAGAAAGAGCAAATTAGACAGAAAATTCCTCTTCTTAATCATTTGAAAAACACAAGAAAACACAATTAAAAGAAAGGATCCTGTTTCTTTCATGTCCCACTTTATCTCACTCCTTTCACAACCTGTGATTTCAGGGTAAAAATCAATAAACCTTGAGCAGCTTCAGGTTTGGGGTTCCTTAAAGATGCAGAGCGCAGTAACACAACTTTCCTAAGTGTGTCTGCTCCTTTGATAAATATAAATGGCTTAATTATTGGGAAATTAAAAAAAAAAAAAACTTATATTTTAAAAACATACATCTGTGTTTCTTATTCCATTTAATGTCAACACATTGCTTTGAAATAGCAAATTCATTCATTCATTCATTCATCTTCTATACCCGCTGAGATCAAAATATTGTCAAACCTGAAACATTTTATATTTAAATAATGCTTGTTTTTCTTTAAAGTAATATACTTCTGAATATTATTTTATGTTTAATCTTGACACGTTTGTCACACAGCTTTGGATCACAATACTATTCTAAATTTACCAAATGAACAAACCTGGTAGTGACAATGAAAAATGAAAGAGATTGGGGTGAGAACAGTAATAATGTGTCGAATGAATCCGCTTTGGTCAAGAACATTTACATATTTAAAAAGGAAAAATATTCCAAAAGAACACAGACAGTGTTTCTCTAAAATCCACACACAAATTGAAACGGGCAAGTAAGGCTGCACACACTAACGGCAGGATATGAATGAAGTTTGATGAAGTGAAAGTTTGGATGCACACTTGCTTTAGATATTTTAAATGAAAAAAAAAGAGAAGAACTGGAACAGATAAAATGTTACTTGTGAAATTGTTATTTCTTTCAGCGGAGTGCACGGGGCTGTTGCAAGATACTGCGTCCGCCGTCTTCCCTGTCACTTACCATTGATGTCAGCTTTCTCAAATCGAACCCAAATAACTTTCTCTTTTTCATCTGTGGGAGGGGCCCCAGTGTACGCCTTGAGTTTGAAAGACAAAGACAGGAGGAACCAATCACTACATATTGCATACATGCAACTTTCCAAAGATGATAAAGAGCTTATTAAATACATCCTATCCATCAAGGTCCAGTTGAAATCATAATTATTACAAAAGGTACAGAGCCAGATTTAACAGTCTGATTAAATATTCAACGCTAGCTTTTTGTCCTTTTATAAAATGTAATGTAACATTTAAGCATGGATCTTCTCATGGATGAAACACTGAGGGACTGCCCCTGTCATCTATGTTCTGTGGAATCTGGACGTCTGGATTGCAACAAACAATTCACTCGGATTTCATTGAAACAGTGCAGAACTTTGATCAACCGTGGTTGTTGTTGAAATCAGAATTTATTTCAAGCGGCTTTATCATTTCCTCTGCGCCCTGCCCATTGACGCTGCAAGACAAAAAAAATAACAGCTTTCCAAGAGGAATACAATGAAAATACATGCAAAAGGGAAATTACCTGGGGAACCACATCCTGCAGGAAGGTCACCACGCTCTCCATGTACGACTGCTCACTGTAACAGCAGAAATGTTATCAGCTTAAACATTGACTGATAAATGGACAAACAGCCTCACTCCAGCCATCATTATTCTGTCCATCACTGTTAAGCGCCCACATTAAGACAAACATACAGATATCTTTTTACACACACACACATGCAGTCACATACACAGTCTGTATGTCACCACAGGACATATGAGACAGTGCTTACGTGGCAGCCTGCGCTCGGACCACAACCCCTCCAGCACAGCGACTAGGTCTGCGTGGAGAATCTGACGCCATGGTGTCTCTTCTTGATCCTGGGATGGTGAGATGACATTTTTAAGTTACAGTACACCACTGACAACAGTGACAACTTCCTGTTTGTGCCGTTCTGGAGAACATCTCAAGTGTAAAGTCGATTCTTCTTAGAGAAATTAGCATGCGGATGGATGAAAGGAGGCTACTAAATTATCTGATTATTGAGGTGAAATACAGATGTGCCACAACAATTTTCTGATTATCTATTTTGACTATCAATCATGTTATATTGTAGCGAGCAAAAAAAGCCTAACATGACTGCAGATTTACAACGATTTCAACAAAGAGAAGTAAATTTAAGTTACTTTGTGGGGAAAATATTACACATTCAAACAAGTAAACAAACCGTTTTCAGATCAACATCATCCGAACTCTCTTTGACACTATTAGAGGCAAAATAAAACATCATTGACTGATACAGAGCAATAAATCACAATCCAGAAAGGAAAAGGAACCGAAGTGACTTTACCGTGTTCACCATGTAAAGTGTACTTTACATATTTGCTTCACAATTTGTGCGAACCACCAAATGCAGGCAGTACTTGTTGTTTCATACAGGCTAAATAATCTTAACTGCACGTCCAATTTATTCAGCCCTAACTGGGCCCAACTATTATTAACCAGTCCACGAACATGCTGCAGAAACTCTCCCAGCGGTTGCATCACAGCCGCGGCTTATTTCAGTGTAACCCATCTATCCTGTCAGCAACGGTCACAACACCAAAACAAACTCATTCTTGATTAATTGAGAGGAACGAGAGATGAACAAAGAAGAATATCCGACGCATCGCGACTCTTCAATGTGCATCGTGCAGGAATGATGAACCAGACTTGCACTAGAACTACTGGATGACATCAAGCTGAAGATTGTAAACAAGTGGATAAGTTGAGCCCGGGGTATGCAGCCATATGTCAGCTTAAATTTCCTACAGCAACACTGCCTGGTGCTATACAATGAAAACACGTTTTGAATAAAAACAAACTAGTCACTTTACGAACTAGTTTCACTTACTTATGCAGACATACCTATGGCAAAATTATCAGTAGCCCCAAGGAAACACAGAACGGTTTAATGCAGCCTCCCAAAGTTAAAGGGCCAGTCAAAACACCTGTCAGATGCTGGTTGGTGACAGATATATTCGGCTGGTTTCTAAGTCATAGAGAAACACTGGGTGCGACGTGTGCTTTTAATTTATCTGGTGAAAAAAAGCCTTTATGACGACGTCATAAATAGAACAGACTAGAGGCTGCATGTAGTTTTGCTGTAGGTCCTATGCCTCTGCTGTGTGAGCTTCAAGCAAAACACACCGAGGAGCTTCTTAGCTCGACTTCTTTATCGTAACATTTACCTTGAAATACCACCAGCTTGACACGAAAGGTGTATATAATTGGAACAGCAGTCACCAGTATCCGGACAACGCTAAATTTTAAACATGAGTAGATAAGGACCACGACGCTAAGCAACTTAGCTCGCTAGCATTAGCTGATAAAACTACCCAATATGACTGCAGTGAAGCCTTGCAATGAGATATAAATTGCTAGTATCTGGGCGCGACACCGTTTTCAGCGGTAATGTTGATTGTTACAAACCGTGCTGTAAAATGTAACCAGTGTCAGTTCCTTTTAGTCGGAATGTCTTCCAAGCCGCGCTATACCAAAAACATCAAAACACTGGCAAGAATTGCGGAACTCTGTTGTGTAATAAGGAGCCAATTGCAGCGCAGCAAGGTTTTCGTTAAGCCAATGGGTCAAATTAAAGGGCGGGGCTTAGCATGCGTCACGGGTTAGTGAAACACATTTTTAAAAAAAATCAAAACAATCAGTCTGCGTCCCCATTATGACACGTTTTCTGTTGCCGTCGGCGAAAGTGACGTGGTTTTTTCGCGAAAGTTCACTAGAATTTCTTAACTTCCCCAGTTTTGCAGCTGGCAAAATTGTATATATGTATAGATACATTTCCAGTGTGGGCAAGGCATACACAAGTATGCACATTTTTAATGTACCGATAAAAATCTTGAGTTATTAATAATTCATTCTCATCAATACGAACAAAAGCTCAACTTCTAGTTGAAGATAGCACTGTGAATGATCGAATGAATTTTGTTGGCAAATATTTAAATGATGTCAATAGCAAATGGTAGCCCATGAACGTAATGTGTCTTTATAAAGCATTAATCCATGACTCTATACTGGTGAGTGTTTGACAAAGCAAATTCCTCTCCTCTTGTTTTGTTTTGTATTGAGCATTTTCCTGTTTTATTTATAGTCACATGGTATGCCTCTTTTTATCCCCTTTATGTTTCCCTGAAGACACACAGCTGTGGTAAGATCACATTTGATCAAGTGGAATCTTTTGGATATTACTTGATCTTTAATCAAATTATACAAATGAACTGGATGTATGAAACATTTAGGAAGTTAACCTGGTAATAAAAAGATTATTAATCTCATACATTATATTCAGCATGAGTTTAGATGTGAGATCAGAGTTGAGATTAACACGAGATTACGTAGCCCTGACAAGAGTTACAAAACACAATTCAGATTGCACCAAGGAAGACGCACCAAAGGTATGAATATTAAAGAACATTAAAGCACAAAAATAGAATGAGATCAAAATATGCGCGAATATAGAATAGAATAGCATGTCAAGAAGTTCAACAGAATAAGATATCAGCGTTAGTATTCGTATTTTCTTTGTTGTTATGCGAGTGTCATGAGTCATGTAATATGCCTTGATGTAGCCGTCGAAAGGCATCAAAAGGCAATGATACATATAAGTGACCAAACAGTACAGTTCATTTTAGTGTTTAATCTATATTAATGTTGTTTTAAAGGCACTTTGGTAACTTGAAGGTGCAGTGTGTAAAATTTGGCATGATTTAAGGACAAAGGATTAAAACACTACCCAGAAATAAATGTTTGTGGAAGTGCATAATTACTGTAAAAGAAAGATAGATAGAACTGATCTTTTATATATACATTAGCAAGGGTCTTGCTCACACGTAGTCATCCTCTGGCATGCCATGTTAGTAAGGCAGTTCAGACAATGCAGCCTGAGGGCATGTTTCATATTTATGGTTACCCCCATGGTTGTTGTTGCTATGCCTGGCACGCTTTCACTTCTGCTGCTGAAAGATATTCCAACGTAAGGAGTAATAGTTCAGAATGTCAGATGACTGCAATATAAAGTGTGTATATAAAGCGAACAAAATGCTCAAGCAGGCGGCTATTGCTAGCTAGCTGGCTGGGTGGGTGCTGAAGCAGGCCGCTAGCAGCGGGCGTTCATCCAGGTGACTAAATGCTTAGTTAGGCTGCTAGCGCCAGGTGACCACAAGTAGCCAAATGCTACCAGTGTTGGGGAAAAAAACATCATGGTCGTCTTGTGTGACAGTGACTTAAATTTAGGCACACAAATAATTTAAATAGATGCATTATAGATGGATTATAGATGCATTAGATGTATAGATACAAATTGATTTAGACCGCATGGTTGTTGTTGAGGACATCCTTTTTGATACATGAAAACCACCGGTGTAACTACCAAGCTTGAGAAAGGGAGGGTGAGTGAATGAGCACTGCGATAGAAATCTGAGCCCTTGACAGAATTTTACGCAGTATTACGTAAAAAAAAAAAAAAAAAAGTAAAGAAAAGGAAATTTTGTTTCACAGCTTAATCAATAATCTGTGCAGGGTTTTACTTATCCACTAACATATTTCCCCTTTAAGTGTAAATTAATATAAAAATGATAATGTACAATTTACCATATCTAGATTTCTGCAAAAAGCTCTCATAATTTATTACTTATTCTGCAGGCCCCCTCAGACTCTACTCAGCAGACTAAATGAAATTGCTGACCAGTATAAATGCCCATCGTGTTGCGCACACGCACACACAGAAGAAAACCATCCAACACGAGTTGCTGTGATGTAATTACTTTTCATTTGATATGAAAAATTATTCAAAGTCAATGGGACGGAAAGTGTTCTGCAGTCTATCACAGGAAGCGGCATTGTTTACTTCCCTCCAACACATCATTTGCTCTATCTCGCAGTCACAATTATTCTCTCTGTCTTACTGTCATACACATTCCGCAACAGTGTATCACAGCATGCCTCATTTAACGAGACAGCTGCGTACGCATGCGCACGTGCACAGCCTTTGCTGCTGCATTGTGTTTTCTGTCTATTTGTTTTCATTTGGATGTCAGCTGGTGTTTGGTTCCATATGCCAGAAGATAAATCTCCCTCCTGTTGAGCTGTGCTCACCGGCATCATTGTGTTGCATTGTCTTTTATACCCCATTTGCACCTTGAATAAACATGTAATGCACATGTGGGGATCTTTTCTCAGTAGGAAAAAAATGTCTTGTGCATTTTGTAATAGAAGGAGCAGCAAAGGCACCAGTGAAGATTGTGTTTTTGTGTCATTCGGGTGTTTTTGAGGACAAAGTTATATTGTGTTTCACAGTTTAAAAAAAACAGCGAAAAATGCAACAAAAAAAAAAAGCATTTGGATTTTTTTGTTGGTCTTGAGAAGAATTGAGGATGGATTTATTTTTTGTTTGTGTCTGGAGGCAATCATTTAAATATAGTGAATAAATCTCCTTTATTAGGTCAATATAATAAGAACATATTAAACAGTGTTTCTGTCTGTTGAAACCTTTAGTGTTATTTTTTGCCTCTCATTATGTTAGATTTAAATATAGATTTTTGCACCAGCAACCAGAAACAGGATTACAGCACTACGAATCTACAAAAGAAACACATCTAGAATGGGATTTCCCTTGAACGTAGCTGTTCATGTTTTTATTATTATGATTATTATTATTATTATTTCCAGTTTTACATATTGCTATATGTGCATTCTTTTGGCTTTTAAATTCTTTTGTGATTGTTATTATTGTTAGTTGTTAATAGTTTTAGATGTTTTTAATGACAGACTTACACATTTTTATGACAAATGTTGGCCACACTTACTTCAGATTGAACGTATGTATTTATTTTGTTTCTCAGTTCAGTTTGACAATATACTGTACTTTAAATGTGGATTTAAAATTCTCAGAGACATTTCGATTTTGTGAATCTTTGTTTGAGAAAAAAAAAACTCATTGGAAAAAGTCTATTGTCAGTCAAATCTCTCTGATAATGTAACGAAATGTATCGTGAGGGGTTAATTGTGTATCGTGTACTACACATGAAGCCATAATTTGAAGTTAACATTAATCACATGTCATATTTGACGTTAGATCAAAGGAATACTAATAAAAAAAAAGTAATGATTACGTAATTTAAATTAAAAATAAAAAAAGTAGTTGAGAGGAAGCAAAGAGACCTCTCATGCAGCGTGAACGCGTCTCGTTTGGCATCCTGCAGTGCTCGCCTCTGTTCACATGATGGCAGTGTGACTCCAGCCCTTTGGCTTTCCAACCAAGTCCTGCCCCTTTGTTCTTCTGCCAGTTTCTTCTCCTCTCTTGCCTTTTCTTACAAAAAAAAGATCTATGAGAGAGAGAAAAAGAGAAAAAAGGTATCCCCGGGTTAGAATAAATAGCCTTTCACAGGTAATTTAATTGACTATTTTGTACAAAATCGAGGTAATTCAGCCAGGGCTGCAATAGCAAACAGGAGTAACAGTGCCTCGGCAATCAGTTACCATGCAAACATGGAGAGGAGCTTTAATCTGCTTCCATCACAGAGGAGCTACAGCCGAAGTTTGTTCAGACACTGTCAGACACCTGTTTCCTTAATTGTTGTAAGAAAGGGAAAGTAGACTGCATGCTCAGAGGAAAGGATAAACGGTGAATGCACGACTCAAAATTCACAAAAAGGAGGTACAAAATACTTGAGTACAAAGAGCAGAATCATGAAAAGAAGATCATTTCAGTTTGTCTATTTTTTCTTTATTTTTTTTTATGTCTGTAGGGTGGCTTCTGATAAAAATCAAATAGCACAATAAAATACTCTCAATATCACTCACCATATTTTAGATGTACGATATGCTGTTGTTGTCTTAATATTTTTGCTCACCTTGTAATAAGGTTGAATTCTTGGAGAGTCAGTGTTGAGGTCAGTGCAGTAGTAGCCAGCATCTTCAACCCTCTAACTTCTTAATCATCATTCTGCCCAGCTGACTAGATGCATGCGTGGATACGTGTCTATTTGGTGTGTGTGTGTGTGTGTGTGTGTGTGTGTGTGTGTGTGTGTGTGTGTGTGTGTGTGTGTGTGTGTGAGCGTGTCCTCAGTGTCTGTCTGTGAAACAGAGAGAGCATGTCCACCGGAGGTGTTGCTGTTCTCGCCTGTCCTGCTACCTCCAGCAGCGTGTCTACCGCCCCCCGCAGGCCAACCGAGGTTACCCCATGCTGACCTGTTTAATTGTCTGCCCGTCCCAGAGCCCACTAGTGGGTGTGTGTGTGTGTGTGTGTCTGCGTGTGTGTCGCGCGTGTCAGTGTCTGCTGCTCAGAGAAGGACAAGGGCGACACACACACAGGCACGCACGCAAGCACGCACGCGCGCGCACACACACAGACGGGATAAACCCAAGGTGCAAGGGAAAGAAATGAAACAACACACTGCGTCTCTGTTAGACTGTCAGGCGCACGTTGTAAGTGTGTGTCCCATTAAATGAGCTTCTCTCAAGTCGGCCTGTTGTTTTCAGTGCGCTGAAACAAGTGCACACATCCCACCTGCGGATTTAATAACTGCAGCTTCACGTTGGCAAGCGGAGAAACAACTGAGGGAGCCTCAGTCGTGGTCAGTCCTTAAAATGTGCCGTTAGAAAGACAGCGGCTTGTTTATTCCGCGTGCACGTCATAACGTTTGGCCAAATACAGCGAGAGGCAGTGAACAGGTGCAATGAGCACACTGGAAAACACGCTTTGCTCAGTGCGTTTCACAACAGAAAACCTAACGAGAGCAGAATAGTGTGAACGACTGTGAATACTAGCTGCAGCCACACAGCTGAACAGGATCTACAGGAATTAACACAATATAGTCAATAAAATGATATAACGCTGGAAACCCATCAAGGTCACCTGTTTTGGGTGCAGGTTGAAGACAGGTCGGTGGGGGGGGGGGGGGGGAAAGTGTCAGGGAGTGAAGGAGAGGACAACCATGAGCTGTGGTCTCTGGCAGAATCCGCAGTCATGTGTTGCGTCACGGATTGGTCACATACGCATCCATTGCCAAGACACAGTTCTCCCCCAGTGGTTTCTTTATGCAGTCTTTCAAAATCACCTGACTCTTCAATCAGACAACAATCGTATCGCAATCAGTTGCATTGCTGCACAATCATGCAACGGTTTTATTGGACGTCGTCAATTGGCACTTGCAAACATTTTTCGCTGCAAAAATAACTTTGTTGAGCAGTTGCGTTCGCGGTTGTCCAGTTTGCAGACACCTGCTGGATTTGTATACGTGCGTGCCTGTCAATCATGCGGTGATGCAAAGCAATCGCCTGCTCTGAGCGCTCCAGAGTGAACCTGCTGATGTTGGTCTCACTCTTTGTGCTGCTGTCCTTGTTGTCATCCCACTGACATGGACACAGACTGTCACAGGATTTACTTCTCTTTGTCTTGCCTGGTTTGACTCTCTTCCTGTTCCTGCCCGACCACTTTTCACACATTCTGATTGTTTCTCTCTGTCTGCCTATATTGGGTTTCTTGACAGCACTGGCAACAAGTGTAATCAATTAAAAGTCATTTGTGGTCACTAAAAAAAAAAAAAATCTTTGAATTTAATTTTCTGCTTGTAACAACGCAACAAGTGCATCGCCTTTGTGAAGCTTTATTTCATTGTGTTTTAGCAGCTGATGTTGTATTTAAATTGTGTTTAAGAGGATGAAAAAAACTCCTAAAACTTGTGTCAGCATGGGCAAAAGGTCTAATGACGCGAAACACTATGTTTAGATGCACAGCAGTGTTCCAATATTAACACAGTTTCAGTTATATTTGCGTGTAA
Organism: Nelusetta ayraudi; assembly: GCF_046127955.1. Classification (NCBI taxonomy): domain Eukaryota; kingdom Metazoa; phylum Chordata; class Actinopteri; order Tetraodontiformes; family Monacanthidae; genus Nelusetta; species Nelusetta ayraudi. Next base: position 5,135,909 of record NW_027466098.1, on the reverse strand, counting down.
AACACTGCCACAGAACTATAACTGAAGTGGACAGCTACTGCATTATGTTAAATGGAGAATGGCAGTGTTATTGTGCGATGTATGTTTTGCTTTACACCTGCCAGTAATGCTTTTGACACCTGAAATTAGAATTGAAATGATTAATTGATTAATCAACTTAAAATCAATTTAAAAATAATTATTTGATTATAATTTTACAGTGATTGGTTCCGCATGAAACTTTTACAGTGTTGTTATTATTCTTGTTACTTCCATTTACATAAACATTTCTTATATATTCTTGCACTTTGTATTTTTTTTGTGGTTGTTGTTTTTGCTGGTTCTGGAATAACAAACAAGTTGTTTGCCTTTCTCTCTTTTTTTGCCCATTCAAACGATCATTTAATGTAAAGGTAAATGAAGAAAAAAAACAATGACAAAATAGCTGATTGCTCTTTTTTTAAATGCATGTTTTTGGCCTATTCAGAATATGCTGGTTTGCATCACAGCTCTGCACGTGAACTCTTAATCGTGATCAATCAGTCTGCTCTTCACGTGAACATCGTCACTCACTGGTTTGCTGCACAACTCAGGATGTTCAACCTTTACTTGTTTCTACACTGATTCCTCCTTTTTCTCTGTTGTGGAGGTGAAAGGTTTATGACCACTTGCTCTTGTATGCACGGTGTGGAGATATCTCTCCTGAAGCCTGTCAAGGGTTGGATCAGGGATTCAAAAAGAGTCCTGTGAAGATGCATACACAAAAGGAGGAAGGAGGAGTTGATAATGTCAATGATACAGACGGTGTGAAGAGTTTTTAAAAATATATATCTGCTGTAAAGTTTGTTAGCAATTTTAAAAAAAAACATATTTTTTAACCTTTTTTTTTTTTTTTTAACCTGATCTAGAAACAGCTGGAAATGACTCATTTCTACTAAAAACCTGTTGGTCCAGTCAGATTTTGACAAGATAAAATCAAAACAGACATTCCATGATGGATCAACGAGGTCTCAGGCTTAAAATCTAAACAAGTGTGCGTGTACATTTCTTCTTTTTTCCCCACTGCAACCTAATTGCAAAGTTTGGAGGCATATTTATTAATAATATTAGCGATATGCAATCCGAGTGAAGCAGGACTTTTGCATAGCTGTACTTCTTATTCTTAAATCCGCACTGTCCACAGGATTGTCAAAAACAACAGGGTGCTTGTTAATCCACCCGAGTCGTGCAGTTGACATGCAGGTGCAAATGGGTTCAAGGAGACCGTTTCTGAGCTTCAATCTTGAGACTGGATTTGCTTTTATTTTTTTGTTTCTTTTTTGAAGACATCTCCACTAAAATCTCAAACAAAAACACAACAGACAAATATATGAAATCAAAAAAACAAAAAACCCTGTGCCAAAGCAGGGCTGACCTGCCCAGCAAAACACAAGAAGAAAACACCATGCCGCAGAGTAATACAAAAATCTTGTAGTTGGCGGCGTGGCGGAGGAGCGGATACTCTCCTTTCCGGCGTGCCTGTGAAGTGAGAGCTGAGAGGGATTTCATAGTGTGCTCTCGGTTGCGGATCATAGATGCTCAGCCACCCCGGGGCAACATGGGGCATCAGGATGAACTACAGGCTAGGGGAGGGAGGCGGACACATTTCTTAACAGCGTGTGTGTGTGTGTGTGTGTGTGTGTGCAAGTGTGTGTGTGGGTGTGTGGGTGCGCGTGGCTAGGTCTACACACGTGTGTGTGTGAGCGCTGAGATCATGGGTGTGTGGGGGCTATTAGTGGGAGGTGTGTGACTCGGGGGGTGGTAGTAGTTGCGGTAGGGTGGGTACTGAGGGATGGTGTTTGTGTGTGTGTGTGTGTGTGTGTGTGTGTGTGTGTGTGTGCGTGTGTGCGCGTGTGCACTTCCATGCCAGCCCCCAGGCCGGCCCCATAGTAATTACACACTCCAGTGACTGGACTGGAAGGGAAATTGAAGGCCTGGGCAGGAGGCCCCAGCTGCTTTACTCTCCCTCCCCATCAGCCTGCTACTGATTGAACTCACACACACACACACACACACACACACTCTTGCACATGCGCGCACTCGCACATACATTTATATATATAGTCTGCGATGACCGTACCCGCACGTGCACACTTTTGCATACACAAGCACCGTCTCACTACTTCCATTTCTATCCTCTCTCTCCTACTTTCTCTCTCTCTCTCTCTCTCTCTCTCTCTCTCTCTCTCTCTCACACACACACACGCTCTCTCTCTCTCTCTCTCACACACACACACACACACACACACACACACACACACACACACACACACTTTCTCTCTCTCTCTCGTTCACACACACGCACGGCATCACCCCCCTCAATCCTCAGAGGAAATTCTGCTTTGTGTTGCTGTAATGAGATTCTCACACACCCCGGCCTTATTTACCAGAGCTGACCAATAAAGGGAGAAAAGTAGAAAGGAGGTTTGGTGTTCATGTGCGCGCATGCAACTTGTGTGTACAGCGTGCGCTCGCCCGCCCGCTCGCTTGATGCAGCCGTTTGAAGGTGGCGGCTGGGGCTCGTCCTGCCCCCCCCCCCCCGCCTCTCATGATGATGGCATCCCCCCCAAATCAAAATACCTCCTTGTCCGTCATCCGGGCCGAGGAGGTTCAGGTGGTGTGGAAAAAGAAGAGGGGGATAGGATTGTGATAGGATGCCCTGAGACACACCCAAAAAAGGACAACGGACCAAATGGTTTTCATTGATTACTCTGCCATAGTCTGCGGCATGACGTGTCTATATCCATCATTGAGTCTGCGCTCAAAAAAGGCACCTGGCCTCCACCCAGACGCTGTCATTTCCGATCAAGATGGTTAGTCTGAGTGAAAGGAGTTGGGGGGTTGTCCCATTTCAGGTCGGTGTGTTTCACAGCCAAATTGGCATTTGTTCCCAATCAGTCCGTCACACATGCTCAGGTTCTAGCCCTGAACACAACATAACAGCACTGAATTAACAGCGTTATTTTGCAAGTCTGGCCCTGACAGCTTTGACAACAATTAATTGTGTGAAACTCATTTGTACTCTGAAAGGTGATTACATACGAGGACTTGTTTTTTTTTTTTTTTCCCAACAAAATAATGTATATATTGTGTGCAGTGGTGGGAAAAAGTGTTTCTGGACACCCTGTGCATTATTTGTGATGTATTGCTTCAATCATCAATCTTGTTATCAAAGTTCCAATTCTTTTGGTACAGACACCCACAACATTCTCTACGTGCATTGGTTCAGCCAGGTCAAAACTGGGTGTTTCATGATACTAGAATGTGCCTGGCTTATTAAGTTGTGAGGGTGTTAAGTTGTTATTTTTTTGGCCAGATGCAGCCACACCTTCTTATACACAATAAATATTTTTCAGCATATGTTTAATGATAATATTTGAATTTAGGTAAAATTTTCCAGCAGTCCAAAAACTTTTTTTTCCACTACTGCATGCTAAATAAATTGCATAAAAAAATACAATAATCCCATGTCGCAAATTAAAGCTGAAAGAGACAATTACAACCTCTGAAGATCCCAAAGCATTTCTTACAGCCACTGCACGTTCTGCCATCATACAGATTCTTGGGTACACAGCAGCATTTTGAATACTCTAATTCTTTTCTCTCTAACTTAAGTAAAAAAAAGAAAAAAAAGCTGACAGAAAAAAATCATTGTGAAGTTGTTTTAGCCAAAACAAGCATGTGAGCAATGGTTATTTCTAAAAACATAGTTTTATGCTATTTCAAAATAAAGCTAATGCTCGAATGTAATGTTTGGGAATCAAATAAAAAGCATGAAATGCTTAAAATTTGTTTGGGAATATTTTATTATTCATTTATCTATCACACATTAATTATATAGTTTAGCTATAGCATTGATGATATAGATTTATTAATGCCTTGTATGAGGTTTTATGAGGTTATATACAGTACGTATATATATATATATATATATATATATATACATATATGGGAAGTAAAAGGGTTAAATGAAGAGCCTACATAAACTCCCTGGTCTTACCTCACAACAGAGCTTGTCAGTTCTGAGGCTGCGATAGAGTCAAACCACACACGCACAGACGAGCACGCACGCACGCACACACACACACACACCCTCCGCCTCTTACCCTATTTCTTCTTCTCACTCTTGGCGGGGGGATTGAGGAGTGTGCACAGCGTGGACGAGGCAGATTGTGCTGGCGTCTCGGAGGCCGTGGTGTTAGCGGAGGAGGAGAGGGAGGCAGTCTCTTTGAGGATTCGGCCTTCGCCTCGCCTCGCCTGCCTCTTTGAAGCTGTTCGATGACCGCACAGGGCAACATCACTGCAGGTGGGGGGTGTTGGGGGGGCATGGAAGCGGCGTTGTGGGGGTATGGAAGCCTGTCATTTGTATACAGCTGTTTCTTTCATCTTGTCCGGCTCCCCCCTCTTCCTTCTCCTCCCACTTCTCTATCTCATCCTCTAGCCTCTCCTCTTCTACTCCTCCAGCGCTGTTGCTTCCCTCCGTCTCCCAGACCCCTCCAAGCACTTAAAGGGAAGTTGTGTTCCGCAGCCAGGCTCCTGCTCCTGCAGCCTTGCAAACGGGGAGGGGGTTGCATTTGGGGAATGATACGAGCCACGAACAATAGCGTGACATCAAGATTAAAACAAGACTTAAGACTTTAACCAAGACTTTACGACTTTGGCCAAGACTTTGGATTTGTGGCATCTGTGAAAATATTCATCCATTTATTGTCTGTTAATGACAAGACGTTGATTTGAGGGATTTTTCACTTGAATTGTTTGCACAAAGTTGCTAAAAATGTAATACAATTGGAAATTGTGAAAACAACCTTTCCTATTCCATTCAAATTTTAAATTAGTATTACCCACAGAGCACCATTCTCCCAGAGAAAGGAGGGTGTAGTACCAACACCTTCCAGTGGTTCCAGTGGTAGTGCCTGTCAGAAAAGGTTGCATGTTCGGCATTAAACTGCAATGCTGTATGTAGAAGACTGTGTTTTACTAATAAATGGCCCAGTTTCACTGCACTACCAAGTGACTATTACTGAGTAGGTTTCAGCGCCATTGCAAACCTGGTTACAGTGTGAGCTGGTCACATAATCATCACAATGTGACAACGTATCCAATTATAAATACATGGAATTAATGACATGGCAACTGTGTTTCTAGGATTTCATTTTTTTTATTTTGTTTATGTATTTTTACTGTAGGCCGTTGTAAAGCCTTATTTTTAAGACAGCCAACTGGTTTGAAAAGATCTGGTATCGTTAACAAACCAGCGAACGTACGTATGGGCAAGCTAGCTATTGCTAGTAATTGCTTGAATAGCTACAAGATACATAACAATCAGAATTCAACATGTTGCATGTTTACTTCATAATGCAAAATATTGTTGAAATATCATACAGGTAGCTCACATCTCCTTTGGTAAAACCAAACAAGACAGAGAAGTATTGCAATTTGGAACACACCAGGTCTCCTTTCAAGGATGACCTTTTAGAATTGCAGTGTCGTGAAGCAAAATGTTCTGTTTCATCCTGTTTTCTTCTGAGTTTTCTAGCTAGAAATGAAATTGATCTGAACTCGTTGAAAATCCGCTCTTTTTTGGTTCTCTTCGAAAATATAATCCTAACTACCACCAAATCACTAATTTTAGAATCCAATCACACAGACAGACGATAGGTGATACAACAGGTGAGGGAAACAGGTGAGGGAAAAAAAAACCCAAAGCAAAACAAAAAACATGTTCTTTATGTTCTGTTAACTCTCTGGGTTTCTCTGAATGAAACAAAGAGCCCCAGCGCAGCTCTGTTCTGCTCCTTTGTCTGCCAGGACAGAACACGGCGTTCCTTGATAATCAAATGGAGCCTTCACACTGAAACACTTGACAATCCCCTCTGTACTCGCCATAATACACACAGAGCACATATGCCTTGATGTGTCGCTACACCAATTAGCAGCAATTAACACTAGCCCACTGAGCACCTGCGTTTTGGAGCTCTGGCATCTGGGCTGTATTATCAGGAGTATGTTGTTGTATTATCGGAATAAATGCTGGAGCACTGACGTCTTCCCCAGCGGGCTCCCCTCCGTCCCCCAGGGGGTTCTCGCCGCGTCTCGTTCCCAGCTGCAATATGTACCATTTTCCTTGTATCATAAAGAACGGTGTGCCAAACATCAATCATTGCCTTTTAACGTGGCCCTCTTGTTCTATAAAAGGCCACATGGACATCAGTCAAACATCTCGACTCTCAAGCACGCCGCCGCCGCTGCTCTCCGCTGGCCGTGTTGTCGTAAATGATTGTTCTGCATTGAGCTTCCTGAGTGGCCCGGACGAGTTGAGAGACTGCTCTATACAAACAGGCCGGGCAGTTGTTATTTCAGCGGTGATGCCTGCCTCACCAGACACGCGGGGCGGAATATCGATCGGCTGTCGCTGAGCATGCAAAGCAGCCGTCTGGAAGAGACACTAGAAAGACAGAGCGCCCAAGGTGCGGAGACGCTCATATAAAGCAGGAGAGCCTCAAGATGTGTTGCAGGGAATACTGACTCACAATAGATGGAGCTCAGGCTGCACTGCAGAGGACTAGGTGTAAAAATGCACATTTTCAACTCACTGAGATGCGCTACTGATCATTTTGGTCAAATATTACAGTGTCTTTGTGGAGGATGGGACATGCTTCATATGAGCAGTAGTAGAAAAAAAGAATTTGGACGCCCATAAAATTTTTACTTAATCCCAATTACTGCCATGATGTGTTTGCCAAAGTCTTTTTGGAGGTTTTTCAAAAGGTGTGGCCGCAAGAAATTGAATTTATTTGGTTGTTTATTTATTTTTATTTCATTTGAAGTGGACAATGCACATTCATTTACATGTGTTATTGTGTATAAGACAAAATAAGGAAACACAATCATTGTAGTTCTTGTACTCTGGATGTGTTGCAAGGGAAAGTCCTTTAATTCGCTGTCTTTGGTCCGGACCAAAATACAATGTATCTTTTTTGGTTTGGTGCGGTTCCTTTTCACATTGCAAAGTCCCAGTTCCCATAATGGCTGTGGCTACGGAAGCCTGTGACGAGTAAAAAGGTGTGTGATTTCAGAGCTGGTTCGAACCACGGTGCGGTCGCTTTCACACATCAACTGAACCGCACCATGGTTCGTTTGGAAGCCAACCGAGACCACCTCTCCGGCGAGGTCTCGGACCGGCTGCTTGCTCCGCACCAGAGTTTGTATTCACACCAGCCCAAAAGGTCCGCACCAGGAACTCTTTTGGTTTAGTCCGAACCAAACAGGGCAGGTGTGAATACGCCCTAAGACCGTTGTATATTCAGACAGTAAAGAAGGTGCAAAAAAGTTGAAGTTTGTGATCACAAATCCGGCGGTTATCCAAAGTTACCACACAGACCCCAACTGTTTGGTAAATGATGGGCCAAACGACAATGGCACACTAATGTAACTGCAGCAGTCCCATTCTAATGGTTACTGAGTTTAATCAGAAAAAAATTAACTGCGAGGAGCTACTGGATGTGCTTCTCAATTCACACGCAGGACTTTTCCTTTTGCTGCGAGATCACGTTTCCCCTCTGGAAAGCATTTGGCGAGAGGTTGTTAAACAGTGTAACATCAATATGAGGACAGCTACTGGGTGATGAACGGCATTATAATTTCTTACTTTTTATTGCATTTGCTCCAGTGAGGTCATAAAGCTTCGGCTTCTACCCCTTATTAACAGGGAATTTATATACATGAGAAGCTTATGGGAGTGATTAAAAAGTAGGTAGAGAGGGGAAAAGCACAGGCACGCATCACCAAAGATCTACAACAACACACAAAAAACAGCAGCAGAACCAAACAATATGCCACATTGGAATAAACATAACTTTAGATCATTCAAAGTGACTGTAATTATAGATTCAGTCATGTAGTTTCCTTTCAGTGTTTAATGTATTGTTTCACATTGTCTTGCTACTATTATATAACAAGTAACCTTGAGACAAGTGTTGATAGAGTAAATGAGCATCAGATTGTCCTACCTGGGTTTTCATTGGCTGCCCTCTTTGTCACCTCCATCAACAATATTTGATCAGTAGACTTTTTTTCATCATTGATGTGTTATATAGATTTTTATTTTGAACGTTGGCTTTTCCCTATGCATAGCCGTCGCATAAACAGCAAAGTGGAGGTGAGGCCAAGAGGGCATCTCGTTTTGCACTGATGGAGTTGCTTCCGATGCTACACACTTCACAGTATATGCTATATCACATTAAAACAACAAAACCGTAGTGGCTGCCAGGATATGTCACTGACCCCAGTGTCTTAACAAGGATTTTAATGGGACACTACCACATTTTGTTTAAACTCACAATACAGTTCTCCTCGCATCTAGACTTTCAATTAAAGTGTGACATTAGCCGAGAGTGTTGTGTCGTCTAATTTTCCATCCGCTGTGTCTCAGTTTCTCAGTTCGGACTCAGGATGAAACTCATCAGAGCAGTGACAATGCGAAGGAGGTGTTAAATTACAACAACAACTCGGCTGGGACTGTCTTTCACACTTTTCCCCCAGCACACTAGCAGCCACCGGAATACACAAATGTGCAAGGGCTGGCTTCATTAATGTTGTGCCCAGTTTTGTACTCAGAAACCCCTAAAAACGACACACAAATGAAACTTGACAAAGAAATGGGAGGTCATTTTTAACAAGCATTAATTCAATCCATTTGGGTCAAATAGAGCCAGATTATTTTTTGAGGTGGTCGTTTCCATGGCTGGAGGTTATGACAGTGAAGCCTGAGCTAAGCTGAGCTAATATAAAAATGAAAAAACATCGTCCATTGCTTTACAAAAGTCTAAAAGTGTTTTAGGTAATAGTGTTAGTGTTCTGTATTATGTCTTCAATCAATCAGAAAATTTCCTGCAACAATCCTCCATCACGGTTTGTCCTGTACTCTGGGTCGCAGGGAGGTGCTGGAGTTTGCTGCCTTCGGGATGAAAGCAGTGTTACGCCATGTGCAAGTCGCAAGTTTATTGAACTTAACACAACGATAAACGCGTCCACAGCCAATTTTTAAGGTTCCCAAATCATGTCTTGTGCACGTCTTTGCATTGTAGAAAGAAGCCAGAGTACCCGGAGAGAATCCACGCAGATACAGGGAGAAAATGCAAAATTCACACAGAAAGGCCCCAGGCCCTGGGAATCAACCCATAGCCTTCTTGCTGTGAGAGGCAAACGCTAACCAAATAAAATCATTAACACCATCCTACCGCACCTTACAGTGACAGAATGTGGAATGTGCATGAGGCAGAGATGACTGAGGAGTTTCCAAACATCTTTGTCACAACAGAAAAACCCCAAAAACTAAATTTTTCTTTTCTTATTTTTATGAGTACAAGGACGAAATTCAGCAGAGCTTCAGGACCCCTAAAAATGGGCTAGGCGTGCCAATATTTGGAGTTTGGAGTGACTGCATGGAAAACTGAACTAAAGTCCACAGACTGGATCAATAATTTGTCCCCGGGGTGTGCAGATGCTGCAGGATGTAGGGCTGTTCCATGTTAAGTGTATCATCCACTGACCAATTTGCCCAGTAGCCAAACTGCAGGGAGCCCAGCAGGGGGCCGGTGATTTTCGACAACACTGGTCTATTGACGGGGTATCATGACCACAGACATCAGGGAGACAGACATGCACTCAATAATAGAGATTTTTTTTTTTTTTTTCTGAAAATGAATAGGGAGATGTGACTCGCACATGTTGACATGGAGCTGTCTGTCTGCTGTCTGAACGAGATCTGTGAAAGAGAAAAAACACCATCTGGCAGTCTGACTGCAAGTGCAGTACACCACATTTGGAAGTTTCTGTAGAAGCTCCAACCCCACTTTCTGTGCAGATTTTTGCTATAAATTACAAATGGTTGCCAAAAATGCAAATAGTCAACTTGGTTTTACCTAGCGTGGGGACCTTGGCATGGCATATATTCCCGTATATAAGTCCCAAGTCTAAATGTTGACCCCCAAAAAACAAACAACAAGGATCACACATAAAAAAAAAACCCTGCCAAATAAAGATGGCTTAAAGGTAGGTCAAGGCCAAAATAATTCATTAACAAGGTATCCAAAAACTATGTCAAAAACTAAGATACAGAGCAAAACATTTAAACAGAAATGTAAAACAGGAGAAAAGGAAGTGAATGGAAATAGAAACTTGCGCTTACGACAAAAATAATCGCATAAGTACATCTCATCAGTAGAGGGGGTCTGGGACGCCGTCTTGAGAAGCTGAGGAGTGCGATGATACCTCAGCCTGTGAGCTTCTGAGCCATCAGCCGCTGCACCTCTTGCCACATGCGTAGCTTTTGAAGCCTTTGGAGGAGCCAGTTACCACAAATCCATCCACCAACCACAACTGGCAGGAGGGCTAAGCACCAATCAAATCTCAGTTATGACACACGCACACACACACACTGACAAGAGCAAAAACAAAAACAGAAAACCGTCAGTTACCCTGGAATCAGTGAGTCATTGTCCAGACCTCTTTTTGAAAGTGGGCCCCTCTATTTACTGTACACAACAGTAAAGTCTGGAATCCGGAACCCTGGTTAAAAAAACAAAAACAAAGAAGACTCATGCTTATTTTTTTCCAGTAATTCACTAATGACTGTTGAGTGACTGTATGTTGTATACAGTGGTCAGAGAACAAAAACTGGATGAGACTGGACCGAGCGTTTGCCACGCCAGGAAAAGCTCCTTGGTTGTTGCGCTATTGAACTACAATGAATTTTTGTGTTAAAGTGCACTTTTAAAGAGAAAAAAAAAACATTAAATCATTGATGAATTAGTTGCTATGTATACATGACAGTATCAGAGATTATAGGAACCTTGCCGTCAGATTTATGGAAATGGTGGACTTCTACAGTTTCCTTCCTCGACAAGTAAATACAAACTCTGCCCAGGGGACCAGCTTGTGTGTATGGTGCTGTAAGAGGCCCCCGCTGAGCTATAATCTGATCAGTGTTGTGAAAACAATTCTGATAATGCCGCGGAATTAGCCCAATGAGGCCCCCCTGTCGATTGTTCCATTTGAAACCAATGGCACACAGGCCTGGCCTAATGACTGGGCTTACCACTCGCTCTGGTAGGGGAAAATGGGTTTGAATAGTACTTAAGGGAGCTCTTAAAACAGAATGCATTTTGAGCTAATTAGCCTCGGTGAAATACCGTACATTTTACTGTAGCTGTGCGGTTCAATAGGTCTTAGAGACTATAAACTCTCCACGGTCGGCTGCTCACCAGAGGCTTTCTGGAGGATCATTATATCACACTTCCTATTCAGGAGACTCTGGTTTCTAATATCATTTACTATGCCATAAGCAGAACACCAAAAATGAAAATTTAGCAGATTATTATAATTTTCATGATTTTTGCATTTGCTTTCAACCTTTACATTGGACCAGCAAGGGTTACACCATCGTTTTTAAGTGTTTGACGTTTGCTTGGTGGAAAAGACAGAGTGAGGATGCTTCAATAAACCGACAAAACAGAATTGGGCCCGTCTCTGACTTGTTCTGCCCTTGGTGTGGATGTTGTTAAATTTTTAACTTGTATGCTGCTTGATCACAATTTCAGTTTTTGGGATCATCGCTTTGTTCAAAAGTAAACAGTAGCCAGGTGTAAATACGCTCCTGGTTCTTTAGATTGCTCGGACTCCATTTTGATTTACCATGTTAAACGCCCAGGTTAATAAATTGCTTTAGATATAGAACAGTGGTTCTCAGTGTGTTTGGACACAATGGAACATTTGCATCAGTAATAAAAAAAAAAAGAAAAAAAAAAAGAAGAAGAAGCAAATGCATTGAAATGTTATTAATTGCTCTTTTCTTTGTTTCTTCACGTTATTTGGAGATGCTAGTAGTGTTCTAAAAGGTACAAGCTACTGAGTCACTATAAGTTGGCACACGGCCATTTTGGACAGAGACACCCGTACCCATGCACATACTATTAATGTCCATGCTCATTCAAAACTCGGAATGCTCTGAAGACTCACTTAAGTAAATATCATGGTTCAACAAAAAGTACAGATTTAGAAGTATATACATGCTATGTGTGTCCCGAAAGTGCTACATGATCAAATAGAGACTACTTTGCCCATATTTACCTCCACTTGAAGCACATGCATGTGCCAGAATTGTTCATATCAATCAAATATATATGCTTCTTTCAAATCCCATAGAAACATGAAGCACTGACTTGGTCAAGACTTGACTTAAAAGTTGGAGTAGTGACAAACAGAAATGTAAATGAGGATTATTCACCTGAAGAACTTTGCACTGATGATGCAGAAACAGGTCCTGATTTAGATTCTGATCAATTAACAAAAATGAGAATCTGGAAGATTATTCATAAATTTGCGTCTGTTCTTCTAAAGTTGAATATTAACTCACATATTCCAAGCTCAGCAGTCGATGTGTTACTGGAAGACTTGCACTTTGTTTTCACCTCTGCTGTTGTGCCAATAACAAACTGGTGTAGCTGTTGATGTTGTCAAAACGCATGACCTCAGTGTTGATCAGTTAGTAATTGATGAGCTGAGCATTGTTTTTTCTAATCATAATCCTTTGGTAAAAGCAATTGCCGAGGATGGTCCATTAGCTACAGCATTCAAACGTAAACAATACTCCAAGCAGCATTTTAAGGTTGTTGAACCAGTTGAATATGTTCTTGATGCAAGGGCAAAGAAAACCTATAAATATATGTTCCCTTACTCAAGTCTCTACCACAGCTGCTAGCCCGTAAGAATATAACTGATAAGGATGTTGATAGTCATGCAGCCTCTAATGTAAGTCAGGAGCTCTATTCTTCATTTCAGGATGGTGAACACTACAAGAACAATCTGTTTCTTTCAGGAGAAGCTTTAAGAATCTCTGTGTGCTTGTATGAACATCACGCAAGAAACACAAGCTTTGTGCCGTTTACTGGGTTATAGGGAATTCACCACATGGTAGTAACTCAGCCTTGTCGTCAGTCTACCTGGCCTTGTTGTGCAAAAGTAGCCTTGTCAAAGAGTTTGGCTATGATAAAATATTAGAGCCTCTTCTGCATGGTCTAGTGACCTTGGAGCAACATGGGTAGTTTATACCACAGCTGGGGTCATTTATTAAGGGCACAGTACAGTGTATTACTGCAGATTACCCTGGGGCTCATAGGCTAGCTGGGTTTGTAGAGAGTTTCACAGGGAAGTATTATTGCTTCTGTACAGCTGAGGAGAGTGAAATTCAGGACAAAGAAGTGAGATCAGGAGCATTTCAGCGTAGAACCAAGGATGCTCTTCAGAGTCCTGTGACAAAAGCTCAGAAAAAAGGGGAAAGCTAAGCAGCTGTTAAAGGACTATGTATTTTAACTCAAAGTTAGGTTACTTCCTTTGATGGTTGGCACACTTGTTCCTGATGATGAACCTGCGTGGCAGTTGATTTTAAATCTAAAAGACATTGTTATTTTAGTTGTTTCTCCCATTCACTGTGCAGAGACTATTGTCTATTTAGAATTTAAAATCTCAGAGCACCAACAACTTTTCAGGGAAGTCTTTCCACATAAGCAGTTGTTGCCAAAACACCATTTTCTGGAACATTATCCGGAAAATATAAAATGCTTTGGTCCCCTAGTCGCGCTATGGACCATGAGATATGAGGCCAAACACAGCTTTTTTAAGCAGTGTGTGACATGAGTGTTAAACATACAAAGAACTTCCAGGACATGACATTGACATTTGTCATTGGCCAAAAAAATTCCGTTGATGGTGGGCTTTACCCGAGATTGAACAATCTCCCGTGAAAGTAGCACATGTCTCGAAAGTTTCCATTGATATTTTATACAAAGACGTTGCGCATATCCGCACTCTAAAACACCCTGGAGTCACTGCTGTGACCCTTGCTACGAGTGTCACCATTAATGGCACTGACTACAAAAAGGATAGAATGATGATTGTGCATGGATCTTGTGGGGACCTCCCAGAATTCTCTAAAGTTACTCAGCTCTGCATCATAAAAGAAGATTTAAGCCTCATTGTCAATACGTTTTTCTTCATGGTATTGGGAGCCAACGAGACATTGGTTAGACTTGGAACAAGCGGCCCGGGCTCTGGTTGCAAAACACCCTTGTTTAGAAAATCAAGGAACTGGTTACAGTGGCTGGAAGATAAGTTTAGGCACTATAATGAACAATTAAGACAGCGTGGGGCGCCGCAAACATCGGTCCACGTAAAGCTGAAGTTAATTTTCTTCCTAATTATCCAGAGGGTGAAACAGCAGAAACTTTTGAGGCCCTAAGGCAAGCACTGGTATTGCAGCATAAGGAGAAAAACTCTAATAAAAATTCACAAATGGAAATGGAAAGAACCTTTGCCTAAAGAAGACAAGAAATTGTCTCAGAGATGCCTTTTGTAACAGCTCCAAACCAGACGGCCAGCTTTGTTTACTCCAAGTGAGGTAAAGTACAAGTGATTCTTTGTGTGTTTATCTGATGGTATGCTGTATTTAATTTAAGGAAAAGAGAATCACATTGTGACACCTCTGTGTTGGTCTGCATAACTTTGCCTCTCAGATTTAGCTTTTCTTGTGCATCACTCGATGTGTTCCAGGTAAATGCTGAATTCACCCGCATCACCACTGAGCCGCTGGTGTTCCACTTTCGTGCACCTTCAAATCCTAACTGGATCATGACACAGATCGATTGTTGAAGGCCTTCCGAAAGAAGGGGGGAACAGCAGGACAACAGACAGAGGTGATCATGGCAGCCATGGACAAGGTTGGAAGTTGCATGAAATCATTTAGACCTGATCCAGATTACAAAATTCAAGATCCTAACCCAAAGTGTTTTGAAAAATTTAACAGAATTGTCCATCGTTACTAAAAACAGACTATTTTTCGCTCTTCTATTTCTCTAGCAACATTTAAAATGACCTGGATGTTGTTTCCTGCTTCAAGGTTAAAATGATGTAAATGTTGTTCCACGTCTTCATGGTTTAAATGGTGTATTTTTAACACATTTTCCTGTCACCATCTTACACCTTTTCTCTTATTAAGCTGCATTTTCTTACTGCCTTGTTCTAAAATAAGATTCTGTCTACCGCTCTGATCATCTTTCCTTATCTCCCTCACCCTTTCTGAGTAATATGAACATGATTGGCTTCGCTCTGCAGGTCCTTCAAGTATGAACAAGTGGATTTGATAGAACACTCTGATCACTTGAATTCTTTCTGTGCATAACGAAAGACCCAGGTGTTCAGAAGTCAGAATACCAGCTCCCTGTTCTGGATAATCTACCTGTAGCCCTATGCAAGCAAGATGGGAAAAACCTTGTGTTGTTGTTTTATTTCTCTTTTACAAACATAAAGTGCACCTTTATGTTTGTAGTTTGTTTACTAAGTGATATTTTCAACCGAGAGAGACACACAGATAGCACTTTGGGCCTTTGTTCAGTGATGGCACATGCCTTGTTTTTTTGTTTTGTTTGGAATTTATTTTCTGAGGAACAAATAAAAGATGAATATTGTGAATCGTGTGTTTTTTTTATTTAACACGAATACAACAAATTTGTGTTTAGTATATTTAACACAAGTAATTATAGTAAATGGAATATGATGTTGTTTAATGATGTTAAGTAAATTAATTAAATTCAACATAATTATGTTTGATAAATTCAACATAAAAGCACTACTTAATAAATTTAACACAACTGTATGATGTAGCACTGATCTAAGAAAGTTTGATGGAATTTAGTCATTCAATATATTTCCTATTTAAATAGTTTTGTGGGACCGGTTGATGTTATCTTGTTATTCAAATCTTGTCGTTTATTTCTTTGAGTGTAAATTGACATGGAGACAACATAATAACTATATTAAAGGTAAACGTTCTAAATCTATTGGAATCCTTTATAAAGTTAAAAACTTCTTAAATTATGAAGCTCTGCATACCATTTATTATTCAATTTCTCAACCATATCTGTCTTATTGTGTGGGTTATGGGGATCCACCCTCACAACAATAACTTCTCATATTCTCATATTATGAAGTTTAATGATTTGTATTATTACAGAATTGTGCAAATTTTGTTCCATGTCAAAAGGTCACTCCCAGAGAGTGTTCAAATGTTCTTTTCAATACAGGAAAACAGATATGACATCGGAAGTGTTTGTGTGTTTACTGTACAAAGAGCCATTAAAGATGTTAAAAGATGATGTGTATCTGATATAGGGCTAAAATTTTGTAACAACATCAATATACATTTAAAGATGTGTAACTCTGTTTTTAAAACATTGGTCTGGAAAGATATCTTTGAGGGATGTATGCAGGAATAAGTCCCCACCCCCCCTTTTTTTGTACTATTATTTGAATTTATATTTTGCTTGTTTCAATATTTTTGTTGGTATTATTATTATTATTATTATTATTATTATTATTATTATTATTATTATTTGTATGTAGGCGAGGCGTATATAAGCATTTAGCTTCTGCCTCAGCATGTACAGTCAAAGAAAGATGGACGGTCGGTTGATTTAAAACCATCCTTGATTGTTTGTATTTCTGTGCTTTGAAATGACTGAATAAATTCAATCAATCCATCAATCTTTTTTAAAATACCAACTATGTATATTTGTTGAACTGAGATGTGGTAAAGTGTTTTTCTGCTGACAGTCAGGAACAAAACAAACCTAAAAACAGCAAAAGTTGCATGGAGCTAATACGTCTGCGATAAATATTATCTCAACACACCCTGAAGTTTTTCCCCTTCTTAAATTTTATTCATTCTAAAACAATATGGTAAGCTGCCCTGATGTTTGTCCTAAATGTATCCGCAATCAGCCCTAAACATAGTTGTCAAAGCCCAACTAGCAGCAGATTGTCTGTGTTTAGTAGTTAATAGCTGTGAATTACAGCATCCATCAACCTCGATCAGTCGCTCTCCAAAACTGCAGATGAATAAAAGATTCTCCCTTGAGAAATAAGTGTCATCTTAGAAAAAAAAAAAAAAAAAGGTCGCAAACTAATATTAGAGGTCACAGACCCGCGTCCATTCCTACTGGCCCAAATATCCTCATACAAACGATTGTATGTGTGTGATCGATAGCAATCGCACGTGACGCTGGTATCATGGTGACAATTACAGGTTTGGAGATTGCGCGGGCTTGCATTCAACAGGTTGTCCAGGTGTTTGTGGCAGAGCAGCGAGAGCTGCGATTCAGTCGAGACACGCGGCTACTCTGTAATTTTCATTACTGAAGAGCCCAAGAGACGCTAATACCACTGCATCCAGCAATTTGGGTGTGGGATTTAGCCAAGTATGCGTGCATGCGCGCGTGTGTGTGTGTTTGTGTGTGTGGGTGTGTGTGTGTGTGTGATTATTGGGACTTGGGATTTATAAGATGCATCTTAAAAAACTGATTTTCAGTTAAACAATTCTATATATCATTATACATGATCAAACAATAGCTTACTGCATCACCCTACTACTGATGGATTTTCTTATCATCACTGCTCGTATTCTTGACCAATAATTGAGAATCATACTTGTAGTGGCTATCATGCCGAAACAAAACAAACTTTCAAAGTAAATGTAACTCATATTAAACTTAATGAAATTGCCAGTGATCCACTGTGGGGATGTGACGCAAGCAGAGAAAAGATTGTCTGAGACAAAAAAAAAACCCAAAAAACAAAAGAAGAAAAAGCAATTGTGTTTTTCCTGTGCCTGTAAATAATCCTGAATAAAGCAAGCTGGTCCTCTACTGACTAACCTACTTATATCAACTCAGGTGTGTGCAATGCTACCCAATCTCCAACATTACTGACATTAAAAAGCTGAACATGCTAAAAAAAAATTTGCAAAACCAAAATACCAACGTTTAATATAAACCGTTAATACATTGTGCATACAAAACCTTTCTTTTCTTATTCAAATTATGATATTTATGAAGCTGCGTAAAAAATAGCAGATCAAGAGGCATCATAGTATTTCTCTTGCAAGGCACTTTTACTTATATTTGATTTTCACACTGCTTGCTGTGCAGTGTCGTCAGGAACCGGGCATGTTGCGATGTCACTGCTACAACACCATATTGTGCAGGACTGATTTTAATACTTGTATTGCTGGGGCTCTAAACATGCAGTCATTCAGACACCACCACCGTTTTTGTTTTTTGTTTACCTCGGCGTGTACAGACCAGGGGGAGCGGTGGGGGGGGATGCCGAGCTGCTTGCAATGCTGCAATGCCGACAATGAGGTTGTAGCAGGATTGATTTTTTTGGTGGGTCTTTGTTGTGAATCTCAAGTCTCATCATACTTACAGCCAGTAAGTCCCTGTCTGCCTGAAATATTCTGTTAATGTGGACCAGCAAGAGACGGCCCCCTCCCCCCTGCTTGATAGCAAAAACCATTTTTCCTAATTATAAAAGAAGCATGAAGGAGGGAGAAAATGAGTGACTCAACACATAATCCACTTTCCTCTCCATGGTGAAGGCAGCCAGGATCTCTTAACACAAAATAAATAACTATGGAAGTTATAGACATTTAATAGGATTTCTAAGCCTCGCCTGACAAGCGCCGAGTCCCGCCGCTGCCTCACCAAGTTTTGTCCGCCAGTGTTCACCCACACTGTTTACATGTCAAGCAGACACAGTGCCACATTCCAGTGGCATTACCTCGGAGTAATGTTTGACAAGATTACAAATGTTTATTTTGTGCAGAATAATCCACTACGGTTCATGTGTGGCAGGTAAGGGATCTTTTCAACAAAGAAGCAGCTGCTTCCTGATAAAAAAAAAGAAAGAAAAAATAAATAGAAAACAAGGCTGGTGAGACAAAATAATGAAATAAAGAACATTTCTATCTTTCTAAGGAATTTCCTCCCCAAAAATCTCGTAAACTTGAGATTGAGGATCTGGTAAACCATCATGTCTTTTGACATTAGACTTTTGTGACCTCTTTATGTTAGATAATATTCACAACGCCAGCTCAAAAATAATAATAATAATATTCATTTAAAAGAAATTGATACAGTCTATGTCATACATTTATTTTTTTTTTTAAGTCACTGAACATAAGTCCGCCTGCACATTTAAAAAAATTTTTTTTTGAACTTGTGCCAGTTATTTTTTTGTGTGGAGTTTTTTGTTCTTGTTGTTTTATTTGGATCTGATGGGATGATGGATTCTGAATGTAATTTTGGTTGTCAGTGCGGCAATATGAGGAGGTTTTATGTATCGTTGTGCCCATCTGAGGCAGGCGTCGACAAATTACTGGGAGCCTATTGACACTAAACAGCACCTGGAACTAGACTGAGGTACATTCTGGACATATTATATTATATACAATATGTAGCCATCAGCTACAGTGTGTGGCAGACCCAGTGTTGTCCCAGTGCTTGCAGCGCTGATTGACTGATGCGTTCATGGCATCGCAAATGGTGTGAAAACAATCAAACTCAAAGCAAAGAATAAAAAGTGCATGTATTTGTGGCGATGGAAATGTGCTTCCAAGCCTAAGCACTAATTAAGCACAGCACAATTTGACAGGAAGTTAAAACGGTCTGAATGAATCACATGACAAACATGTACCCAGCGTGCAATGTTCTGAACACTGAGCAACTGGACAGATTGAACTCCATAACCCATGAGGTTTGTGTTGCACCACGAGTGCAACAGAACGAAGCAATTTAAGGTGAAAGTGAAAACTTCCTGTATCTTGGGCGTCTTCTGGTGCAGTCTACATTTTCTGTGGGGAATATCCAATGTCTGCCTGCGCTAGAAATGCATTGGCAGATATCCAAAGCATTATTGTTGTTATTATTAGCAATAATAATTTGCAAAATTAAAATTGGGTCACTTTCACCGTGGCGTCTAAACTGAGTCAATGAATTTTGGGACTTAGACTGCATATAAGACCTCAACTAAAACATGATGGCTCAGTTTAAACGTAATGTAAAAATGCCCCCAACAATTGATACTGGTGGTACTAGTAGGCTGTGCCCCTATTACGTTGTCACAACAGCACCAACATGGTTCACCGACAGATAGAACTCCTTATGTATCACAAACTCTCGACAAGGCCCCAGTTTCCTCCAAGGGAAGAAAAATGAAGGGGATTCGGGTGGCCCGAGCAGTTTCCAAAGATCACAGCATTTGAATAATATGAGTTGAAGGCACCTTTCTTGGTGAGCTGAAGAGATTAAAAATTGCAAAACGTGTAAACGTCCTTAAGAAGCTGAGGCTCAGTGATAAAACGTGATGCGTGCCTCTGAGGTTGAGAAGAAGGCGGGGAAGGCAGACGCACGGAAACACATGGACTTTGGCAAATGTGGTCTCAACAGGATGTTCTGGGCCGGGTTATACCTTCACTTTGACTGCTAGCCTTTTTCCGGCTGCTGGTAAGCCTTCAATTAAATGACGGCTACCTTTTTCAAGTCCCTAATCCTCTTACAGTTTGGAACCTTACCCTTTGCCATGCGGAAAACACGCACACGCACGCACGCACGCACACACACACACAAGTCGATGTGCGTATACGAAGTGAGTCTTCTTCAGCCTCGCCCTCATGCTGTCTGTCTTGCAGTCCTCCTGCCTTCTGGTACCTTCTTAAGTTGACAAAAGAGGCTGTTCTTGTCACAATCTGAGCCTGGAGGTAAAGTCTGCATGAAGAAAAGCTCATTTGTATGAGGCAAACTCATGTCATACATAAACATGACCGTGGCGACAATTTGTGGAACATATATCTATTGCACACAGCAGGGTTAGGAATAAAATTAGATAAATGTTACATATATGTGTGTGTCTTTCTGCACTTGTGTGTGTGTGTGTGTGTGTGTGTGTGTAAATGCGTAATGAATTCACAGCCGTCCGTCGCTTAACTGGATGGCTGATCTTGATAAGAGAGTTTTAAGTCACATACTCTATTTGTACAGATATGAGGCTCGTGGAGAAGGAAGAATAATTTCAAGAGGCAAAAGGTGCCAGCTTACATAAGGAGGTTTTTCATTTTTTTTTTTAGGGAAATATACACGCAGTTTGGCCAAATGCAAAATGTGGAATATATTCAAGGAGGCCATGCACTACAAAGTGGATACCCAACCCATCCTTGGCTCTACCCAACAGGCAGGACTTGATGGATTTGGTCAGTTGGACAGGTCAGGGGCTAGTGAGCCTTCTGGAAATGTTGGGCTTTTTTTTTTTTGTTTATGTCAAAATACTATTAATAAAGTGATTGAACCCAAAGAGAATTCCATCAGGATACAAACTCAAATTATCCTATTATAATATGGTTCTGAGAAAATTCCGACCAACTTTAGGATTTGGTCCAATGGTTTGGTGCAATGATTGGTGCAACATTCTGACCATCTTTCCCACATGAAAGCGTTGAACAGATGTCCCAACTCAGCCGACCTCTCTCCCCTACTAACCTAACTACTAAAAGTAGGAAAAAATTAAGCTAGGCTAAGGCACTATATAATTACAATTGCACCAAAAGCTTTCATATTTTAATATGATATGAAAAGGTGACAAAAAAGCATTTCAGTCAATCTGATAGATTCAGTTGGTGAATGCACCTTTAAAACAATGTGCTTTAGAGAGGAAGAGAGTATGAGCAATAGGTAAAACAAACAGGTAAACACGACACCAATTTGAATCTGGGTCTGTTTTGGCCCTTTTTTTTTTTTTTCTTTTTTGTCCAATACAGGGTTTAATTGAATGCTCTGACAGGGGCAGTTTTTTTTCTCAGGTGGTGGGGCAGGTCTCAAGAGATCAGAGGTTACTGGGTTGACTGTCTACATGCTGGAATATCTTTGAGTGAAAAAGCTGTCCATGCATTGTCCATGATGTGTAGCAAAGCGCAGTAGAGAGAAAAAAAAAATGGTTACTTCTTCTGATGAATATTGTTATTGTCATCATCTGGCTCTTAAGTCATGACAGAGACCGAACAGATGCAATAAATAGTGCTAATAATTTGCATGTTTGAAGAGTGAGGCCTGTGGCATACTGGGTGTTTCTGAGAAAAGCAGCCTCAGTTTGCTCTTTTTATCCTAATGGGAGCACTGGGATCACGTGTTCCCAATCTCATAGCCGCCATACCTACTCTTTTTAAAAAAAAAAAAAAAAAAAGATGGAAAAAGACAGGGACACACTATGATGCCAGTTAATAACTGCCACTCCACTAATAACGTGTCTGTAAATGCCAGGTTTTACGGCGACGCACAAAAGTGCTGCTTAGTGCATTTACTCCTGACCTTTAGTTTAATGCACTGACATTAAATTGCAATATAAAAGTGTATTCAGCGAATGCAATTCCAGAAATCAACAGAAACCAAAAACACTAGTTAACTGTATTGATAGCTAAATAGGTTAAAAGTTATTAAGTCATTAGGTAAGTCAGATTATCAAACTTTTCTATTACTCAAAACCTAGATTTCAATTCAACATTTTTTTTTAATGTTTTATTCTCGTAATTCAAAGTCCATCTCACTTCCTTTTTTGGCCAAATGAGCATGCTGCCGTCTCCAACCCAAAGAGCACTGCCTTCCAAATCCTGCATGTGAAAGCACAAGCTGTACTTGGCACATTAGAATTTTCAATTTGAAAAATGGTGGGAAATTGGAGCCAAAACTAACAATGTGAAAGGAAATGTACTTTGCAAAATAAGAGGAAACAACAGTACTAAATTGCTGAGAGGGGGAGAGAAGAATTTTGGGTTATTACAAGGAGTTGTTTGTTATTTACAAAGAGGGTTGAGGAATTACGGAAAAAAACCCTCGAAATTTTCGGTCAGATTGTGGGAAATTTTAGAATTTGGGGAATCAAACTTCAAACTTCTCTTAAGGCCCCAACATCTATAAACCCTTGATATATTTTGCATCCATAGTCTCAATGTGTGTATCCAACTATATGCATATATATGTTTTGTCCTATAGAAATTCTTGGGTTGATAAGCATAAATCCGTGTGATTCTTTTGGGTGCCTTTGTGAAGCAAGGCGCACATCCAGCTGCCCGTCACTGTTGCTATTGATCAGGATAAAGCGCAGACCTCTGTAAAAGGAGGGGTGTTCCTGCTATAATCAGCCAACGCTGCGTATTGATTGGCCAGTGTCGGGCGAGTCGAGTGAAGGGAGGACACAGTCAGAGTCACAAGCAATTAATGATCTCCATGCCACAGTGGCGAGTTCTCTCTCAGCCCCCCTCTGCTGTCCCCTCTATCTCTATCAGGCAATTAAAATCTATTGTGACGGGCTTATTGACATGGTAAATATGCATGTGCATTCGGAATACTGGGAGACTGCACGCGTATTAGAAAATACACAATGCAAGGAATTGTTTGGGTATGGAAAATATAATCACTTCCAAACAAGCACAATGCAAATGGTGCCTCTTTTTTTTGCTCCAGAGCAGAGGGAAAGTACACATATTAACAATGAAATGCACATACGCAGACACGACGCATATGTGTAGCATTGATATGTAAAATAAAAAGGGAAGTTATCAGACTTTGGAACTCTCGTGCAAATCTCTGCAAATTGAGAAATAAAATAGGAAACTGTTGTTGTCTGGCGTTATCCCAACATGAAATAGTCATTATGATATAGTACTTAATAAAGGCATTGGCAAAACTTGAGTCACTCCTGTCTCAGTGTTGTTTGCCAGACGGGAAACAGGAACACCTTGCATAGATTATCAACACAGAAGGTAAGAAATATATATTGTGGTCTCTGCCTCACGATGCCTAAAATGTAATAATAATAGTCAAGATAAACTTTTTTTTTTTAAATTTAAGATAAATTTAATTTAAGATTAATTTCTAGCTAAAATTATTTAGCTAGAAATTAAAATATGTTTTTTTGTGATGGATTGTGCCATCAGATTAATAAATGGTTGTTGAAGTCAGGAAGAGGTGTGAACTCCATTTGCATACGCCAAGTGAACTTTGGTGAGATATACCTCTGCACCAGCTGCAGGAAGGCTCATTTATTCATTCATTCATGGTGATGCATGAATATCTTTCATGAACCACACACAATGTCACGCTTGAGCCCATGCTGTTATCCTAAAAAAAAAAGAAAAAAAAAAGAACATCCCGGTTCAGCATAACAGCACACCCGTCAACAACGACTGAAAAAACCTGATTCTGTGCGTTGAGTGACTCCGAGGAAATTGAGTCGGCCATTAGCCATCACTTGTGTTGATTGATTGATTGATTGATTGATTGATTGATTGATTGAATGATTGATGGTGTAAACATTTGAGACCTGGACAGCTTCAAAAAGTTCATCCTGAAATGTAAAGAATGTTTACAACCAAAGTTGCACAGTGACTGAAAAAAAAAAAAAAAAAAAAAATCCTAAGAATGGTGATGAAAAATTAAACAGCACATAGATGGCGAAGTGGTGGAGAATGTGTATTCTTCTTTGGACTAAAAATGCAGATTGAAATAATATCTTTGTGTAAGTTTTGTTGAAAAAAAAACAACATTTTTAAAGAACATTTAATCAAGGTTTTGCACCCAGTTTTGAAATATAGCAAAAATAAATATATCACTGCCCATATCTAAAATACAGAGAGACAGATAGACAGACAGACAGATAGATAGATAGATAGATAGATAGATAGATAGATAGATTTACTTTATTGATCCCAAAACAAAAAAACTATACAGTAATTACAAGAAAGAGTCAAGTGAATGAGAGATGTGCAGTCAATTGTGCAGAGGCAAAGATAAGCAAGATTTTAATAAACCGTTAGTGCAATTTTTGCCACTGAGTCCAGAAAAGTCCAGAATATTCTCTAGCATCCTCATATACCCTCTGAAGGACTCGCAGTCGCAGGATGTTGTGCATCTCGACCGCCCTGTCAGCAGGCTCCTCCGACGAGCAGGCAGGAGACTGCGAGAAATCACAACGGCGGCCAGTTGGAAAGACGATCACGGAAATCGGTGTGTTCACGAAAGAAAGGTTTGTGTAAATGGCTAATCAAAGCGAAAAGGCAAAGGAGGAAAAAAAAAAAAAAAAAATCATATTAATCGTCGGTCAATATCTGTGCGAGTCTCTCCAACTGTGAGCCAGGCTGGACTCCAGTGATTTACTGTCCAATTTTCAACAGCCCCTGTATCCGTTTCAATCAAATCTCCAATATTAACATCATGCAATAATTTCTTCTGCTTTATTACAAATGTACCCCCCCCCCCTCCCCATCTCCCCACTACCACCACCCCCCTCGACCCCCTCCCTATTTGATAAATCAGCTGCCAGAAGCATGTATAATTCACAGTGTGATTCAGGCATATTTTACACTGGCTGGGTCACAGTCAAAATGAACAATTATTTTTGCTTTCTGTTCATTTAAACAGACCGGCGGAGAGAAGGAGCCACTTTAGTCTATCATCCTAGCCGCCCCAGCGCCTCCACCCGCTCCCTCAGCTCAGAGTAGAACTTGGGCGAGACGTTTGGATGCGCTTGGTCGTATCAAAGGTGGATGTCCTAGGAATCAGCGATACTGACAGCCCACAATGGTAATAAGGGGATTATTTGAAGAGCACCATCTATCAGTCAAAGCACTCCCAACACTATAAAAAAAAATAAATCTTGATATTAATGATCAATATTTCTTTCTCCTGTTTGTACGCACCTTTGTATCAAGTGCATACATTTAATTTCTTATTTAATCCTAATTTTCAAACTCAATTGTGAGGCTGAAATCTGTTCATTCTAAATGCCAAACATCTTCTCTTCTGTATTTCTTTAACCCAAACTTATTAATTCAGTACTTGGTCAATGTGCAAACAAAGGAATCATGCAGTCAGCATCCCTAACCTGTTAGTGCATCAATGTAACGCCTGTAGTGCTTTCAAGTCAAAAAAAAAATAAAAAAAGAAGGTGCCAAAAGTGGATGACTTTCACAGTGCTTTTTTAATTTCCTTTTTTCTTGTTAAAAAAAAAAAAAATCATTGTTTAATCTTCACAGTTTTTGTCCACTTAAGACTCCATCATCAAGTCCTATTGCTATTGTTTTAAAGTTCCATAAAATTCTGTGTTGACGTGTTGAAGGAATGTGATTTCTGTATGTTTGCGATGAGACAATTAAACTCAATGTACTTTAAATCCATCTCTAGCAGGCTAATCACTCGGTCACCCCGACACACTTTGTCTCCCAACATTAGTTTGGTTTCTTGTTTATTTGCACAGCTGAGTGACTAAATGTCTTTGTTAACTCTGCCAAAAGCCCGACAATGGGCGGCTAACTGAAATGATGTTGAGATCAGTGTTAGCATTAAACATTCCACATTATTCAATTTTCACAGTCTGGTTTTAATTCATCAAGATTAGAACGCTTTTATTCATTAGTCCTTGCGAGCAAATGTTGTTTAGTTAAAAGCTGAATGGAGTTCATTAAATGTAATGGCTTTAGAAAGTAATGACGTGTAGAGGCAGGGAGCGCTGAAGTGCATTTGGAAAAGTTGGAAGTTGACTTTTTGCGCGGAAACTGGGCCTTGAACATCCAAACGCAAGGCACATGCAAGTGTAGAGGACTGACAAGACTTGACTTGAATGGACATGGATTTGAAATGTGGCGTTTCTTATCATGCCTAGAATTTGCACGTATGACGTACAGGAGTTGAGTCTAAACCCTCACAATGAAGAACCGTGTTGAGATTTAAAATTGTGGTGACCATTCAGGATTATTATCAGATTATTTCACTCTTCGAGGGGCTTTTTCATTCCTTTACGCCGACAATTACGCCAATTGTATGGCACGACTAAGCGAAAGTGATTGCTCCACACAACAACAACAGATCGATGTAATTTAAAACAAATTACCAAGGACATAAAGCGCTTAAGGATGAGCAAATAAAAGAGACCCAAATAAAATTAGCAATTAAAGGCAAAATTCGAATAAAAGGGGTCTTAATTTTGAAGAGAGTAGTTT
Source organism: Nelusetta ayraudi (assembly GCF_046127955.1). Classification (NCBI taxonomy): domain Eukaryota; kingdom Metazoa; phylum Chordata; class Actinopteri; order Tetraodontiformes; family Monacanthidae; genus Nelusetta; species Nelusetta ayraudi. The sequence continues at coordinate 5,108,956 of NW_027466098.1, read as the reverse complement.
CCATTAGAATGCCCTGATGTTCTGTTTAATTTCTGACTGACGTACTTTTTGCTATTTACTTATAAAAGGCAACAGCCACAAGAAACTACTTACATTCTTACGTAAGTCATATGTTTCTATGTCTCTCCACAAAACTGTCACTGTGTACAATACACAACAGCGTTCCCTCTACCAGGTAGAAAGGAGCCATTATTTCTTTGAAAAATATTATTATTAAAGAAATGACGGCCAACTCCCATTAATGTCCTGTTCAGTGACTTGATCAACAGTTGTATCACTGTGTCTCGGCCCAGTTACTGATGGCTCTCTCTCAAACGCTGCCTATCTCATTACAGTAATGAACTTTATAATTACCTCCGCCCCCTCAGAGAAGAATGAAGGCCATTAAGACATCGGGATTGGCTTTTTATATCATTTACTTAGCCCAGGACACTAACCGGCAGCCATTTTCCATCTCAATAAACCCTGACATCCTTCAAGCTGTTGACAACGCTCCCCTTACCCCAGCCGTGGGGCTTTTTTTTTATTTCATTCCTAGAGTTTGTCGAAACTAAACTTTTACAAAATAATAAGGTTGTTTACGTTGTTTCCACATTAGCTAGCTGGTAGCGAGTAAGATTGGTTTATGTCGTTTGCAACTACTTTATTTGCTACCACTGGGAATTGTTAGGGCCAGGAAAGACCAACTTTCACCTGAAACGTTTTTCAAAGTAGTTCCTCTGAAAGTATATATGATCCTCCTTCCCCCTTCCATTGTTAATAGTGTCAAAACAGACTATAAATCTTTTTTTTTTTTTTTTTTACTTACTTTTAATTGGAAAAGAGTAATATAATATGGAATGTTTGTGGTTGGATTAATTGATTGTAGCCATCCCTGTTAAAATCTGTTTGCACCGCTAGCTGCATTTAAAGTTGGAACACCAACCAATGGCTAGAATGACAATGAAATGCTTCCATTTAACTTCATCTTTGTTTTAACCAAGAACATCAAGTCATCTTTCAAAGTTTGTGAAAGAATGACTAGGAACCTCTAACATGGATAAAAAGAGTACTTTATTGTTTAATATACAATCATTTCCTTGACTTGGCAGTGGATGCTGCTAGAAGTAACAATGTTTCTGTGAAGGTTCTCAGTCATCCATGTCATCTGAAAGTTGAAGGGTTAAGTTCGGGCAACTGGACTTGTTCCTCCGATCTTGAAGACGTTTCACCTCTCATCCGAAAGGCTTCTTGACTTCAGAAGCAAAGATCTAGGAAAAAGAGATCTGGAATGTTGGAAATGTGGAAGTTGTGAGCTCAGCTCGTTTGACAAAGCCAGTTGTATAGCAGCTGTACAATAGGCACAATGAACCCTTGTGAGTCTCCATGAGACACAGCAGATTGTGCCAAATCACATGCGATGAGCTGGATGGACCATCTTGAGGAGTCACGTTCTGTTTTTTTTGCCTTCCAAAATCCGACCAGGATCGAAATGGTCCCATCAACACATGCTGGTGAAGTCTTTACAATTGCGATGCCAAATGTGAAATAATCATCATGCCGCATGAGCTGGTGTGAAAACCTAATAGAGGCTACCATTTGCAATAGGCCCGTACAGTGAAGCAACGTGACCCCGTGTTGATGGAGACTTAATTGAACCGACAGTCTCTGAAATGAGAACAGACCTCCTCTCATTTACCTTATCGTCGCTACAACTGTAGATTAGAAGGCAACAACTGGCACGGGCGACTCTTTAAAAAGCATCCATGTACGACCGCTGTATCAATCAGCAATTAGCATCCAACGCTGTTAAAATCATAACTAGAACCCTTTGATATTTGCCTCCGTTACATAATTGATCATGCAACTTATCTATCCTCGTATCAAATGAAAGCTGAAAGAAACATTACCAGGCTTGTTTGCGTTTTATTACCGAGTATTAGGGCGGTCGCACAACAGCAGTCCTAAATGAGCACAACATGGTATGAAAATAGATTTGAATTTCCAACTAATGAGCTGCTGATTCATAACTTGCCTCGTGCATCTAATTCCCGCCACTCTGGGGATGAGTGCAACGCGGCAGCCAGCGAGTACATGGACGTGATTGCCGCTACCTGAACTTGGCCTGCGGCGTCCTAAAACAAAGGCCTCAGCGTCTACTTTTAGCGGGAGAAGTCGAGCTTAATGACCAACAAAAGTGCAATTGCCGCTTGATAAATAAGCTCCACTCTAGCCATGAAAATGAAGAGGCGAGGGGAAAAAAAACCCAACAACAACAACCCAACAACAACAGAATTTCGGCGGGCATCTACTTGTTCTTGGCAGCCTGCACCGCACATAGAACCCATTTGTGACTGCATTGTGTTTGGCTGAGATTAATTAACACTTATAATGTAGCGGGGAATCGGGCGAGTCGAGCTCGTGTTATAATAGGGGAGCATTTTGGCTTGCATTACTGGACAAAGAGTTTACCTCCGAGGTGCGTGTGTGCGCGCGCGCGTCTTTCGCCGCTCGTGTGTGTCTGCGCGCGTGTGTGACGGAGAGGCGCCGAGAAAGAACAAGAGAGCCCCGGCCCAGTGCGCTGCGTGCATTGTATGCTATCATGCTGAACCATATGGACAGACAGGTCCTTTGTCACAACTGTAAGGGCACATTTGACATGGCGTGATATAGAGGGGCAAGCAAACACAAAAGCACTATCCTGCTCGCTCAATGCCAGCCTGTCAGTCACCCATCGAGGTGGCGGGCGCGTGTGTGTGTGTGTGTGTGTGTGTGCTCCCGCGTGAGTGTGTGTGTGTGTGTGTGGGGGAGAGAGAAAGATGCGTGGATCTATTTGAGTCACCGAGAAATGTAAACCTTGGCAGACGCATGCCCCTTTGTGTGTGTGTGTGTGTGTGTGTGTGTGTGTGTGTGTGTGTGTGTGTGTGTGAGATACCTTGGCTGTACAAGTTCAGCGCTCGGCACTGGTGTCAAATCTCCTTCATGTATTAGCGTGTACACACACACCCCCCCCCCAACGTAATGGAAAGTACATCTGAGAAGCCCAGTGGAACCTGGGCTCCTCGTCCCTGTGTACACACTGGTGTTCATCACCTCGCCCAAGTGGCCTCCGAGCTGTTAGGTTTAGCTGAGATTTAGTGCCACCAATCAGCCATTTCCAAGTCATATCATAAGTAACCAGCCATATGATCAGACTAATGGAAGCCCCCACTGGTTTGCAGTACCCCAGCAGCACCTATGGGTGTCCCTCTTATTCTTCGCAAGTCATCCTCCGGTTCCTCCGCTGACTGACTGTGGCGGGAAGGAGCTGTCACTTAACATGCGCTCAGGTGTTTTTTTTTGTGTGTGTCTGTCTCTGTGTCTTTGTGTATATTTGTCCAATGTTAGCTCCAATAAAGTGTATCACTTAAAAAAAAAATAAATGAATAAATTCTCACCTGACGAATGTCCACTCCGCTCGACTCGACTGTCCCAACATCCTAAGTGCCCTCATGTGACAGGAGCACCCGGTTGCACATCTGTTGATCCATCAACTGTCAAACACCAGACCACCACTCGCGTGGTAGCGAGTGCATCAGTCACGCTTCCAAATCAGCTGGAAGGACTGTTCATTTCAATGTTCATCTCATTTGTTCTTTGTCTAATCAGTGATTGTGGATGAAGAGTTTACTGAGCCAAAAAAGACAAATATTACAATTGCTCAAACTGACAGTTGTTTTTAATTCTGAAAAGAACCACCTGCACCTACAATCATACCAAATTTCTTCGAGCTACATTAGGCCCTTTATGTTGGCACAGAACAAGTGCTCTACCGGAGGGTTTTAAACTTCTTTCTAGGTAGCCGGTTTTTATCATGATCAAATTATGGTATTTATTTGTTTACGGATAGTCAAGCTCTGCCTTTTCATGCACAAGCATTTACTCCGATTGACTGACTGTGCAGAAAAGGAATTCGAAGTAACGCAGGGACGTACAGAAGTATTTACTTCACACTCTGATAATGAGTATGAGACTGGTGTGCAGGAGTGTGCTTTTCCTGTTCTTACTCCTTTTCCTGCCTCCCTTTCAGTGATTTCATTCTTTTAATCGTACTGCAGAAAGTGGCTTAGCTTACAAACGTACATTGTTGAGTTAAGAAGATAATATGTAAGTGTGAAGGCGCAGAGCTAATTGCAGGATTAGGGTAAGTGGGATCATTATGAAACATTTGGTCATTTTGTATTGATGTAGCTTATATCGTTGTGGACTTTTATTATTATTTTTTTTTTACATATAAGTTGTTGATATCCTCAAATTGTATCAGCGCATACATACAATTAGCTTTGTAATAGATGCTTTAATACTTTAAGTTGTCGTAAAAACAGTTTTCCACTGCTGTTCACTGGGCAGTTAAACGTATTAGATGGAAGAAATAACATTTAAAATTCACAAAGGTTGATATGTACATGTTTCTTTTCACACTGTCCCACTGAGTTTGCAGGAATGGCCAGCAAAGGGCTTTCAGTGAGCACAACTCAAAAACGTCTTCAGCTTAAAGTGATGCTTTCAAAAGCAGGCTTTGAGCAGCATTCTGAGCTTGCCATTCTCCTTGTGTGGCAGAATCTTTAAGAGCGAGGTTTTCCTTTATATTGGATCTTCTTTTCGCCTGCCATGTGAGGTCATGAGGTTCAGACGCCGGGCCCTCTTCCAATTTAACCTGTGAATTCGCCTCGTGCTGAAGGCTGCGAGCAGCCAGGGCGCCGAGATGAGACGTCTAACCTGTCGAGGGGAGAGATGAGGATCTGGTTCTTGACTTTGTCAAACACCGCTGACACACAGAAGACGGCTTTTCCTTAAATAATAACAGGATCTGGCATGAAGTGGATGTAAACAGTACACAGCACATGGGGAAACAGACCAGGGATTTATTTTTTTCTTTATACCACTGATTTATAATCATGAAAATATTTTCTATTTTGTTGTTGACACTAGGTATCAAATTTTTTTTCCAGCGCCACAGGATCTGAACGGTGTTGCATCTTAAACCTCATAACACCTCTTTCAGTCTTCTACCTTTTGTGCACAGAACTGCTGCTACATCATCAATCAAACAAGATTTGCTGGAGCACCAAAAAAAGGTCAAAATCTTGTGATTACGCATTTGATAACACTGAAAACCAGGATAAATTATAATTATTTTTTACCCAAAGGATACTTCTGTCCCAGATGTCCGAAACATATAGGTCCTTGAATGCCACATTAACCTGTCCGGTCTATTAAAGAGCTGCTAAATCCCTCCTCACAACCAAACCCCAGTGCCTGATTTGTTACTTCAGTAAATACAAAATTAAATTTCAATATGAGCAGTGAAATATCATTGGGGGAGTGCTCTCCAGCCGGTCGTCGGCTAAATTTCCCTCTCTCCGACGTTTCCCCCGATTCGCTCCAAACACTTTACGCCGCTCGACTGTGGAACGACGCCTCTCCGCCTCCGCCAAAGTTTGACGCCCACGGCCGCTCCCAAATGAAATAGAGCCCACAGAACTCCTCCGCTAAGCTGCCTTATGATTCTTCCCGCGCGTTAAACTGTCCCGACGTCTCTGTTTCCCCGCCTGAAATGCGGACTCGGCCGCCGAGTCGGATTTAAGACACTGCTGCGTTCCCGCCCTGAATCATGGCGAGGGCCTGGCTGGATCGCAGGAAGGGACTTTGGGGTTTGAAAATAGAATGAGGGAGAGGGGAGGGGGGTGGGGGGGTGGGGGGGATGGGGGATAAAGGGGTGCGGGTATACGGAGAAAGTGTGAAATAGGAGGGAGAGATAGAGGTGGGAGAGCCCCGGCGCAGAGTGCACATGGCTGCAGGAGAGGCTTATGATTTAGACGGCCATGTCAAAACGCAATGCACTCTTTATCTCTCTCATGCCTCTTTCTCCGCTCCCCCTATCTGTGTCTGCCTTTTCCCCCTCTCTTTTCCTTTGTGGCTTCCCTCCATCTGCATTCCAATCCGCCTCCCCATCACTTTTCCTCGCCCTCGCCGCCTCCCCGCCGCCCTGCGACTCCCTTTGTTTTCCACCTCCTCTTCCACCTACTACGCCTTATTTTCCCAGAGTGTGAAGGCAGCGTGGCCACCGAGCGTGCTGCTGCTCCCTCTCTGCCTTCCTATCTCTCTCTCTCTCCCTCTCTCTCCCTCTCTCTCGCTCGCTCGCTCGCACACACCTCAGCATGGAAATTGAAATAATGATAATGTATCCCTCAGTCTGCATCAAAGTATTGCCACTTCAAAAAAATCCCGGCGGGCATGAAATGCAAACGTGAAGCAGACGGATTGAGAAAGAGGAAGGAGAAAGGCAGCACGTCGTCTTTGCCTGCATGCGTGTGTGCGTGTGTGTGTGTGTATGCGCACACGCGTGCACATATTTTTCTCTTTTAACATTTGCTTTGTGCACTGTTACACTGGTTTTCAGTTTGTGTGTGTGTGTGTGTGTGTGTGTGTGTGTGTGTGTGTGTGTCCTGCAGGGGGCCATGGTCAGTCCACCATGATCATAGTGTGGTTAGAAGGTTTCCGTCTGTTTGCGTGTCACTGTGTCTGTCACTGTGAGTATGTGTGTGTGTGTGGGTGTGTGTGTGCACCCATATGTGGGCTTCCAACAACGTGATGTTTAGGTGTCTTGTTGCTATGCTGGTCATTGATGAGGACAGGTTTGTCCACAAGAGGCCAGAGACGTATTCATGTTTGGTTATAACTACAGAAAAATGGTTTTTTTCCTTCAGTGTGATCAACGTAAGTGCTTCAATGACAGCTCGTTTTAAGTTAAGAATACTGATAACTGATAGCGCTGATAAAGTTCAGTCGACAGTAGTACGTTTAGTTGATATAACGTCAACTCATGAGTTAAAAAATATAATTTCAAAGGTAGATGAAAAGACACCAAATAAAGGAAAAGCAATGATTCCTCACTGGTTACACAAACACCCACCAGGCCCTTGATTAGTTACACCTCGCTAGTCCCGGGCACCTTCTTCAAGGTTGAAAGTGTTATGCCTTCAGAGGCGGTTTTCCAAAGACCTTGGTCGTAAGCAGCGGTTACTGTTGCCTTTCTATGGTTTCCATTCTGACCTCTGACCCCTGACATCAACAAGTCATTTTCCCTCCACACAACAGCCGCTCACTGGATATTTTCTCTTTGAGACACTGTTATCTGCGCACCTTGGAGATGGTTGTGCCGCTGGAAATCTCAGTAGATTAGCAAGTTTTTTGACACAATCAAACCAGCCCGGCCAGGGTACGTTCAAAGTCGCTTAAATCTCCTTTCAACCTCGTTCTCATGCTGGCTTTGAACTGCCGCGAGTCACTTTCAACACCTCTACATGCCTACAATACGAAGGGCCAGATATTATAACATGCACGCTGGCTTTCTACAGAACTCATGCCAAGAAACACACCTTTCCAGGGTCTCTGTAGTCCTTTTTAAAGCAAAGTATGACATGTTTGCCCCTCACCAACAGCAACACAAACATTAATAAACATTGGACCACACACCAAAATGTGAACACGCGTCATAAGGCACCATAGAGAGCCTGCTGACCAACTGCGTCCCTGTCTGGTGTGGTAGCTGCAGAGCTGTGGACTGGAAACCTCTGCAGAGGGTGCTGAGGACAGCGGAGAAGATCATCAGGTCCCAAGCGGATCCGGTCTGACCCCACCCACCCTAACCATGGACTGTTCTCCCGTCTGGCATCTGGCAGAAGGTTCTGCAGCATCCGCTGCAGAACCACCAGATTCACCAACAGTTACTTCCCCCTGGCCATCAGACTGTTAAACGCCAGTTAACTCCCCTCCCCCTGCTGCCACTGTCTACACTGTCACCAGCATCAGAGCACTATTCCAGCACTATCTGCACATGTACAGCCTACATACATACATAACCCTCCACCTGGTCACTGTTATTCTGTCTACTCTGTTCATATTGTTCATATTGTTTATACTCCACCACTGTTTATACACTCCATCGCTGTTTCTACTGTTTCTACTGTTGATATGTACATTTGCTCTATTATTTATGTACCACCAACATTCTACCTCCAGATTTCCCATATTTCCCATATTTCTATATCCGCTTGTATATAGATTTTAGCTAGTGACTGTATTTCTGGAAATGGGCAACGACATTTCATTGTGGATTGAACCACTGCCGTGTTTCTCTTCATGATGACAATAAAGCAAGGCTAAGTCTAGGTCTAATAAAATGTTACAATGCCAATACGAGTGTGGTAGACTGCGCAGAAGAACGAACCTGAACCTTTGTATGAGTTCAATTTGCTTGATTTCACACGCCTCATCATCAGCTCTTCAGGGAGGAGAGAGTCGCTCTGATGGCAGAAACACTTTGACTGCGCCTGGCTTCGGCCGGCGCTGTTTACGTCCGTCACAGCACCTGCGGCCGGGAACGCAAACTCTTTGCGGATCCGGCGCTGTTTCCAGTGAGGCCTATTTGCATAGAAGGGGGTGTCATTTTGCAGGAAATGACTAATTTAAATATATTCAAATGAGTCTGGTGCAGCCCGGCCGCTACCTGCTCCTCGGGGCGTTTTCCACCACTTTTCACCTTTGCATCCGCTCTGCGGATAGGACGCAGTGTTTTTGGTGCTGGTTGCACGGGTTTTCCGGAGTTGGGCAAGTTGCTGCCATATGATCGAGTGATTGGCTGTTTAAGTAAACAAGACACATGTTAACCATTATGCCGAATAAAGTGGCCGGTGAGTGCGGCATTAATCCTGCCGCCTTCTGAGGAAAAGTGAGGGGGGGGGGGCTCAGCAGAGCCTGAGGAGCTGATCCAGATCTTTATCGCCGTGTTTGGTTGAGGGCACCGAATGGATATTGGGAGGCATGTTTTTTTTTTTTTTTTTATTTGATTGTGGGGAAAGAGGTGCAACCCCCGAGGACACTCGCGCAGAACATGGGGAGAACATGCAGACTCCACAGAGAAATACCCACCCCCCCAACCCCCCATCCAGAAACGGAAGCCAGGCCCTGCTAGCTGTGAGGCTACGCTGCTCTATTACACCACACTACGATACCAGCATACATTCTCCTTCATCTCTGTAGTCATTTTTTTTTTTTTTAAATCAAAGGAGCTGATGCCAATTGCTGTGGTTAATTGTTCAGCTTCTGCATGACGAGTTTACAGTGTGTTCAGTAATATTCTGAAAGGTGGACAGTGAGGCTTCTATGCTACTTTTCCACTTTGCTGCTCATCTCTTTGAGTCAGTGTAACTATGGATAGGCTACAACACTCTGAGTATTGTGTCAGTCATTTTCAGTCAACAGATGCTACCCATGTCTAAAACATGGAAATTCATTTACAAGTGATTAAAGGCAATATTTCAATATGTAGATTTTTCTAGTGAAACAAATTGACGACAAAACAAAAATAAATATGCAGCATTTATTACTCAGGGTTTTGTGTATCTTAGGTTCTTGGGGTGATTATTTAGCAAATGATCTTGACTCCCACACTGCCAAGGGTTCCTTTCAGGCATATTGTATTCAGGCCAGCGTGTGGTGACTTGTTAAAGCTGGCTCAACACAGTGGATTTAATTAAGTCTGAAGGCGGCCCAGGCCTCTTTTCTCAAACATGCACCGCCTAACACATTTCTGTGTTTTGGTTGGTGCACGCAGGTCAGCCGGTGCCATATGGCAGCGGGCATAATTACCGTCTCATCTGCTCCGTGTTTTGACTGCAGTTGTTTCACAGTTCACTAGCTGTTGTGGTTAGCGCCGCTGCTCGCTGGTTACCTCCTGTGGAGAGCAGGTGAGTCAGTCCCCAGGGTGCTAGCAGCACAGATGGATGTACACACACACACACACACACACACACACACACACACACACACACACACACAAACACACATGCTCATATACACACACACATACACACACACAAATACAAACACAAATACACACATACAGACACACAGACACCCACTGGGAAGACACTGTTCTCAAGACACTGACCTACCTGAAGAATCAATCATGACCACTGTACTGTGGACCTTTAGCTCTGTCTTAAAATGCCCATAGCACACACACACACACACACACACACACACACACACACACACACACACACACACACACAGACATTGGATCTTGGGCTTTCATCAAGGGACCTCGATAATCTGACAAGAGAAAATGATTTGGCTCTAAGTGGATATTTGGCTGATGTTCAATGGATGCATTTGTCAGCTGTGAGTAAAAGAAAAACAGAAATAATAGTCTTGGACCTACAACCTGATGATTATCCGCCCAGCCAGTCAAGGCCCAAAATCATAGATATTGGTGTCTTTTTTTTTTTTTTTAGGAAGTTGTGCATTTCTATTTAGTGTATTTTATTTTGAATTTTATGTATGATGTTTTTCATGTAAACGATATAGCAAAAATAATTTTAAAAAAAATAATTTGAATATATAAATATCCATTATTTGACACTGATGATTTAAATTTGGCAAGCTGATGTTTTATTTGAAAAAAAAAAAAAATTAAATGATATTTACATATTTTTAGCTTCTTGGGCAATTCCAAATTAGTACCTACAGTCATGGCTTCATGGTTTATAGAAAGAGGTAAATGTGGGTTGAGAGGACAACATGAATACAGCTTCACTTTTTTTTTATTGGTTGTAATATAAGACAAATACAGTGTGGTCAGATGATGAAGAAGATTCAAACTGTTCACAGTGAAGAAGACTTTCCTATGTGTGTTATTTGAGTGGAGAGTTGACAACAACAGTAATGATCAACAGTAATAATCAGTAGTGATTTGATTGCTAACCCTAACCCAGGCATGCCCAAAGTCCGGCCCGCGGGACAAATCCGGCCCGCCAACTGATTTTAAGCGGCCAGCGGCTTTACTCGGAATTCTTCAACAATCTCCACCGCTGGACTCCTCGACGCGATCTCAGCACGGCCCGAACAATCGCGCTCTCCACCGCTGGTCGCCCCCCCGTCAACGATCGCGATCTCCATCCATCGCTGCTCGCCACCGCCGTGCGCGGATCTTCACGGTGTTGGCCCACGGGTCTTTTCAGATTATCTTTTTGGCCCCCAATGAAGAAAGTTTGGGCACCCCTGCCCTAACCCTATTTAACCCCATTTAACCTATTTTGTTACATTGAATAAATTAATTTCATGAGAAACAAAATCGCTACTCAGTCGTGGAAAAAAGTTTGAAGACATCCCCTAATTTTTACTCAATACGTTACACATCTTCCGGAGAATTTACTGTGTAGTTTGTACCCCTGTACTTTGGGTGTGTTGCAAGGGACGTCATCTTACTGAAACATACAGTTCGGAGCAGGACGAAAAAAAAAATCTTAGCACAACATCGTAAATACCTGAGGTTTCCAAAAACTTTAAGGTGGAGCTCACCCACAGAGTGGCAAATTCACACAAAATACAGAAAATCGCTGCTGCCTCCCAACAACGAGAAGTGCCAGGTATTACGTTACAACGATGATTTCACTGACTCCTTTTTCATATGAAAAATCACTCTGAGAACAATGGCCGGGGACAGACAGGCAATCAATCAACTCCCTGCTGAGCTCAGACAACACCAGTCAAGCTGTCTCAGCCTGTTCACGGTGTCAGGGACATAACTTCACTGCAAGCTACACACCATAGATCATATGTAACACACACAGACACACACGCTCTTCAGGCAGAGTGAAGAGAGAGCACACAAACTAACACTGTTACTGAATTGAACTTACTGAAGCCTTCGCTAAATTCAAAATCACATCACTGGAGCAACATCCCCCAGTCGTTGGATCCCCCGTGTGCTGGTTGGAGGCAAACTTATCACGAGCTGCATTTCCATTACTCATAGAAATGTGCAAAACCTAAATATCGCAATAAAAAAACGCTAATGGAAACAGCTACAATTCGAAAAAAAAAAAAACCCTCAATGATCGCTAAAAAGTTTTTAGGCTCATCGATATAGAGGTACATCACAAAAATGTCATGGAAACACTTTTTTTTAATTTTTTTTATTTACACGGGGTCACGTGACCAGTTCACTTCAAGTTATGTTTGGACGGAGGAAGAGACTTTTACAAGTAATCAAAGAGAAATATATAACAACCATTCTTGACAGCAAACAAACATAAATCAGCAAAAGCAAACATAATTCTCGTAAAAAATCTCGTCCCTCACGAGAATTACATTTGCTTTTCTTTTTTTTTTACGGCTTATGCACTTCACCCCATTCAGTGGAAATGCCTGCACATCGCACTTGTACTTTCTCGAAGGTTTAGAGATATCTCTTTTAAACTGTAATCGAAACTCAGCTAGAGAGGAGCTAGACATCCAAGTCCTCTTCTTGTTAATGGTTAATAGGGCCAAGTTGCGGTTGCACTTTTTTGATGTGGATAGACTGAGAAGTTCCGTTCTATTCTATTATTTATTAGAAAGTCTCGAAGTCGCCGACGGTGAAACTAATCTCTCGGCTACAAACCAGTGGATGATGTCACAATGACTCCGTCCATGTTAGCACACAGTCAGTGGTCAGTCACAGTGTCGGTCGTGTCAGGAAGGCCGATGACCGATGGCCAAAGTGAACATGAGAATCAATTGGACCATAGTGCGAATCCATATAAAACGCGGGCTTCTGAATTCCGCTGCTTCTATCGAAACACATTATGTTCGATTCACAGCGCAACAGAAGGCCCACTACGTAAATCCTGAGGGGTGTGTGTGTGCGCGCGCGCGCGTGTGTGTGTGTGTGTGTGTGTGCAACGGCAGAAAGAAAGATGGACTGGTCCTGATAGTGTTGTAAGTGCTATACAGTTAAACAGTGGTGCGCCGTGAGGAAGCACCCATGCTGGGAGTGTCATATATTACAAGAGAGCCAGACTGCAAACAAATTGTGGCTGTGTCTTTGTGTTGTTCTTAGCCCTCCATCTCTCCCGCTCTCTCTTTCGCTCCCCCTCTTTCTGCTGTTGCCGCCGTTATATATTTTTTTTTTCACACCCCAGTGTGTCCGTCGGACGAGCGCCCGCACACACACACGCACACGCACACACACACACACACACACACAGCACGTCAGACTATCTCCTCCTCCTCCTCCTTTGTCGTTCCCTCCGTCGCTCTCCCACTGCATTTTCCCCTCGTCTTTCCCTTTCTCACTTCATATCGCCCCCCCCCTTCCCCCTTCCCCCTGCACCTCCTCCGCCCTCCCCTTCCTCTCTTGGGTCATGTTGCAGCAGCTCCAGCAGAAATAATAGGAGCAAAGGCGTGAGGTTGTTATTTGCATAGAAATAGCATGACGCCCCAGGCAGCTTCAGGAGAAGGACACAGAGATCATTTGTCTCAAAAATTTTAATGAAAACTTTTGCTGAGACAGAGATTTCTTTCCCCTCCTACACCCCCCCCCCCACGCCACCCCCACCTCTGCAGCTCCGCCTCCTCCTCCTCCTCCTCTCTCTTTTCACTCCTTGGCCAATTTCTATTCTTCCACTGTACCTTCCGTTAGCGTCCGATGCTGGCGCTCCCCCTCCCCCTCCCCCTCCCCCTCCCCTCCGCTAGCACAGTGTGATCTGAAATTAGATGACACATCAGTATTGTGCCGCTGCGACCCGCCAGCACATCGCGCTCGCTGGCGGTTTGTCAAATATTTGCGGGGGGGGAGGTGTCTCCGCAGTGAAGGCGGCTTGTGGACGTTTCAAGCTGTTAAAATGTCCCGTAAAGTGGCTCCAACCAGGACGCAGAAACACCACGGAGGGAGTGAATTTGCATCTGCGACATACATAAAAAAAAAAAAAAGTCACTTGGCAAGAAACCAAAGGGGGGGGGGGGGAAAATAACATGTTGTCAAAAAAAATAATCATGGCAAATGCTTTTTTTTTTTTTTTTTTCTTTTAAAGTACAGTACAACCACTTGCTAAAGTTGCGAACCAGAGTTAGCGACCTGCAGAACAAATGCACAGCAGGGGGCGCTGTCAGTACGATTCCATTAGATGTTGAATGAATATTAAGCATGTAGAAGTATAGAAATGAAAGACTAGATTTTAAGCAAACTTTTGAAAATTTGCTCTAGAAATGAAAGAGCAAGAGAGGCACACTTCTATTGTTTTTCAGTTTAATTCTGTATTTATATTTATATTGCATTTTGTATTTGGTGAATTAATGGGAAGTAATGGAGGTAACATAAGGCATATTTACATCACAGGACAACACTACATGTGTACCAGAAGAAGCAGAGGTAAACCAAGATGGATGGATGAGAAGGAGGGAGGATTTCAGGAATTGCTTTAAATCTATGAAGTTGCTTGCCAGGCTAGCAAGCATTGGCTAGGAGGATTACTCCTCTTAATGTTAGCAGCAGAAACGGCTTCTTGCTCATGTGAGCTGATTGTTTGCTAGGTCAGATTTTAATTGTCAAACCTGTCACCAGAAAACATTGTGTGTGTTAGTTCCCATTGAAAAAGACGCAAAGACGCCTCAAGCCACCATACAAAGTTTAGTGCCAAACGCGGAAGTTGTTTATGTTGTTTCTATGCATTTTCTGATGCAATGCTCTACTTAAAGCACATTGACAAGGTTTTATTGCAAACCTTTCATGTTCCACGTATTTCCTGTTTTATTTTGAAGTCTGTTTGTTCTTTCTGCAGTGCCTTCCTCTTCGTTTCTTGATATCTGTCACCTGTGTGTTGTTTTCAGCCCTGCCCTTGATTGTTCTCACCTGTGTTCCCCTGCCCCAGTGTATAAATAGTCCTTGTCTCTCTTTGTCTGTGTTGGATGGTTGTGTTTTGTTGTCTTCCGGCGAGCTGCATGCCATGCTGTTCTTGGTTTTGCCCACACATTTTCAGGTCTGTTGTGCTTGGTTTTTTCCTTTGTTAGTTGTTCTTTAGTACTGCCTTTATCTGTTTTTTGTTAAGTCCCCCAATTTGGTTGTTGTTAGTTACTCTTATGGAACACCTTTAGCTTAGTTTTGATTGTAGTTTAAATAAAACCTTTTTTTGTCTGCAACCTGTGTGTGTGCATCTGGGTCCTGCCTCCACTCCCCCTCACATCTTGACAAAATCCAGGTGGCACTTTTATACCCAAAGGCCATCATTTCAATACAAATGCTGACTGTACCACATTAAAACACATCTATAACTCACTGAAATGCCTGGCTTCAGTAAACTGCAACCAATGGGCCGATGGTGTTTTTTTTTATTTTCAAGCATCACCCTTTTGCTTTTAGGTTAATTGTAATTGAATAGGTGCCATATACACACTCAGTTATGGTGAGATCTCACCAGAGATCTGAATTTTGCCTCTAGCGTTCCACTTTATACAAATCATTCCTTCTTGCCTTGCCCTTGTTCAGGTTTGTGCAGCTGTGTTGCTGCTGAGCTTGGCCCGGGAGGGGACGCTCGCTGTTGGCTCTGTTCACACTGTTTGACTGGACGCTGCGCTGATGTGCTCAGACACAGTACGGAGCCTGGTGCAAGGCAGGATGCCAGCTCGAGTCGTGCCAATATATAAAGTCTGTAAGTTGGTTGTTAAATGTCGACTGTTATAGCCGGGGCGCGATAGAAACAGAATTTGCTGAGGAAGAGTTTTGCAGGGCAGTTTCTCTTCTGTCTCGGCCAGCGATTTCCTTTTCCAGTTCAGCGTCTCGCCTGCCGTGGAGACGACGTGCGCACGTTGTGTCTCACTCTGACAACAGTGCAAACTACACATGACCTGTAGCTGCGATACAGCTTCAGAAATAATCTGGGTGCCCAAGCCTGCCATGGCACTAAACCATTTGCTCTGTGCCATTTGTGTGTGTGTACTTTTTAAAGTGGAAGTGGGAAGGATGTTTTTTTTATTTAATTTTGTGAAGTACTTCGCGTTACTTTTTACATATGAAAAGTGCTCTATAAATAAAGATTGAGTGATTAATTGATTCAGCAAACTGTTTTGATATCAGACGGAATAAGATTATAACAACGAAAATGTGGGATTAAGTACTATTATACATTTTCCAAATCAACACCTTTGGAACATTTTTTTTTTCATTATCAGTGCCAATGTATGCATGTCCTGTTTAGATCACCGGTATAATTATCACTCTCACAATAAATAAACTTGAGATCACATTTCAACAGCCTGGTCCTTCATTTGCATTTTGTTGTGTTTCTGAGTCCAAACATTTAATCATATGTATTACTGCTGTACATGTACACACACATAACCATCTAATGCATATTTAAAAAAAAGCAATGACACAAACTAAACAAATAAAAATGTATTCTGCCGCTGCCACCACCACCTCTGGGAAATATCAGTGTAAATAAAACTCCAGCACAAAACTCCCTTGTGCTGCCACACACACACACACTCACACACATTTACATGCAGTGAGTCTCCCACACCTTCACCCCCTGCTGTGCCCGCGGAGAGCGGCGCACTCCCGGCGCAGCTGCCACCGAGCTGCAGAGTGGGAGGGTGGTGTGGGACGACCCCCAGACGGCACGGGCCACCGGGCCGACCTGCCCATCTCGCGCACGCCGCCTGCCTTCATCCCCGGCTCCGCCCACCTGACCGACACCTCGCCGGGACGCCAGCCACAGCGTGCTTCAGAGTGCAGCGGGGCGGCTCTCCCCCCCCCGCCCCCCCCAGCTCACACCTGGACGAAGACGAGGGGGGGTCACGGATTGAAAAGACCTCACCGTGTCATTATAGGATGCGTCGGCGTCGCCCTGATCTGGTTATCCTGGCGGCGCCTCGGAAGGGGGAGGAGAGGAGATCTCCCAGCGAGAGGGGCTGGTGGAGGGAAGGAGCCCGCCAGTAATCCATGTGTACACACATCGGCCTCCCCCGTCTCCACCGGAATATTAATTGAGGTTTCCGACGGCGAGAGGAGGAGTGTGTGTGTGTGTGTGTGTGTGTGTGTGTGTGAGCGAGTGAGTGCGCACGGGGACGTCTCTCGCTGCTCCCGCGGCCAATGTCGTATGCATGTGTGTGTCTGTTTGTGTAAAGAGAAGATGGCGAGATCGGTTCTGTTTGTTCACTGCGTTTCCCACGCGCGCACACACACACACACAGACACACACACACACACATCTTTTGCGTGTTTGTGTGTCCCCCTGCCTGTCCCGTACGTCCACCAATCCAAGGTGACCGCGCTGGCTGACGCCCCGAGGGCCCTCGGGGCAACGCTGACAGCTTTAGGTGTGAGTCGGAGATTTGTGGCTCCACCTCCTCCCCTCGCCAGTACCCATAACCCACCAGGGCCATAAAGCAAAAAAAAAAAAAAAAAACCCTCCTCTCCTGCGCACGACACCCCCACCACGAGCGATGGCTAAAGAGAGGTTAAAACAAAAGAGGTGAGACACGAGAGGCGGCCTGAATACAAAGATGCAACCCCCCCCCCTCTGGCCCCCCACCACCCCAGTTCGCCACAGAGAGGCTGATAAATTGGAGGGGAAGGAGGGGGCCGACGCTGACCTTGAAGGTCAAAGGTCAAGGGTTGAAGCATTGAAAAGGAAAATGAGTTCAGTGGCCTCAGTGCTATTCTTCATGGAGCTGCTGCTGTCGCCTCTGAGCACATACTGTAGGTAATGGATGCACAGACACAGATGGTGTTTTTTTTTTTTCATACCTACAGTTGAGGATGCGCGTGACATATTTGTGTATTACATATTATATTTAGGAGCTATAATTTTAATTAAATATATCTACCAATTGTGTACCAAAGCCATGCTTTTTTTAGGACTCAAACCTTCTTTTCCAACCACATTTCATTTCTCTGGAAGCAACATTGCGTTTGCCCTCTGCTACATGTGCACGCCCATCTGGATCAAATTGTCGTCTGCTTTGTGTCCCGTCAAGTCTTGAGTTTTCTTTTAACAGTGCTGCGCTCTCATCGTCATCTCAACAAGATCTGGATAAAGACAAGCGTGTTGGTGTCAGGGTTTAGAGGTCAGAATGGGCAGACTGGTAGGAGACCACTGCAAGGCCACAGGAACTCACACCAACATTGGTTACAGCCATCTCTGAAAGCTCAACTCGCATACACCCATACAGACTGGCTTTTCTACTGACCAGGCAAGGTGGGCCTAACAAAGAGGCGAGCGGCTGCTCACACAGTTTTATTTCTGAATGGAAAAACAAAACTTCTTCTAAATAGTAAACATTTGTACATATTTCATCGACCTGGGTTTATTTGACAGTTCGATGACATTCAAAATTGGTGAATTAGTCAATCAAAGTCAGTCTTCTCACCTTCTAGTGATGGACATTCCAGCTCGTTTCAGAGAACCGGTTCCTCTGGCTCGGCTCACTTAAAAGAGTCGGCTCTTTTGGCTCCCAGGCGGCTCCTTCGGTTTTCTGTTGCTAAAATTAAAATTAAAATGAATGTTCATGATATCAAAAATATTAAATGTGTCTTATTTATACACTCATCATGGAACACAGTACTGTAAAAATAAATATAATATACCAAAACAAACAACAACCCTAATACAACTATTAACAAGTGAACGAACACATGAACCAACATCAAAATAAAAACAAAATAAATTGCAAAACAAACAAAAAGCAGCTTTCAGCTAAAAATTCTGATTCAGTTTAGCCAAGATTGGCATTCAAAACGAACAACTAAATCCCAATCTTTTTCATTATTCATTATTCCGTTCATCCTGTTTCTGACGTTAATTTTTTTTTTACATTTCTCTATCCCACAAAATCTCAGCTAAAACACCTTCTAAATTGCCGCCAACTCCGCAACTGGATATGGATCAACCCGTTTTCTGGTTTACTTTCCGAGATGTCCGGCATAATTATCTAATTATGTCTATTATCTGCACCTTTTTCTCCATCCTTCCTTTTCTCTCCTTTACTCTCTGGCACTCAGGGGTGAAGTTAGAAGGCAGACAGTGTGTACATGATCTTGTGCGGCTTTCGCAAGAAAAACAACAACAACAACAACAACAACAACAACAACAATCAGCAGCCGAAAACACACAGCCGAAAAAATAAAAGGACAGCTCCCAGCCAATCAGGAGCCGGCTCTCTTCGTTCTCTTCAAAGAGCTGGCTCTTTGAACCGGTTCGTCCGCGAACGACCCATCCCTCTCACCTTCACAATCGGCGATCGGGTTGTGGCGCCACGCGTACGAAACGCCGCGCAGCCATGAAAACACATTCTTTCCCTCCTGTGTTTTCTCTTGTTAGGGTGTCAGCAGTCTGGGTCTTCTCAGCATGGGGGAGACAGAGGTCCGTGCCAGGGAACAGATGGTGGTGACGGGGCAGGAGGACAGTCGGGGCAGAGAGGCAGGGGGGCCACGGGGAGAGCAGCAACCTAACCTGTGGCCTTGGCTGGGAGGGAATGAGCAAAATCCTGATGCAGGCTTTTTTTTTTTTTTTTTTCCCCACAACCTTCTTGTTCTTCCTCTTCTTCACTGGAACAAACAGTGCTGCCCCTAAAAGAAAAGTTGCACCCGCAGCACAATACCGAGGAAAAATGGAAAAATGGAAGGTGGCCAGGTGCTGTATTTTCTGTTCAGGGGCTCCTATGTTCCAGTATTAGAGCGCTTTAGGTTGCCAAGATTTCCTCTCATTGTGTTCTCAAAATTATTTTGGAGTAGAAGCCTGAGTATGGCGAGGGCAATATGATGATGAATGGCTTTTTAATAGTAGCTCTGCTAACACGAACCCCTCCAACAAAGCATTTATTGGGCACCAGGCTTTTTTTTTTTTTTTTTTTTGCTGCTTGCGGTTTGTTTTAAAATGTCATGGTAACACAGGATTGTAAACTAGGTTAAAAAAAAGAAACCAAATGTTCCTTCTGTGTAATTATTTAGTTTGACAATATTTGCAGACACTAATCAAACTGGTCTAGTTTGTCTTTTAGCACTTCTGATTTCAAAGGGTCCAACCTGGAGTCACAGTTTCTATCAATACAAATTGTAATTAAATACATATTTTTCAATGTAGATACTATTTGAATATTGGGACGCATCTATATTCAGTTATCTTGGTGTGATCATTTTTAATCCAAGTTTTTATTGTGGAAGTACATTTTTTAGTCACAGACACAAAGGCAGAAGCTCTCAGAGAGGCAGAGGTGCCATGTGACATGCAAGACTCCAACACTAGTTTCCATATACAGCCCATCCTCACTCTATGCGGTTTTCTTACGGCAGCCGAGCCACATGGCCTGATTGTGGACGCTATTTAAGCGTGGCAGATTGCAAAATGTGCGGGTCACTTCCATGAGGCATTGACAAATGCCTTCATTATAAGAGGGAGGTAAGTAAAAGGCCACAGAGTCTGCGACAGACTGACACTTTGTGTTTAGCTTTGAAAGTGTAAATGCATATAATGGATATGTCCACCCTAAAGGCCTTTACTGTAAGCTTCCAAATGGATGCAGTGGTATTTTGCCCATACAGCTCTATGGTGTGCGCTATGGACTGCCATTAGAAGTTTTAGAATGCATGTCGACCCACGGTTACACACGCAGATTGCAGAATGTTAGAAACCTTGAGAACAATGGGCGTGCTGCATATATGCAACTTGTATAACAAAGTATACTGAGGACATCGGTTTAGGAACAATCAAGAGTTACAGCCGTAGAAGTTTTGGAATCCTTTACGAAAAGAAAAGAGATTTCCATCAGCATTCATCTCTTTGCCTTCATTTCATTGGTTCAGAGTCAAAAAAAAAAAAAAAAAAAAAAATTCTCCATCTCATGAGAGTGCACACCTCCAGGAGTAGGACTCGGTTAAAGGGGGTAGAAGTGAAAAATATCGCTTTGCCAACATCCCTCTTCTGATCCTATTTAAGCTGAACACAACAGCCGCCGCTGAAATGAGACGACACAGTTTGTCATGGCGCCTGTCAATAGTCAGGAGCGATGGCACATCACCTTGGGACCTCCCTCGGGGGCTTAATACACACAGGCCACCCTGGACATCCTCCGACGGCCTCCGTGACCCCGGCACACATCCTCTCTCACTCTTTCTCTTCGCCTCGCTGTCACACGCGCTGATGAAACGTCCTTTAATACCCAATCGACAGTATTGACATCCCCCTGGGTAGCAGGGTCCCCCCAGAGGGGCGTGTGCTATTGATTTTGGTAGACTGTGGGTCTGCGGTCCCCAAGTGACACGTCCCCGGTCTCGCTGCTATTATTGAGAGATTAGTAGGGTTATTACACCTCCCAGGCCAGATGGACGTGACACCGGAGGAGTGGCGGTCCGATGACCCAACCAGGGGAACTTCTTGCCCAAGAATTAGCCGCTGTCGAGTGTCTCTTCTTCTTCTTGAGCAAGGGATTTGGATTTTTTTTTTTTTTCAATTAAATGTTATTTTTCAAAATCAAAAATCGTCTTCTTCTTCTTCTTCACAAACACTCTATGCATCGTTATTTTGCACGAGGGCAGGGCGTGCACTTACTAATCAAAATATGAAAAAATGACTTGAATCAGGCCATGCAGCATAAATGGGAGGATCGTGAAATTACCGCTATGACATAAGTCTGAAAAACATTCCAGACAAACCGGAGAGGCTGTGCAGTCTTCAAGGTTCAAGGTTCAAGGTAGCTTTATTGTCAAAGTATGTGACATATACAGAGCATTACAATTGTATTACTCAGCAGCATACAATGTAAGGATAACATGCAGTGTACAAAAGAGTAAAATAGTACAAAAAAGTATAAAACTACGAACAGTGCAAAAAAAGAATGAAGAGCCTTGCATAGCAATAGCATGCATGGCACCCGTTCAACTTATTTTCTGCACCTTTTCTTTATTCTTATGAATGCAGGTCTACGTAAAGCAGCCCGGCACTCCTCTGCTCGGAAGGCTTAGCTCATTCCTTCTGCGGGACCCGATGCCTTGCCCAGGTCGGATGAAATATTTACATTTTCCAACATGTTCTCAGTCTGGCCTTGGGTCTTCCATCACTGAGACACGTCCAGGGGACCGCCGGAGGAGTGAACCTCGGAGGGATCCTGCTTCAGTGCCTCCGCTCGCTCCCACGTGCAAAGGAACAGTTGCCTGGTTCTGATTTTAGAGAAGGATTAACAATAGTTCAAAAACAGATCAGACAGTGTTTTCCCTGGTAGTTTTGAATTCTTTTGACCTCTCACGAGTTCAAAGAGAGTGAGCACAGGTTTTTTCTTTTCCTTCTTTTTTTTGCAGTGGCTCAGCTGAAACAGCATTTGTTGGCATAGTGCTCTGGGCTCTACACCCTGCCCTGTGGAGCCTGGATGACCTCAGCAGGACAGGGGGACTCAGTGATTGATTAGCCAGCCTGGAAAGACCAACACTCCCCCACTGGCTAGGGCATATGGAGCTGCACGTCTCTCGGACAGCTGCATTGGCAACACTCATCCCCACTGTGTGTGTGTTGTCTGTGGCTCCCCGGCAGGACGTCGTCCTGAAGCCTTGCAGCAAGTTGTGTTGCAGTTCCTGTCTACGCAACAACTGCAAAATGGGTTGTTCAACTAGGACGGCAAAGCACACCACTATTTCAAGAGTCCGCATATTGTTTTGTTGCTTGAAGTAATACACAAAGTTTACATTTTGCCATTGTGTTGTCACAATTTCATGCATGTATTGCAGTTAAGCCAAATGGGAATTTGTCTAAATCTATGTCAAACTCTTTGCACACAGCTCAGAAGAAGGGCTCGGACTGGCTAACTCCAATCTTTGCATATTATCAACACGCAAATACCAACTTCTGCCCACAAGTAGGCGATTTAGGATGACCAAATTCAGCCAACAGGCTAAGAAGTCCTTTTATACCAATCTATCCTGCTGGAAATTAAGATTAATGTTCATGTTGGAGACTTTGCAGTATGTTTTAGTTATGAATGGCACAGATCATGTAATTTTCAAATTATTGGAACAGAAGCTGGTGCGACTTTGCAGAACAACTAGCATTCCCACGTTCGTGCTTTAAATTCATCCCGTGGTATAAAAAGGATGCCATCTGAAAAACAAAACAAAACAACAACCATCCCCCCATTATAGTGTTAATAAGTTCCACAATGTCAATGGCCGTAGTCACACAGACAGGAAACAAAGCTGCGAATATGATGGAATTTATGGCAGGTCAAAGTGAGGTGAACGTGAAGCCGGCGTCCCCCTCGGGAGGGCCCATGTTTAGGTGGTACTTAATTGTAATGGAAAACCAAAAAGGCGAGCGGAGCCGAGGAGGCACTCATGGAAAAGCGTCAACAGTGTCGCAGTTTGTACGTTTAATAACCTGGAAAGCGAAGGCAGCGCTACAGCCACTTGTAATGTGTTGTAAAGTTCCCCATTTCACGTGGTGGTTCAACGCTCCGCATTGCATACTTGAATTTGATAAAAAATTAATTTCTCCATGTTTATACTTGACTATTTACTATAATTCTACACTAAAACAAAATAGGTCTTCATTTTCTGATGTGTGCCTGACTGTGACGCTCCCTCTCAAAAAAAAGTTTTATTTTTGCAGTGTTGAAATTGCATTTATTTCTTATTATTCAAAGAAAGAGGTTTATTTAAATTGAATTTGTTTACAATTTTTGTACTGGACCAAGGATAATCTTGAAAGAGATTGTATTGTTTTTTTGGTTGTTGTTGTTTTTTGTTTTTTTTTTAAACCAATGCACTAATAAAACCTAGAGAAAATAGTCACATGAATCTGCAGTTTAAATAAAAAAAAAACAACTTTAAGGACAACTTGGATGTGCTCCTTTTTTCTTCTTTTGTCTAATGATGTGCCAAAGTATCATGTCGGCACTCAGTATGGGCAGGTACTCAAAATCAAATGACTTGGTCTCGTGCTCGTGCCATCCCTAGTTTTAACAGCGGACTCGTGCATACACTGCAAACTGGCAGTTATCTTAATGGACCTTTCTTATCTGGAGATCACTTGGTTTTAGATTAACATCATTTAAAATACTGTCAAATCTTAAGCAAACCACGTCATGCTTCACCGTTTTATTGAAATGTTATACCGGTGGAAAACATATCCCCCCTCATAAGCGCCTTATCTATCCGTCATCCCCATCACGCAAACGCTTGCAGCAGCAACTCTTAAATGGACTGGCTTCATATTTTAATTTAGTGCATTTGAAAGTGGGATGGCGGGTTGAAGTGGTGGTGGTGGTGGTAGTGGGGGGGGTGGCGGGTACGAGGCAGAAGAAAAGAAAAAAAAAGAAACGGATGATTTGCAGAGGAAAGTTCAAGTGGATATCTGTCCGGGGTTAAAAGTGAAAGTAATTCATTACGTGCAGATAGTGCCTGGCAATATTCCTCATCCTGACGCTCTGCCGCGTGGCAGCTGAGAGGGGGGCGAGGTGAACGAGGGGTGAAATGGCCGGTGGCCGGTGGCCGGTGGCTGGCGGCGGCGAAAAAGGGGGGCTCATTGGCGGGGGGGGAGGGGGTTTGTGAAACATACCGGCCCAATTGAAGGAGGAGGGATGGCGATGAAGGGATAAGGGCCAAATTGATGGCCATATTTTACAGTGGGTCAGCGAGGAGCTCGCTGTCCAACACTGTAATTACAAGTTTGGTTAGAGCGGAGGGGAGGGAAGGAAAGAGCGAGGAGGGGGGGGGGCGGGGGAGGGGGAGGGGGGGAGGTTGGCGAGGCGAGGCGAGGGGAGGGAGAGGACAGACAGTATTCTTTGTCACTGCCCTAAATGAATCGCTGGGCTTAATTGAGTGGTAACCTCTGAAGCTGTTGTGCTAACACTGCAGAGAGATGAGATGGAGGAAGAAGGGTAAAAAAAAAAAAAAAAAAAAAGTGCTGATAAGGCCTTTTGTGCTCGTCATTTTACCGCCGTTTCCTTCCCTTAACCCCCCCTCCTCCCCCCGCCCCCAACCTGCCGCCCCCCCCCCGAACCACCGAGAGAGGGCGTCCCACATGCAGGCACTCCGCACAAAAATGACACTTTTTCCTCTCAAGTGTTATATAAGAAAGAGCTCCGTATTGTGTTATTGAGCTCGAGGCCGTTTGGCAAATTATTTTAGAAATGTAAGCTATTAGCTCAGGGTGGCAATTATGTTTAGTTAAGTGTATTGAGCGGCAACGAAGGGAGCTGCGGTGCAGCGCCTCGGCGAAAAAAGAGAAAAGATGCAGGTGAACAGGCAACAGTATCAACAAGAAAAAAAATAATAAAAGAGGTTGATTGCTGGGAATGTGAGCAAGAGGAACAAGAGAACACAGGAATTTACATACAGTACATAAGTGCATGACCTTATTGATGCAATCTTGTTGATTCACTTCGGAACATTCCGTCTGGATGCACCAATGTGCCACAATCCTAATTCACTTTGCAGCAGCGCAACGTGGAATTGCTCATTTGGCCATTTCAGTCCGGCCCTGATGCCAATTTTGAGATTTTGTCTTTTTTCAAGGCACATTTTGACCCACCAGCCCTCTCTGCCCTGACTGCACATCCCCCTCAGCTGCCGCGGCGGAAATTAAAATGAGGTGCAAATGGGAATGTTTTTGTTTTGAGGTGGAAGCTGCCAATCATACAGAGCCGGGCATAGACGGGCTGTTGTTAGGCAGTGAACGTACATCATGAGGACACGCAAGTACGACACTCAGAACAAAAACTGTCTGAAGTCGCACGTTTTGATAAACATCAGAAGATTTTCTAGTAGAATTGTGGATTTTTATATTAGAATGTGTAAAACGTGACTACGTGATCCTTTTTTTTTTTTTTTTAGAGGAAAGACATCACAATGACGCGTGTTAACAAGTTGCTCTTCAAATGAATCTAAAATTCGATGGGTTTTTCTTCTCAAACACAATGAGTGAAAGTGAAAAGAATACAGCATACGCTACTACAGGAAAATATGGATATTGTTTTATTGTGGAATGTTAAAAAGGTCACGCAGCATGGGTTACGATGAATGGCTTTTATGCAGAAGCAGGCAATGGTCATTTCTTAATGTCAAAGAAGAACTGGTTGAGCAACAGTGAGACAAACTGAAGCACAACATCGAGTGGCCGTCGTTCATGGATGTGACACTGGCGATGTGTGATTTCTGCGGTTAATCGCCTTGTTATGCATAATGAACCAAAACACTGAGCAGTTGGACATGGCCAAAGGGTCAAAGGTCAAATTAAGTTCACCTGTAAAAGCTTCTTTGCATTTTAGCCGCATTTCTGACAACTGACGCCACGTCACAAAATGATTATTGGCCAAATGAAAATCAGTCTATGATTTGAACCTTTCAAGGACATCCAAATTATGAAAAAAACAAACAAAAACAAAATAAAACACCAATACAATGGGGCAGGAATGCAAAGTACAGCATGGAGGTCTCCTCATAGGCAACATGCTTCAATATTTTGCAGGAGCAGAAATATATCAAATACAAAATATGCAGTAATCTGATGTATCAGCCCTCTCACATAGTGCATGTCAATGTCATTTGTTCATCCGCTATAAAACAACAAGCAAAGCTGCACTATTATCAATGAGGTTTAACTTTTGATGTAGCTGATCGCCTTCACGTTTAAAGACAGAAGAAATTATCCAATAGCACTCAGTCTGATATTATTGGATTTTTGGCCAACACTCACTGGAAAAAGTTTCATTCGGCGCCCCCCCCCCCCCCCCCCCCCCCAAAAAAGAGCTAAAACATCTCTTGATGCCTAAAAGAGCGTCTTTTGGTTCCACCACTAACCCTGAAAAGTTACACCCAGAAACTTTCAATACGTCACATTTTCCACTTTCCCTCCACCCGATTTCGCTCCCTTCCGTTCTCTGTAGCCCTCTTTTTCCTCTAATTTCCCCTCTCGTCATCCCAGGCTTGTGTGATTGTGGCGTCTCACTTCAATCTTGGCAGATAGTTCTTTTTTTTTCATCTTCCCTCCTCATCTCCTGTCTTATTTTTGGCCTTGCACATCTAAAACCCCTGCAACTTCCGTGCTGCACCCCCCCCCCCCCTCCACACACACCTCCTCCTCCCCCTTCCCCCCTTTCCTCCATCGCGTCGAGTCTTTTCCTGCAATCTTTCGGCTTGCCATTTAGGATTGGCTTGTTTTTTTTCAATGTTCCGAGAGGTAATGGCGGAATATCGCCGACCGGCCGCCACAGAGACACAGAAGGGAACAATTTGTTCCCCCTTTTTTTTTTTTGCGATAAACACGGGGGAGTTAAGGGGGGGGCGGCAGTCGTGATCAAGACTGGGATCTTGCAAACGCACACTCACATACACAAAGTGATGATGATGAGGCCATTTCCTCCCCCAATCTCCCGATGCTCATCTAACCGCTAATGAAAAACACAACAATTACCCACAACTCTTTTCACCTCGGTGGCGGCGGTGGCGGTGGTGGCGGTGGCTGTAATCTCGGGCCAGATATGAAGTCTGCTTGTTGTTTTGCCGTCCCGTCCCCTCTTTCCAATCCTGTTGTCTGCTGTCCAACGTGTGATGTGCCGGGCACAGTGATGGCTGCTGCTGCTGAAGGATACGTTACGGATGTAACGAGAAAAAAAAAAAAAGAAATCGTAGGAACGTACCACGGCTGACCTTAGGGAAGAGCATCAGGGCAGTAGCTAAAGGAAGGAGACTGGTTTCCAGTCCAAATTTTATTCATAAAGATGAAATTTCAACATTACAGTCGACTCTTTGAGATTAATGTCAAAATTTTGCGATTAATGACAAAAGGCTGCGTGCGCAAGTCTCGCGACGCACTTCCCCCCCAGCGACCACCTCAGCGACCACCTCAGCGACCAACACGATCATCCAGAGTCGACTGATGACTGGGGAACACTGGCGGCGCACTGAGTGCACAGTCTTTGGTCTTTGATCAGGAAATTTCAACTTTATTCCCAACATTTTGACTTCAATCTCAAAATATTGACTTTATTTTCATCATTTCGGCTGTAATCTTAAACATTTGACATTTCTACTTTAATCTCAAATTTCAACATTATTCTCCACATTTCAACTTTAATCTCAGTTTCAACTTCATTCTTGACCTTTCAACATCATTCTCGAAAATGGGGAAAAAAAAAAAAAAAAAATCACCTTCCACTAATTATTTTTTTCTCTTCTTGTGGCCCTAATCCTCTTCCGCACTGACCTGCAGGGTGAGCAGCATTGGCTAAATTGAGAGTAATGAACAATGGTTCAAAGGTAAATTAAGCAGCACAGAGGATTATCACACGGTTGCATTGGAGCATCAGTGCATTTTGCGAGTCAAGGCAGGTGTGTGTGTGTGTGTGTGTGTGTGTGTGTGTGTGTGTGTGTGTGTGTGCATGTGTGTTTAATCTGCGCAACTCTGTCATACAGCCCAGATTTAATTATAGTCATTTCTGCAGGACTATCCCTTTAAAACATAAAGCAGTTTAAGTGAAAATCAAGAGCCTCCTGACCTCTCCGGCTGTCAGTACACAACCAAACAGCACCAAAGATTCAGAAGCTAATGAATCGTGCAGGGTTTTTTTTTCCCCCCTCGTCTCTGCACCGCGCTCACGATTCCGTGCACGCATATTTGATGAGGCAGTTCGCCGGGCCCGTCGTCTCCTGACACTTTTCTACCTCCGCGCACCAGGTGACAGCGTGGTGTGAGTTATGATGGCACTTTAATTAATTTTGTTTGTCCTGTTCACTGATAGTCATGGACCGCCGGGTATCTGTGTTTTTGCTGCTGGGAACTGATGCGGAGCGCGGAGATAGTGGATAGCGTGTCGCGGCCTCGGATGTTCTGAGCGCAGACGTATTCATTTCAGAGAGTTTCTTGTATTTGCTCTTAAAGATGCATTGCAAATGCATATTTCCTTTAAAACAACAAGGTTGTTTTTTTTGTTTTTTTTTTGCACTGTGGAAAATCTATAGGGAAGTATTTTATTCCTGGGTGCAAGAATCTGTTCTTTACAGTGTGTTCTTCTAGTGACCCAAGATTAAACAGCATTGCAGGAAAGAGACTGGCTTTGTGTTTCTGCAAATGTACAGCATAGAAAGGTTCAATACCAAAGTCCAAGATTTCACAGTTTAACGTCAACGTGATGCGAACTCCGAGTTTGAAATGAATCCCCAAAGTCTATTTGTTCAAAGGATATTCAAATCATGCAATGAATCTGCCCAGTAACATTAGTTGATGTTCCAATGAGCGGACAAAAGCAACACCCTTTGAGATAATAGTGACGAGTTTGAGTTTCATTTTTAGAGTTGTAAAAAGGGGAAATTCTGTACTTTTATGGCTGCAAGAGTGTCTTTTTTCACAAATGAGCGTGCAATTCATTGTTTTGGTGAAAACAACAATGAAAAAAACATACACATAAAGTTCATTTTTTTGTCAGCTTAAAGAAAACTTAATTGCCAAGTCATTATCATATAATCTAAAACATAGGTTGGGTTGGTTATTTTTTTGCTCGACGTGACCAAAAGTAGTGTTTTATAAAGAAATGTTTCTAAAAAAGTGAAAGAACGAAAGAAAGAAAGAAAGACAGACAGACAGGAAGTAAGGAACAAAGAAAGGAAGAGAGAGACGGGCTTGTGCACACATGCAGCCATCACAGCCAATTCAGCCGCTGCTTTCCGCTGTGGACTGGAAGCGCTCTTACCCTTTGCACTCCCAACGTTGCAATTTTTTTCCATTTCACCTCGCGCTACATTTTCACCTGGCAGTGGCAAACGGGACGGAACAGACAGTCTTTCATCTTCATACGGCAATAAAAAAAAAAAAGAGAGAAAAATCACAGCTTAATGGGTAAACTGGCAGAAGTGCTGCCATTTTAGCTGTCATGGTTATTACCGAGGCTGCCGACGCGACTGTCAGGGAGCCCTCGTACCACTGAACCGGCGGTTGCTGTTGTGGTGTGATCCCCCCCCCCCCCCCCACCACCCTCCCCGAGGCAGTTTAGGTTCATATTCAAAAATGTGTTATGTCAAAACACAAAAAAAATAAACTTGTAGGGTGTGTGTGTGTGTGTGTGTGTGTGTGTGTGTTCTGTTAATAGCAGATGATTGCAGACTACTTTTCTGCCTCCGCCTTTAAATCATCGTGCAGAAGCTTCATAATAAGGCGTTAGCAAGAAGGTCTCCGTTCACCTCACTGCCGAGTCTCGTCCTTCACAGTGCGGTCGGAACCGCTCCGGAGAAACAGACGCAAGGAAGCGGATCCCCCACCACCACCACCACCACCACTCCCTCCCCCCCCAACACACACACGCTTTAGTGCCACTCTGATTATTCATAGAAAAATGCAGACTAGGGAGTGTGCGAGTGAAACGTGGGTGGTTAAAGGAACGGGGGAGGTGGGAGGGTGGTGGTGGTGGTGGTGGTTGGGGGGGGGCGTGTTGGGGGAGAAAGGAAGTGGGGGACGGGGGGGGTCGGTGTAAATAAATAAACAAATAAATAATAAACAATCACGGCACCCCTCGCTGCACACAGCGCCAGGCGGCGACCAATCGGCACCCTCGCCCGACGCCCTGGAAATTGTGTGTAATGAGTGGGAAAAGATTAGAGTGAGCTCTTGCAAGGCCGCAAATTGACATTAGCGAAAGAAAAACTCTTTGGCTAGGCGGGCCCAGCAGTCTCATGTAGACAATGGGGGTGCTGGTGGGAGGCTCGTGGGTGTGTGTGTGTGTGTGTGTGTGTGTGTGTGTGTGTGTGTGTGTGTGTGTGTGTGTGTGTGTGTTAGTGTGTGAGGGAGGGGGGGGGGCTCACCACTTTGGTCTCAAGCGCAACAATATGGCAAATATGGTCGCAACTCACCGCTCTACTTGTGTCTATACAACAAGTTTATTTTTTTACCTTGATGCAATTTCCATAAAATGCGGTCAGACTGACCGTTTATCGAGTCTTGTTCAGGCTCTCCTGTATTCAGGATGAGTGTGGAACTGCAACCGGCGCTCCTCTCCCTCGAGGCGACGTGAAAAGCGGCGATGGGTTTTGTCAGAGCAGAGAGTCAGGGAGCGAGACACCAGCTTCCGAATGTGTTCATCTTCTGTGAAAAAAAAAACAAATTTGCCGAATAACGCAAACACGCGTGATAAAATCAGCAGCATCTGGAAGCTAGAACAGCACAGAACCGGTGGCATCCATTCCAGCTTGGTGTTGGGTGCACGCAGCGGACACGTTAGCATCTTCCTGCTAATTTAGCCCCTTTGGCTTTTCCTCGTGGGGGAGAGAAAATGCTGCCTGGCAAAAAGCAGGAAGTTGCTTTCTTTGGTAAAAAAAAACAAAACAAAACAGCCGTAACAGGAAGCTCTGCATTTGCACTGAAAGTCATATTTGGCGCCTGGATACTAATTCATTGACTGAATATCACCGACTGTCCAGCGCTTATCTCTGAAACCTTGGCTCTAAGGAGTGCGTTTCGCTCCTCTCTTTTGGATAGCGGTGTGTTTGTTGTGCGCCCCCGCCGCCGCCCCCAAACAGGGCGATTCCCCGTAGCCGCGCAGTCGGAATAATAACAGCGGCGTGCGGGCAGGAGGGCGGCTAATGACGGTAAATGGGCGCGAGGCGATTAGCGCAGCTCAAGTGAGCAACGGCGCGGTGGGCTCGCGCGGGACTGCCGAGATACACGGCAGATGCGGCCCAGATGACAAAAAATGCATCGTTTCTTCTATCTTCTTTTCTATCTTCCTTTCTTTCTTCCTTTCTACCTTCCTTTCTTTCTTCCTTTCTTTCGTCCACTCTGTCCCTCCACTGCCACCTCCGCTCCAGCCCTCGTGCATCACCTCCTCCGTCTCCCTTCGACCCTGTCGCCCCGCAGCCTCGACACCTCCCCCCACCCCCTCCCCTCCAACCCCGGTCTCTCTTTCTGGCTAATTTAAAATTTGTCAGACGCTTGCGTCTTCTGGATGGCTGGCCTTTGATATTTTGCGAGCTCCATTTGGCACAAACAAGCCGGCGGCCCCCGTGCATCCTGCTGACTGCTGCACTAGTGGCGGGCCCCCGCCATTTATCTCAGCCCCGGCCACCCAACGCTTCCTCATTACAGGAGCCTCGGCACCAGCTTAACCCTCCGCCCCCCCGCCGACTGCGCGCATGCAAACACACTTAAAATACGGCCCGCTGCTGCCACGCGCGCGCGCGCGCGCGTGCGTGTGTGCGTGCGCACGCTCGCATAAACGGACGCAAATGAGCAGCGGCAGGACAGGACGCTGCCTCGTGGACTTGTGGGTAGCTGCAGAATCAAGCGCACACCCGCGCGCGCGCACACACACACACACACACACTGGGATCATCGCTCATATTCTCAGTGGTCCCCCACTCGCCCCCCCCCCCCGACCCCCCCGCTGAGGTAAATGCCTACATTTCCCCATACGGCGCGGGACCATCTCTGTATGTTTTATAGCCGAGGTTAAATGCTCCATCTTCTCACCTCCCTGCTGGCTCTCGGGTTGCCTCCCCCCCGCCCCCCCGCCCCGCCCCGACCTCCTCGTCCCCCATCGCTCCCTCCCCCCACCCCCAACACGCACGTTAAAGAGACTTCCGGCGCGCCACCGTTCAGGCTCTCGCTGTGCGTTTTGCCGGTCCAACCAAACCATTTGCGTATTTATGCTGATTATCTCCGCAGCCACCCCCCCGGACCTCTTTACACACTGTGCCCTGAGTGTGTGTGTGTGTGTTTGTGAGATTGGATTCCAGCCAGCAACTACATAGCATCATCAACATACAGCCTTAAATTCACAACCCCCAAAGCCCCCGCAAAAAAAAAAAATAAATAAATAAATAAATCATAGAGGAAGGACTGTGATCCAGTTTGCCAAAATGACTTTCAAAGGTGGTCAAGTTCATCTACATACTGCAAATTGTAAGTTCAAAAATTTGAAGTTCACCTTTGATTTTCAGTTCAGTGCGTTTCCATAAAGATTAATATCCAATTGTCATAGACGGCTGGCCATTCATTTCAATGGAATTTCTCGCCAAAAGTGCCATCTTGAATTTGCTGCTGTGATACTATGGGGCTTATGGCGCATGCGCAGTAGTGTTACTTCCCATCATGACACTGTAACTCACGTGATGCATCAGAATGTATCAACCAATCGGAACAACTCGAAAACAGCACTTCTGCGCAGTGACATCACACACAGAATACATTTTCTTTTTTGGGGGGGGGCAGGGGGGGGGGGGCGCAGATTCTGGCCTTTAGAAATATTTCAGAAAAATCAATATCTTAAAAACACACAATAAGAAAGATTTATTATGAACCATGTTTCAGGTTGGATGTCAACCCTTTTATAGCCGTTTATTTTTGCTGTCAGTGGGAAAATACTTTTCGGTCACAAGAATTCTTGCAATACCACAGGTGGCCACTGGAAAAATGTGCGTACCACTACCACTTCCTATGGTACATCCCTGTTAATGTTGCGTTAAAATGTGTATGGAAACAACATACATTCAAACAACTTCTTCTAATTCACAGGAAGCTTTGCAAACAGTATTAGTATATTAACTAAACTTTAAGTAGTGCTGGTAATTCCCCTAAAATTACTTGGGGGAAAAAAAAGGAAGATCCATAGGTCGCATTAAATCATTAACATGCAAGACTTCCCCGCGCTGCAGCAACAAAAGCAACAAACAACAAAAATGTTCAAGCTGTTGTCCGCAATCACGCTGTCCCAAAACATCCCATCACCATGTCTTCACTCTCTGGAGAAACATGGCAAAGCTTCTGCAAGCGTGATTTCCAATCACTTGACAGTTGCTTATTATTCAGATACTTTTCATCGCACCCAGACCAGTCAAAGATGTTTTGCAAGTGAAAAGACCTCGCTGCCTTGTGAAAATTTGAAAAGTCAGCCCCCTGAAAATGCCTGTCACCAACCGTCTCAAATAAGACAGACTTCACGTTTGCAAGGCATTTTATTTATTTATTTTTATTTTGTTTTTTGGATGTATTCCTTTCACAATATGCTATGTGCTACAGAGATCTATCTTTTATCATCAATAAGTGTGGTACGGCAATTCAGTGAAAATATATATTTTTTTTTATAAACATACGTTTGTGTTTATTTTTCAGTTTAAACTTGAAAAGTACAGTGAGAAGAATAAAAAATCTTTACAACTCTGATAAACCCAGCGTGGTTTTCAGAGATTTTTGTTCTGTGGCAACCATGTGAACACACTCGTGTGTTTTCCAGCAGTCTGTCCGTCCAACCCAACCATCGCACATCACAGCCCTCGGTCCAAATCACATCCATTGTTGGCAAATATTGATTTGCCTTGACTTGTTTCTCCCACATGTAGATGTCACCCACAGTGACACACACATACACACATGCACACCTGTCATCGTTTGTATTGTGCTTCCTTTCGGTAAGAGGCTGCATTTTTTTTTTTTTTTTTACAGCGCTGAGGCTTTAAGTGAAGCAGAAAATAGACATTGACCTATCTGTTAATATCAGCTTAATCGCAGGCCTCTCTGTCAGGAGCCAACACGTGTGAGGACAGCCAGAAGATCTCACTTCTGTACGGTTGGCTGCATGTGAATAAAAGAAAGAAAGAAGGAAAAAAAGAAAAAAAAGGTCTGGGAACACTGGGCTTAAAATGAGTTTGCTCACGAGGAGTCTTTAGTAACTTTTCTTTGTGTTTGGCTCAAATCTTTTCGTTTGCCTGCGTGATTTCAAGATCAGTTTGGGCTCATCTGTCAGTTGACACGTCGAACTTCGGTGACATTGACGTACAAGGAAGAAAATGGTTCTCTTTCTTTTTTTCTGATTTCACAAGTTTCAGATGTGTTACTGAAAGCGTGCTCCCGGGGATAAGACTGCCGACTGTGCGGCACGTTGAGCAGAAACGGCACAGAGATCCTGTCCGTCGCGATGGGGACCCTGGGACGTCCATCAAGACCTCAATAGCTCCACTTCAAACAACAACAAGGAATTACCTGTAACATCATTTTTTATCTTTTTCTTATCAGAAAAAGAAATACTTAAGTGAAGTACAGATAGCTGAAAATGCTGAGGGATCTTTCTACAAACAGGACACGCTGCTAAAGTCATAACAACACGGCACAATTACACGTGATTAATATATATATATCGACAGAACCATTTATTTACATATTATCAAATTATTGCAAGTGGTTTCTGCATACTTGCAAGATTAAAGAAAAATTACAGAAAAAATGACACAGGTTAATATTCCCTGATTAAGTATGATCACATAAATAAAATGTAAAATCACTGTATTGGTCACAGATGGGAACACCAGTGAAGTCAAACCACATACATACAAGACCCATGTAAAAAAAAAAAAAAATCAAAGATATCCCCTACACATTTTATATTAATCTATTTCATCATACTCTTCCCTGTACGAGTCTTAGTACTTCAAGTTTTATTTGCTCCCACAATGCCTTAACACAGGGATTTCAAATAAAGTAAATATCACTTCAGGGTGCCTGGAAGATTGAGTTAAAGCAACTGGACTGTTTTTTGGTAACTGGAAGACGTTCCAACTGTCACCAGAAAAGGCTTCTTTGCTTCTGAAAAAGCGGAAGCTACCAAACAGCAGTCCAGCTGGTCAAAACTGTGGGTCACCAGTTAAGGTCGCAAAATAATATGCATGAACTATGTCATATAAAAATACACAAGAAGTTTGCAGTGTGGGTTAATGAGGGTGTAAAATCAACAGTGGATTCTTATGTCCCCTCATTATGCTGTTGCTCTGAGAGGTGCAGCAGACGCCTGAGCTTAAGGCTGTGTTTACAACACGCGGCGCAGCTGAACGTGACCTGGACTTCCCCTTCAATATCAATTCAGAGATACCTTCTCAGAGTGGATCCACGGCCTATAAAAGTGATGTATGTCCCGCCATATCACAAAATGACCGCGATCCTCCTGCCCCCCTGACATTCAGAGAGGATTGCGTAGACACACGCGCACGCGGATAGAAAAAAAAGTTTAAAAACGCAAGCACGCACACACCTACAAATACACACACACACACACACAGACACGCACGCACCCTGCGACTCCCTCGGCCCCTCCCTTCGGAGAAGTGAAGCCTTTTAATTATCTGCTGATTACCTGTTAGATCACCTTAGCTAATGGAGAGCAGCTCCCCGGGGAGCCATCCAATCTAACTCTCATCACACACAATGGGCTCCTCTTCACTGGAGAGAGTATACTGTGTGTGTGTGTGTGTGTGTGTGTGTGTGTGTGTGTGTGTGTGTGTGGGATAAATGTGCGCGTGCGCCAGGGAAGAGGAGAAGAGATTCTTCCTTTGAGGCAGATGCTGAGATTAGGACTGAAAATAGACATCTATTTATTCTTTTATACAGTAAATTACCATCAGACTCACACCGTTGCACATACAAACAAACGCACACACACGTTGAAAAGAAACAAAACATACAGGGTTTACAATTTTTTTTCAAAATAAAATGCACTGAGTAGGCACAGCACCAGTGCAAAATTCTGATCTATGACGCTCCCTAAAATAATTGAACTAATATTTCATCCTATTACTGATTTCAGCATCTACGAAATTAAAGTTTGGATGTCACCAGTGACATTCCCATAGTATGCTGTGCATTGCTTTGTCCTGTATTGTTTTTCTGTTGTTTAATTATAGTCAGTTGTTGATCTCATACGTACGTTCTCTCACCCTCTGACTATCTAAGTGCTATCCAAGTGTGAATGTTCCTCCCACGTTCACACGAACTTCCACAGGTGGGTAAAAATGTTCATATTCCCTTCAGTCAAATGGTTCAGCATGAATGACAATTATAAAATTGCACATTCTCTACTAAATCTTAATAATAACTAAATAAATAACTGAAAATGGCAAATAAAGATTCTACCATGTTTTGGGACAAAAAAAAAAATAAAATAAAATAAACAAATGGATAAATAAGAAACACAAAACAAGAGTGACAGTATGGGTCAACCGACTGTGACAAACATGAGACATGGTGCACTGCGAGCAAAGAAACATATTTATCACCAAAAGCTGAAGAGTGCACCAAGAGATGCTTTGGCCAGTCGAGTCAGTGAGCGAAACGCACTGTAGTGTGATTGTTGAAAAGACTTCATTTGAAAGGATCACTGAGTTTTTTTTTCTTGTTTGTTTGTTTTTTACCCTGTGGTTCGCAGGGCTCTATCCTTGCATCGGAGAAAAGAGAAGAAAATAAATGCAGTCGCAACCACAGAGTACATTGCAAAGCAAATGTCTATTAAGACAAATAAAATAGCTTGAGGCAAACTCAAAAAGCATTGAAGTAACACATTTGCACACTGCATGCGCTGCAAGTAGGCAGCGGCTGTGTCACCGCATTACTGTTTGTACGGTTTTAAGTGTTTCTACAATGTGCTATGCCACTATTTTTAGCTGAAGAGGCCTAGGCTGAAGAAGAGGTGGCGATTCAAACCCTTTCTATCATCTCCCATCACAGGAGACGTAAATTCACTGCCGAACAAGAGCAATGAGCTAGAACAGGAGTGGGCAAACTACGGCCCGCGGGCCACATCCGGCCCATCTGTCTTTTTAATCCGGCCCGCCAAAGATTGACAGAATTGCCCAAATCATGTCATGATTATTCATTGGCTCTTCATTGGTCCTGTAATGCCTGGCATCCCACTAGGTGGCTCATTTGCCTTATTTCCACGCACCATGGTCACCAGAGCTGATCGCTGCCATTCTTATGTCACGTCCCAGTAGTGTCTCTCCGCGCTGCAGCACGATGAATCCATAACAACGCGTTTCCGAGCGGGGCGTTTCCGAGCGGGGAGTCTCGCACAGCGGCTCGATCGGTTCACACGAGGATTACAAGATTGCGCAACAACCCAGGTAGTTTCGTGTGTATTTAAAAAATACAACAGTGAAACAAAACTCTTTCGCCCATCCCAAAAGCAAAGTATCGCTGTGTGTAAAAAAGAAAAATGATAACAAACCGAACTGCTTGCATCATACAAAATGCAGGTTTTTAAAGCATACATGCATTTGGAAGCATGAAACCGCGCCGCTCTGGCAAAGAGCGCGGCCGTTTATTTTTTCACGCTTCAAGCGTCACCACCGCGTCAAGCGCAGCAGGTAGAATCGTTCAGGCAGGACGTCAATTATTGGAAAACACGGTGGATCCGGCTGATTTTCATCATAATATATACAATGTGCTGGATTTAGTTTTCTCTCTGTGCTTTATTTTACTGTGAAACATCTCTCACTCTCATGGTCTGCTTTGACTGCACTCTGTGGGAGGTCCTGGACAACTGAGAGGGCTGAGAGGGATGCACTGCTGTGGACGGGAGGCAGGACTGCTGCATATCCTATGTGTCTTGATTCCGGGGACATGATTGTCCCGGCTTGGACAGTGTGCTGTTTTCCGAACAACAAGCCCTGGATCACCAGTAACATCAAGAGAGTCCTGAGTTAAAAAAAAGAAAAAAAAAAAAAGAAGGCTGCCTTCGGAGATGGGGACCAGGATAAGAGCAGGCTGGTGCAGCAGGAGCTAAAGAGGAGAATGAGACCAGCAAAGATGGACTACAAGAGGAAGGTTAAGAGGAAGGTTAAGAGGAAGCTGCAGGCTAACAACATC
Source organism: Nelusetta ayraudi (assembly GCF_046127955.1). Classification (NCBI taxonomy): domain Eukaryota; kingdom Metazoa; phylum Chordata; class Actinopteri; order Tetraodontiformes; family Monacanthidae; genus Nelusetta; species Nelusetta ayraudi. The sequence continues at coordinate 5,070,512 of NW_027466098.1, read as the reverse complement.
AGAGAAGTATGGAGCGGTATGAAAACCATCACTGGCGCAAGTCTGAGAACTGCTGGACTACAGTGCTTGATGAGGCTAAGGCTAATGAACTTAACCATTTCTTCAACAGGTTTGGCTCTGTGACCAGTGCCATCTCTGCCCCTGGCGCCAAGGATTCGCCGGCCCCTCCCCCGACTTCTCCAGCAGCTTCCTCCTCGCCTTCCAATGGCTGTAGCATCTCCATGAACAGGCTTCTGCAGTCCCTCCTCTCCCTCCACTCACCCTGCCCCAGCCCGTCCCTCACAGTTGAAGAGGTCAGGCCTGGATGGTATGTGTCCTCGGCTGCTGAAGGACTGTGCAGACCAACTCGCAGAGCCCCTCCAAAGGCTATTCAACCTGAGCCTGCAGACGGAGAAGGTGCCGGTTCTATGGAAAACATCATATCTTGTGCCGGTACCCAAGACTGGATGCCCGGCCGAGCTCAATAACTACAGACCGGTGGCCCTCAACTTACACGTCATGAAGACGCTAATGTCTGTTTTTGAGGCTTCTGAAACCTGTGGCTGGACATGCTCAAGACTTCCCTCTCCGACACAGTTGTCTGCAGCACCGGGGCACCTCAAGGCACTGTGTTGGCTCCCTACCTGTTCACCCTCTACACATCAGACTTGTCGTAGATCTTGGAGTCCTGGACTATAGACTGGACTAGTCTGCTCAGATGCTCAAATAAGGGGGCGTCCCCATAGCCTCGCCTCGCCTCACCACGGTATGGTTGTAGAGCGTCCTCACTGGCCGCTACACGGTTGTAGGAGGTGCTGTTTTGGTACCTCAAGCGCTCAGGGTCCAAGCGAGACGAGGCGAGTTTAGTGGTGACGTAGCGACGAGCAGGGCACTGGATTGGCTCAGTGTTTTCGTCGATTTTCCCTTTCGGAGCGGACACCGACGCCAACTCTTTCGACACGGAACTTCCGTGTTCGCAAGTGAGTTCAACCATATTCGCGAAAAACGACGAGCGGCAAACGGCGAAGAGCTCGGAACAAACCGAGTTGGTTCTGCGTGAGGCGCGCTAAACTAGGGAATCCCAGGAGTCTCGAGACCAGAGGAAATACGGATTCGTCGAGAGGACGTGGCTCTTCACCGCGAGGAAGCCTCGAACACCGCGGCATAAAGTGGTCCTTGGCTCGCTAGGGCAGCTGTTTCAAATAAGTAGGCGTGTTTACTGTCTGTTTTTCTGTTTGTTTGTTTTTGAATAAATGCTATTTTCCTGTTGTATCTGTCTCGTGTTTACTTTTGGTGAAAATATAAAGGTTGAACTACACCTTTACTCTCCCAGAAAACCAAACCAGAAATTATAAATGTTGCCTGCATAAATGATCAACTGTGACTTCAGTGAGGAAAACTGTCCTTTCTTTAACAGAAAAGCAACCACAGACCGAGCGGCAGGTATGAAACAACCTCTACTTTGTCCATCGCTGCGCTGTCGTGTATCGCACAGAAATGATGCCGTCGAAAACATTGTCCCGCTTTACCGCGTCGACTCCGCCCACGGTCTCGTGGACCCGGGGCGGTGGGGACACAATCAAACCGTGGCGAGGCGAGGTGAGGCGAGGCGAGGCTATGGGGACGCCCCCTTAGAAGGGACAGTCCAGGCTTTTCTTCCTGAGGAGACTCAGATCTTTTGATGTGTGTTGGGAGATGCTGCTCATGTTTTTTCAAGCCGTCATGGCCGGCATTCTCTTCTATGCTGTGGTCTGTTGTGGATACAACATCGCCAAGAAGGTGAACTGAGCAGGGGAAACACCAACCACACCCTCCACCAGGCCTTTGAGAGGAGGACCAACCACTGCCGTGGCGGACGGTACCTCTCTGTCCACTCCAGGACAGAGCGACACGGAAAATCCTTTATCCCAGCTTCCATTAGACTGATTAATGTAATAATTTGTGCAATACATTTTGAAACTCTGTTACCTTACTCATGTTGTTGCCTCTCACACGTGCACTTTATATGGCTTCCTTACCTTTTTTTTAATGTGTGTCTGCTGTTATCATTTATGATGTCTGCGTATTTCATTGTGTATTGTGAAACAATCTTTTTTTTATGTGTGGTGACACCTGAATTTCCCCCATAAATAAAGTATCCATCTATCTATCTATCTATCTATCTATCTATCTATCTATGCCAGTGATTAAAAAAGGACGAACAGAGTCACAATTTGTAATAAAAAAAAAAACAACACTTTTTAAAGATGCCTCAATAAAAAAAAAATGCAAAGAGCAAAAAGCATAACAAGCTCATAAGGAGCAAAATGCAGGATGTTATGCTATGTTGTAAAGTGTTGTGATTTTCTATGGTTTTATACAAGTTATTAAATTAAAAAAAAAATGAATCAAATGCCGAATTTGTAGACTCCTGCAGCCCTGACAGTCATGGGGAGTGTTGAGATTATTCATGTGGACAGAAATTAAATATAACATTTTATAGAATCACAAACAAACAAAAAAACAGACAGAATACAGCAGTCTGCTATATAGCGGCAGTGGTTGGAATGAAGTGCATGAGTATGACACAGTCTGTCTGGAATTGGTCACTCTATAAGAAGAGGTGAAGGAAAAAAAGTCAATGCGAACATTTGCTTTGCCTGCACTCTTAATGTGCTTCTTTCTTCATTGCCGTGAGATCCATGAGGTCGAGCGAGCGAAAGTGATCGCTTGCTGGCCCCTCCGCCCCCCCCCCAAAAAAAACGTCGCCGACTTAAAGTCCCCATTCAGCGGCTGTAATGGAATGACTAGCAGCATGTAAAGCTCACAGACCATGTAAACCTCTCACACAGCATGTAATCAGAGCCGAGTGCCCCCCGCCCCCCTCCCGCTGTTCATTCACATCCGAACAGCTTGGCCTCGTCCTCCACCGATTGTTGGGGAAGGCAGTGGCGGAGCCAGAAATGTTTCCTTGGGGCGGCCACAGGGTCGAGTGTGAGAAGGTGAGCGAACATCCCCTCCCCTTCTCATCGTCTCACCGGGGGAGAACGCTACAAGTTGGCGTCACCCACAGGGAAGAGAGAGAGACTCTTGTTTTACACACGCGCGCACACACGCACACAGCTGTACACACAGGGGTTGTGGAATTAAGATTTTAGTGGATTTATATTTTTGTCTTTGATTTGTCCTGCCGTGCTTGGTGAAACGTGAAACGTAAGCCGTGTGCAGGGACCGAGTCTGTCCAGGGTCTTACGGCAACTTTATTTGGACAAACTACATCACAGTCGATCAGATATATATGTATATTTCTATGTATATATATGTGTATATTTATATGTACATGTACATTAAAGATAGATATAATCATATATGTATATAATACAACTAACAAACAATATCTATCTATCGATCTATCTATCTATCTTATCTATCTATCTTTGTTCGTTCCTCTGTTTGTTCGTTCGATCGCGATGTAGTTTGTCATAATAGAGTTGCCGTATGTGACGTCGTTGGCAGATCTCGTAGCCTTGCGGACACCACTTACCCAATGACCGTTTGCCACGTCAGTGAAATCCCCGGAAATCACGGACCCATATAGATCCCGCAGTCTGGAGCGCGGTGCGCCGCGACTCATTTTCACATCCACAACTACCCTGTCGCAGTTTCCACACCATTTCATCATCCCGATGGGTTAGTGAGAACCCCAATTCTCGTCCCAGTGGTCATCTATTCCGTGGTTCCGTCTCCGGTCTCACCTTTGCTCACATACACGCTCACCAGCACTCACCGTCGGTCCCCGTTCGGCTCCACTGCTCCTGTGCAGAAGCGAGCGCCGCTTGCAGGGGCGGTCTTAACCAGCACGGGGCAAGGGGGGGCGCAGTCCATTGCGGTCAGGGGTGTTTGTTTTCTTTATAATGTAACTTTGTAATCTATTGAAAACAGGTGAAAGGTTTATTTGGGGGTAATATTCTGGGTTTTTAGAGGGCGTTATGTTTTGTTTATTTAATGGTGTATTTCTGTTGTAACGGCACTGGTTAACTATTAAGGGTTTTTGAGGTTCCCCTCCTTCATGGTTTGCCCCAATTGTCTTTAGTGGGCTGCTGTATATAAAGCAGCCAATTCAGCTCCCAAGGGGGGCAGAGAAGAGTGGAGGTGTGCTAGCTTGATGCAAGGCTAAACTACTTACAACGCTATTTTTTCCTTGTATGTTTGCTTTCATTGGTGTATAATAAAAAGCCTATTTTTTCTGCCACTCAACGCTTCCCTGCTTCATGGTTCAACCTCTGCTACCTAAGTCTGGTCTGCCCTGATCCCCATTTATGTGGGGAGGCTGTGTCGGTCCTCCACAGTGAGATCATGACTGACATAGGTCAATAAGTAGATACCTGAAATGATTTTTTTTTTTTTATCATTATTATTATTATTCTAGTTGTTACTGTAATAATACAAATGGTAATAACACATTTCTAGTTTCTTGTTTCTACCAACAGCAAAACCAAAGCCAATCATCAAGTCAGAAATACATATATAAATACATATTATAAAACATACATCAATCCTCCCACCCTTCCCACCTCTACCCCACCATGGTGGCCAAGGCCCCCGCTGGCTCCACCCCTGGGGGGTGGGGACAACAGGGGAGGATGGCGCCAACACCCCCTTCACTGCCTCCGCGTCACTTTTAGCTTTGCCTTCATCTCAATCTTAGCGCCGTCGCCGTTGTGCTAGTCCTAAAAAACTGGCTTCTCGTTTTTTTTTTTTTTTATTTAAAAAAAAAAAACAACAACAACAACAAAAAAAAAAAACACACTCAAATGAGGATGTAACCACAAAACGGTATTCCTTGACATGCTAATCCAGACCCGGGGCCGAGTGAGTCAAATTAAAGGAGTCTGGAAAAGAGTCTGCGCCCAGGCACCCGGGGGCTATAGGTTACAGTGTATCGCCGGCGGCCAGGGGATGGAATGAAAGGCTTCGCTCCGCTGCCGCCTCTGCTGCCGCCGCTCCCTCACCGGGGATCGCCTGGCTTGCCATCAGAGTTAATAGCGCTACAAACACAGCGGTGCGCCGAGATGAGAGGGAAGGTTTCCCAAAGACGCCCCGGCCGCGGCATCAAACAGGCGGGAGGCACACGGGACGGGAGATAGAGTGGGGAAGAGTGAGAGGGAGGAGGGCGAGGGGGGGGGGTAGTGAGCGCAGCCCTGGAGTGGTGCCAAGTTCCCAAGGTAGTGTACAAGTATCTTTAGAAGCCGGGCGTCTTGTTAGCTAATACATTACACCAATCGCGGCCGGCTATCTTAAGCTACAATTAATCTGCGCGCTGGCACAGGCTGATAGGACAGCAACATGCTGTTTCTTAATTAAAAGCAAACGGATTAAAAATGATTAATAACGGCATTAAATATTCTCATGGACTACAAGCGCGGGGAAATCGGAGGGCTTTCTTATGCGGGCTTAAAACGAAGAAGTCATTAACGGCGGGCCCAATCTCCCTAAGCCAGGGCTTTACTTTGTTTGGGATCACACGTTGCTTACTTCATGAATATGCATTTTGCCCCTATCAAGTCGAGACCAAAAGGCAATATCGTGGCGTGGCTGTGGTGTGGCATTTTTTTCCCCTCTCTCCCCACAGTGGCTGTGAAACTTTGAGTGTTTTTTTTTTTTTCTTTTTTTTTTTTTTTGATTTGTGACATTTCGTGCTCTGCCTTTGTAGATGAGGTCCCCGCGTCTGCCGACAAACACACCGCCGCTCTCTTTCTCTCCCTCCCTCTGAGGAGACGCAGCCGTAGATATGACATATTTGCAGCGATGTCTTGTGGTTTTTGCATGGCTGTGTAGAAAGAAGTAAAAAAAAAAAGCTATCCGTCCAAAACATTTTTCTTCTCACTGGCGAGGATTGAGCGCAAACAAATTTCTGCAGAGAAGAAACAAACAGCGTCGTGGAGGAGAAAACGTCTCAACACTTGGAATCTATGCCTCAGTGTTCTACCACTTCTATCCTGTCATCCTTTCCTACATCCCGAATGCAGCGCTGTGATGACACGATCGTGTGGCCATCCTGGAAAAGACCCTGAGAGGTTGTCAGAATCCCATCCAAAATATTAAAAAGAACGTGAGGAGTGAGGAAACATTTTCCCTCTGGCCATTTGTACAGAATTAGTTGCACCTCATGGTAATAAGATATATCACAAACAACATTAATGTCAATCCCTGATTTTACATTTTATACAAGCCGTGATGTGGAGTCATAGAAAGCCATGAGTGGAACTACAACACACAGAACTTGGCACAACACAGCTGCCCTCAAATCAAACCGTCTTAATGAAAATAGACATGCTTATTCCTAGTGGTGTATGAAAACTCATTAGCTGTTAGTTTGCTGGGACTTTATTTCAGCAGAAACATGGAACTGTGCTCCATTTATCAGTTTACCTGGCAGGGGAAATCTGTGTTTCACATTAGGCCTCTAAATGAATTTGATCTAGAAGACCGTTAAGAAAAACTGTACTGGTGGAATCCCCACAAATTGCTCTGTCTAACACAGTAGGTTGGGGTGGAGAAAGACTTCCTGGGAACACTCACGTCTCAAACTGTGTTAAGCATTTTTGTTCTAGCCAAACTCCGAGACAGTGGTTTCGGAGTTTGGCCAGTGTTGAGACAAAGTGACAAACTGTCAAAAAAAATATCTAAATGCACAACCAAATGATATAAAATGGACTTCATACACACTTTAATACAGCGATCGATGGTTGCAAAATTTACAAACACATTGCACTGCTGGCACATGACGAGTAAGCAGGAGACATCGCAAGCTGGCGCGTTCCGCTTTTTGCGTGAAACCAAATTTGAATTTGAAAGAGACGGTCAAGTTTCCATGGATTTAATGCGCAGAGCCTCGTTCATCATCAAGTCACTCAAATAAACGGCATTAACGTCAGTTTCAGATGTATCGGGGACAGACATTGTATCAGCCTCCTACGAAAATGGCAGATTTTTTTTTTTGGAGCGGACGTTGACGGCGCAGTAGATTTTCGATGAAGGAATCAAAATGACACGCGAGGCGTCGCTTCCAAACAGAAAATCTCCACCAAACCTTCCCAGTTCTGTCGCACGAGAGGCTGTGTAGCATCATTATGAGCCTGCGACAACAATTACTGCTTCTAAATTCAGCATAGCTGTAATCAGGCCCTCTGGTTCTGTGTAATTTAAATACTCATGGCTTGTGTCCAATGGCTCCTGTGCCAAGTCCAAGTGTTAGTTGTAATTGACCATACAAGCCTTTTCTCCCCTTTTCTCCGCTAATTTCATAAGTGCTATTTTTAAAGCGTCAATTATAAGGCAGATTATGGTATCTTAACAAAGATTAGATGCATTTTGGCAGGAATGACGGGGCAATGGCGTTGGACTGATTGCATTTCTGGCCCCATTATTGAGCATAAAAAGGTTTCCCTGCTGCGGCGGCGGCAGAAAACAGGTAAGAACATACCATCGGATCCTGAGCGGTATTCAAACCAAACATTCTGCAATTCCTCGACCCGCCTTCTGTTTGATTGTTGCGGCAGCCCTTTGAACAAGTTTTTTTTTTTTTTTTTTCACCTTTGAGCGCTGGCGCATGCCTTTGCAACGACGCTGAATGAGAAACAAGGTGTTGATGTTGTCATTTCAGGGACCGGGAGGGGGACGGAGGGGGGGGGGGGGGTTATTTCGCGGCCGAGGCCCAAATAAAAAGGGGGGTATTGGGCATCCAGGACACTACTCTGTTTAGAAACCAATTACTCGTGCGCCTTTCTAAAATTGATTTCATTTGCCTCCGCAGCCAGACTCGGCCTCCTTTCTCTCCTCCCCTGTCTCTTTGACATTTCAAACTCTCACAGCTCTCCTCATTGTCCTCTTTTGCTCTCCTCCGCCCTTCTCATCCTGCCCCTTTTAACATTTGTTTCATCTGCCTCTCTCCTTTTTCCCTTTCAAAGGCGCAGAGGAAAAGCAGGACTATTTTTTAACCTTTATGTGCGTCCGTGGAGAAAGGAAGAAGAATAGGGAAGGAAAAATAACACGCAACATTGTCAGTTTGCAAACACACAAGAAACCTAACGTGAGATAGGATAAGACTGTCCATGCGTCGGGAGTGGCTGTTAGTCTAATACCTGGAAATGTGAGCGTGTGTATATATATGTATGGCATAAAGATTTGTTGTGATGTGAATTGATCTTGGGTTTGCATAGGCTTTGTGCTTCCTCCTTGCTGAGTTTTAAAACATGAATAAATAAATACCTTTAAATGATAAGGAGAAATGATTGGGCACACGGCGTGTTAACTCGTTTCTTATTGTCGTGTGACTTTGGACGACCAGATGAGCCAGAGGGTCTCTCGCAGAGCGAGCCATCGTGGCTCCAGGATCTGCTGTTTGAGATGCTCAGTGTCACAGCAATTGCGTCTTCACACCCAAAGACAATGACATTTAAAATGTTGTGCCCGACGTGACATCATGCAGGGCCTTATGACGAGAGGGAACCTGTCAGTGATGATTTCCTTCTTTTTTGGCTTTGGTTTGTGTATCTACTGACAAATCAAAGTTTTACCAAATTTCTATGAAACCACTGGTGTCAAAACTGCCCCACAAGTGTCAACATACTTTCTTATCTCAGAGAACACTTTAACCTTACCCGTTTCACTAATAGGTTTATTAAAGTGTAAACAAGGGCACACGTGTGTGTCTGTCTGTAGAATGTTTTTAAATTGTAAATTCCCACCCACGGTAACAACAATTTTTTTTTTGGCCAAGGGCGACCGCGTTCTCTTCAGTGATGTCGCTCCTCCACCGTCTCTCGAAGACGCGCAGATAAAAAGACTCAATTTTTCATGTTTTTTTTTAATGCAAAAAACAAAAAACAAAAGAGGAAAATGTGTGCTAAATGGTGTAAATCATTTTCGAGACTCGCCACATCTTTTAATTAAAATTATTTATTATTCTCACACTCAGCACGATTAGTTTTGATTATGTTTCCATTACGGGTGACTCGTGAGCGCTGCGAACAAACGTCATTTGTGGGAGAGATGAGATGACTGCTGCAGATGATGATGATGATGATGACTGAAATGTATTTTTTTTTTTTTTTTGTTAATGGACACTTTTTAAATTTCTGTGAACATTAAATAAATGACTGCTTATTTTCCCAAAAAATTAAAAAAAAAAAAAAAAAAGCAGAGGAGGAGTTGCATTCATAAATCCATGATGTTTACATAGATTGGGCATTTCTTTTAAGCAGGAGTGATGAGTCTGTATCCAGAGCGGTCTGAAGGGTTGCGCGCACGTGAGGCGTGAACGAGTGGCGGGTCCGGCTGCCGGATGTGGACGTGGACTGATCGAGTGCTCGGCCGAGCACCTCAGAAGAGACAAAGAGGGAGACGGCGAGAGACGGAGCTTAATTGATGATCAAACACCCACCAGGTGTGAGAGGGGAGGGGGGGGGGTGCGTGTGTGTGAGAGAGTGTGCGAGTAAGTGAGTGTGCTCCGTTTGGGCGTGTGCAACCACAGCGTGTCTCAAAGTGTGTGTCTGCATGCATTGGATGTGTGCGCGCGCGCGTGTGTGTGTGTGTGTGTGTGTGTGTGTGTATTTCCATATTTCCATAGAGGCCGGACAAGATATTTCAAAGACCCAGAAAGGTCCCATTCAACCCCGAGTCTTTCATTTTGACCTCGGGGTGACGGTGTAGGACAGAAAAAAACACACGGTCCGCACCGTAAAGATGAAAGCAGGGACATCGCGCGCGCACACACGCACCCAGGCACACACACACACTCACAGACGCACGTATCCGAACACAGCCCACAAGCAATCACCCGCCACAATGAGCTCTCAAAACTGTTGTGAAATTCAAATCCACCCTCAGAAAACAGGTTGCGTTGGAGCACAGACGCACGCGCCTCTCTTTCATTCGACGGCGAGGCCTGCGGATCATTTTCTGCGCATCAGTTTAATAGCAGAGGGGGGGAAGAAAAAAATAAAAAAATCAAAGCTCTTAAGAGCATTTAAGAGAAAAGGTGAATCTGAATCAAGCTCGGCGCACAAGAAAAGCCGAGTGGCAGCATGATTTACATCCCAGCCAGGGTGGCCCGGCTCTCAATGTTCCCCGCAGCCTGGACTGCTGCTGTTTGCAGGTAGGTGTGGGCTTGTCCATCAGTATCCCAGGCGACAGCAACGACATCAGCGGGAAGTCAGCACGCTGCGAGTCATCACGCCCCGCACATTTCAAGTTTAAGTGGAGCAGCTTGTCAATCTCGAAAAAAAAAACCCTGTGTTCGGTCTGGATCACGTTTTGCCAAATGTTGATCAACCGGCTGATATCCTCACTGCCAGTGAATTCTATGATTCATTACTTTTTATTCATTACGCCCACGCCCCCCCCTTTCAGGGATAGTTCACTTAAAATTGAAAATTTGCCCGCTTTTGTTTTTTTGCTTACCAATGTGTTTGATGGGGGCTCTCGTATCATTTTTTTTAATCCAATTAATCCGGCCGGCTTCACACAAACCCAATAAGAATGAAAGGCTGTGGTGACCATGCACGCAACAGTACAAAACAAAAAACAAAACAACATTTAATAATGACAATATTCACAATACATTTTATTTAAAGGCACCTTTCAGGACACTCGGGGTAAAATAAAACAACAGGACAAGAGAGACACAAACACCATGAGACCAAGTTAAAATCAAGAACAATCACAACAAATACAGTTAAAGCAAGTAGGCCTGTTTAATAAAGGTGGGTTTGAAGACGTGATATGAAAATGGTCAAACAATTTGGCTGAAAACAGAAACGATAACACTATGTTATGGGACGCAATGAATGATGGAGCCGGTTCCGCATCCTGTCCGTCACAGTAAAACTCTTACGGCAAAGAGCACGCGCTCAAGTGTTGACGGCGTCAGCTGTGGAGCACACCGGAGTTTCAGCCAATTGCATTAGGTGCAGGTGGCTGATCACTGGAACCAGAAAGAAAAAGTGCAATGCAGTCGCATACAGTGTTTTTGGATACCTCGAGCATTTGTGATGTACTGTATTGGAGAGAGTCAGTTTTGAGTCTGCGAGGGCAGTTTATTTTAGTGCAGCCACCAACAACGACGCACATGCTGCACATGCACCGTTCCATCCGGCTCACAACTGGACGTTTCAGCAAGGCGACGTCCCTTTTGCAACACCAGCAGACGACAAGAGTACAAGACACACGAGCAAAAAAAATAAAACGTGAAAAAAATGTCTGGTAAATATTTAATTACAAAGAAAAATAAGAATCTAGGGAAAGATTAGAAACTATTAGTTTCTCATTTTGAAGTTCAGACGTTGGCCTCAACTGTAAATTGGAAAAACTAAGAGAAAGTTCAAGGCATTTCTCATATTTCTTCTGTTTGTGTCGGGCACGAAGGCAGTCGCTGTCACACTCGCTGAGCAATAACATTTCTTAACTACAAAATACAGAAGAGAGAAATTCACGCGGCAAAGACCAACCACTGGGTGACACAGCCGGACTCATGACGTTAAATCACTTCCAACAGGAGAATCCAGTGATGCTCTGGAGGAGTGTGACAGCAACAATATGGGGCAGGATGGGGCGGGTGGAGATTTCACAGCTTCCTACCCAATATTGGCCAGAAGCTGCTGAGCCTGTGGGTGTTTCAGCACTAAAACAAAAATAAATAAATAAATAAAACAGTAAAACAGGGTGTCCTGCTGTCTGACGCCGTGCACCTTGCAACCCGAGGATGATCAAAGTGCTGTGTTTCTAAATGCCGGCTTTTTAACTTCAACAGTCTTAGAAGGGATGAGGCAGATCATACTAAGATGATGAGAGAGTAGGGAGAGTGAGATTGAGTGTGTGTGTGTGTGTGTGTGTGCGCGCGTGTGCGTGTGTGAGAGAGAGAGACAGAGAGAGCGAGAGTGATAGAGAGAGGAGGGAATATAACGTCTTTGTAGTCTCTCCCTTTTTTGTTATTTTTTTTTTCCCTCCTCCTCCGACTCTCACACTGGGCCTGCAGATAGGTCAGCTCCATTACCAATCTGCCGGCCCACAAATATTTAAAACAAATTGAATCGCACACCCAATACCCATCACAATTACGCCAGGCACAATAACTAAATTAGCAATTCAACACAATAATTGGAAATGCGGCTCGCCTGGACCCGCGGGCCTCCCTGGAGGGCCGGCTGATCTGTGGAGGCACGTCGGGCCCCGCTAATTCCACAGCTAATTACTGATGCACGGCGGAATGAAGTTGTTTGTCTGCTAAATACCATTTTCAGTTCACGGCAAGGAACACAGGACCGTGCTGAGACAGACAAAAAAGCAAAACAAAGGAATGAGACACAACAGTGTGGTCACGCTTCTCTCTCTCTTTTTTTTTTTTTTTCTTTTACGTTGTTGTTGTTTTTCTTGTTGTGTTGTTCATTTGTCGGCATGTGCATGCGTGCCTGTTTTACTTTATTTGTTCATGATGAAGTTCTGGGCGTGCAGCGGGAGGAGAAAAAAAAAAACAAAAAAACAGCCTAACGATGCTGTATTGCAGGTGAGGCTGTTGGGAACCAAGTTCATTGGTGCTACTTAAGAATTGGTCAAGTGAAACTGAAAGTCACAGTCGGCTGTTTTGTGTTTGCATGAGCGGCGCCCCCGGGGCATTAAATCGATATAATACTGTATATTTTGCGCTATTCCCTTACTTCTAAGTTCCACCGGACCTTAAAGCCTTGTTTTTTTTTTCCCCCCTTCATTTTTCAATTATTTTATACACAGACCTGTAATGCTGCAAAGTCCTTCCAGGAATACGTTAACCTTCCTAAAAGTCACTGATGTAAACCTCATTACACCTTTCCCTCCGTCCAGGTTGCATGAGAGGACTTTGCGAGCTTAGCTTGGCAGGCGGCCAGACTTGTGAGATTTCATGTCATAGATCTTAGCTAATCCAAATTGAAAAGCTCCCATTAGGTTTATTTTTAGATGGTCAGAATATGACTGTCTCAATCAGCTCCTTCTGAGGAGAAAGAGGGCCGCGACTGTGCGCTTGGCTGTAAGGACAGCAAGGAGCTGCCGATAGCAAGTTCTGCACCGTTATCCACAGGATTTACTGGCGGTGAGGAACATTTTTTCTCAGAAAGTGTAGTTGATTTGTTTTTACTTGATGACATATTCTTTTAAAAACGTGCTTCTTTTGTCTGGTGGATTTTGGGAAACAATTTGTGTCTTATATCTTTTTTTTTAAATAAAGTTCTACTATAGAAGTCTACACTACAGACGGTTTTCAAATTGCTTTCTCCATTCCCCGTGAGTTCAACTCAAGTAGGCTCCCTTTCAAAACACGCATGTCCATCGCTTGATGGATAGATTCCTTCGAATACCTGAGGGATCCAACATTTCCCAAAAGTGATCTAATTGTCAGTTCATTTATATTTCAAAGAAAGAACTGCTTCTTATTGTGGAAGTCAACAGAATCCTATGGTTTTTGAGTTTCGCCAATGTTAAAGTCAAAGCTAAAAACACATTAAAAGTAGTTTGAAAGTGATTTAAAAAAGCAGGGTCACAGGAATTAAGGATGAACTAATAGTGCTGGGCAGCGGCATCGTTCCATGTTTCCGCGAGTTGGTTTTAATATAATGATCAGCACACAATCCACATAATGAATGTTCACTCCAGTCTCATGCAAGCTGTGAGCTTCATCAGCCAAACCGTTAATCCCAACCGTCAATCAGTTACGGCATTTAGCTTTTGTACAACTGAGAAAGCAGATTTTTTTTTTTTAAACTTGCATGAAAACAAGCAACTGCATTGTATTCTGTTATTACTTTATGACTTTTTTTTTTCCTGTTAATATCTTATTTTCAGTCAGATCATTGGTGCATGGCTATCATGCCTTAGTTTCAATTGATGGGAAAACAACAACCGTTGGGCACAGATTTCAATCATGCAGCTACACAAAGTGTCACACTGACTGTGGGTCCACTTCATGTCAACCACTTACTACGGCGACTCCACCCCACCCCTCTCACCCACCCAAAAAGCATCATCAAATTATTCGACGGGGAATCCGGACGAAATACAAATCTGCATGTTTACATTGAACCGCGCGCCGAGCTGCATCGGCACAAGTAGATAAAATGATTACTCTAAATGTAAATCAGGGGTTCGGATGAGGGCCGAGCTGTAATCTGACAGTGGTGTACCGGGTTGGGGGGGGGGCGCGGTGGCGCGAGGCAGCAGGGGTGGAGGGGGCTGTCACTGAGGTTTCTGGGGTGTTGGGCCCCGAATTAGCAGCCAAATTGACCATGTCGCCGCATCAGAATGTCATTGCCAATCAGCCTTGAACATAAACGACAGTGCAAGAAAGCGAACGCGTGGCAAGCGAGGACCCCCGGCACTAATTTGAATCCTGTCCTCGTCGCCCCGCGAAATAATCCTCCCATCTCTATTTATCCTCTCCGAATCTCATCGGGGGAAGCGGGCGTATATTAACAGCTGGAGCCATCTCAAGGGCTCCCGTTCGAGACGCCGCCCGGCTTGTGTGCCAAGAGCTTAGCCGCGGCTAAGACTGGCCGGTGACACTTCCAATTGAACGTATAGATTTGTGGCAGAGTGCGAGGGGTCTCAAGGATGGCATGATAGCCTAATCTGATTGCCTTAGGGCTGAAGGGGTTCGGACCATGTCGCAGACTTAGAGGCGGGCGGAGACAAACACGTTGACCCTAAACTGTCATTGTCGGCCCGGATGAGCTGTCATGAGACTCAATGAGTAACATGATCAGGGCCCTGAGCCGCATTCAGTGGGCTGCACTGAGCCTGACGGCTCGGAAAGTTTGCGAAAGGGATGAACCGACGCCGAGCGATGGTGCTGGCCAATTACAGAAGGTCTGTTAAAAAGTTTCTGACTTTAAAACTGAGATTAGGCAACTGATCTGAAGGGTTAATGTGATGAGAGGTTGGGCAAAGGTGACAACTCCATTAATTGGATAGTTCAACATTTTTGGCGAACTGGTCAATTGCCGTAATCTCTACACTCACATGAGTAGGTGCACTCCCCTTAACCGTCAGTGCCTGCAGTTTGAAGCTTTAGAGACACAACCTGCTCAATGAACAAACAGGAAGTCAACGGTTTAGGTCCCCCAAAACTAATCTAACGGGTCAAACGGCCCGCCAAGCGACCCGGGTCAAAATCGGCTCCGATCGGCTCCGCACCGATCGGCTTGCGATGGAATCAGGAAACCCCGGGGTACAACGCCACCTTTTTTACCTGCCGCACGGGCTGACGTTGACTCTTGAATTCTGTAGCACTTCATCTACGCGATCTCAGCGCGATGACGTCAGCAGACACGCAGCGGTGAAAGCGGGGGAGGGGGGGTGCAGCTTGCCGGCGGGGGGGACACCCCGCTGGGTTTGGAACTCAATGCCGACTGCGTCCGCGTCCAAAAACACGGTGACATCCCGCTAATTCTAGTGGAACAGAGGCTAAACACACAATCCAACAACTCCAAAAGGCTCTTGTGGACAAGTTGTGACAGTGAATTTATTGGAGGAGTTTTGAGGGAGTTTGACTATTCACT
Source organism: Nelusetta ayraudi (assembly GCF_046127955.1). Lineage (NCBI taxonomy): Eukaryota > Metazoa > Chordata > Actinopteri > Tetraodontiformes > Monacanthidae > Nelusetta > Nelusetta ayraudi. The sequence goes on along the minus strand of NW_027466098.1, from coordinate 5,054,967 downwards.
TCCAAAATGTTCACAGAGCAGCTCAGATCTCCCCCTCACAGCTCTCTGAATAAAGTGAATGCACCCACTCTTCATTATGACAACAGAGTAATTTGCCAAAATGTTGAACTATCGCTTTCACCTCTTCCACCGAGGGGTCTCATGGCACGTTTTGCCATTCAGAATAGTGACTATTACCAAATCTTACTGGTCATCTCCTGATTGTTGGCTGCCATTGGGATCCCTCATCCCATCCACTGAATGCTTCCAGATGGCGAATGGCTCAAGTTAAATGCTGAAGTTGCACATTAAACAAACATCAACCAATAAATATGACTAACAATAGTACTAATAAATGACTTTTATATTACTATGATGCCAAACTTTAAATTTCAGTTCAGATGTTTCACAAAATCTTTAACAACGCACTTAAACAACACTCTCCCAAACAAACAAATAAACAAACAAACGATAAAAAGAAAAACCAACTCAACAATGTGTTGGCCATCTATGCCATTCCTGTCCGTCAGCTTCACCGCTGTACTCTCTACACAGACTAACTACTGCAGACCAACCCCACAACCAGGTCATGCTGGCAGACTGCCTCTCATTTTGAGGAGCATCCCAGCAAAGAGTCATTTACCTTCCCCAAATCAGACACACCTACACATGCAGCAGCACTGTGGCTACACACACACACACGCACACGCACACACACACACACACACACACAGGGGCAACCTATCTTCCGTATTCCCTCTCCACTGATTAAAATAACCTCTCCCGTTGGGGAGGAGTCAAGCTATTTTAGAAATAAATATTCCCTTAGCAGAGAGATGGGACAGACTCCGATTGTGTGTGTGTCTGTGTGTGTGTGTGTGTGTGTGTGCGTAACCTCAGCGCTGCTGCTCAGCTGTGTCCCCCTTATCGCTCCACGACGAGCCCCCCCCCCGTCTCCTTTCTTGCAAACGTACACATAGAGACACATACACATGCGTGAGTCTTTATCACGAGCTGACACTTGGGCTCGGGCTGGTAATCAGAGAAGCGAGCAACCCAGCTGCCCCCTCCCCCTCCCCTCCGTGCCCCGCCCTCACTCACTCTCTCCACAGCCTCCCTCACCCTCCCCTCACCCAAGCCGCCACTGTGGGAAGAGGCGCATTCTAATCTCAACTGTTGCATATCTAATACTAATTGGAATCCTGCAACTGGGTCACTCTCATTGTTTTTCAAGTATTGTCGAGTGGGGGGGGGGGGGGGGGGGGGGGGGGGTTGGTGGTGGTAGCGGCGGCAGCAGCATTGACGGGGAGTGTGCGCATGAAACAGAAATTACACCCTGTACACCCCTCACTCACCCTGCACCACCATCTCCTCTTTAGCTGGAGCGCCCTTGATTGGATCTTCTCTCTCTCTCTCTCTCTCTCTCTCTCTCTCTCTCTCTCTCTCTCTCTCGCTTACTACTCGGTGTGTGTGTGTGTGTGTATAGAGAACGAAAATGCACCCCGACACTACTCTGCCTGGATTGATGGCCGGCGACATAAGCCCCTCCCCCTCTGCTCCCTGCAGCCAATCACAGCTCGGCCTTGACGTTTCGTCATTCCTTCAACTTCAACTCAAACTGGTTTCGTTTCTGAGACTGGTGGAATTTTGGTCCGTCGTGCTCTGGGGTGAAATGGCTCAGTCAGGAGCTCGGCTGGACACAGAAACCTTCTCTTGTTGCCTCTTTCTGGATCTTCTCAAGGATCCGGTGACCACTTCCTGTGTTCACAGCTCCAACACCGCTGGGTGAAGAGGAGGAGAGGAGAGTCCACAGATGCCCTCAGTGTAGGAAGACCTTCACACTGGGGCCAGTACCGGAGAAGAAGACCATGCTCGCAGCTTTAGTGGAGACACTGGTGAAGACTGGACTCCATGCTGATCACTGCTACGCTGGGGCTGAAGCTGCGGCCTTTGATTTCTGCACTGGGAGGAAACTGGAGGAACCTCCAGTATCGTCTTGACGCTGCTCCCCTACAGAAACACAAGCTGGTGTAACTCACCCAGGAGCTCCAGAGGAACATCTGCCCTCGTCACAATGAGGCGATGAAGATGTTCTGCCGCACTGACCAGCAGAGCATATGTTGTCTCTGCTCTCTGGACACATCACGTGTCATTTCATTTCATGTGTTACTTGGGTGACAATATGACTTCACTTAGCGTTGCCTGGACCATTGGACATATATGTCATCAGACTGGGCAACTGGTTCCAATCCATCACAGGTAGGAGGTTGGAGGGAAAAAAAAAACAAAACTCAATCACGGGTTGCCTGGCACGCATCATTATTTTCACCAAAACTAAGCTCCGCCTATAGCCACTGATTTTTTATTTTTTTTTTAGTGGAATGCGGATTTCTTCCAGTGGAACACATGAGGTTCCAGTGAGATACGCGAGAAACCAGATTTGGGCTCCGTTTCATTTGTCTTCTCCACCAACCCGCAGTGAATCAGGGAGCTCTAAACCAGAAGTAGGAGGAGCCAGGGCTGAAATGAATAGAGTTTCAAAGTCTCAGGTTACAGTTTAACCTTTCAGTGATAAGTTTCGTTGCTATCTGAACACCAGAATGAATGACACACATAGCGACACCTGCTGGTCTGCAGAGTGCTGCCTGGACTGGACCCAGTCCAGCAGGCTTAGGTTGAAATATCAGCATCTGCTGAAGTCTCTTGCAGTGTGTTTGGGTCAAAGTCCTGTCATTAGTCTTTAATTAGAAAAGAAACTGTTCCATTTGTTGGGTGACTTCATTAATTTATTATTTGTTTGTAGTGATTTACTGTGTGTGTGTGTGTGTGTGTGTGTGTGTGTGTGTGTGTGTGTGTGTGTGCGCACGGGTCTCAGAGGAGTGGCAGCTGGTGACACCCTCAGGTGCAGGGCAGGCATGAGTGGGCGGAGACAGGTGACACAGGGCGAAGCTGTCAGCCGGTAAGGAGCGAACTAGCTGTGGGCCAGCAGCAAGCTGGACAGCGAGCCTTTCGCAAAATACGCCCTCGCCCGCTGTGTCATATTCTGATTAAGACGTCACACGTCGGGGCTGAAACTTTGGCCTCTCCGCCTCATTTTAGCGCTTCTTCACCAACGTTGCGTTTCCTCAGAAGAAGAAGGAAATTAAGGACATTAAGAAGTTTTTCCCCAACATCTACAAATAAAAACACCAAAAATGAGATTGCTTCCTTGCAAAAAACTAAAAAAACTAAAAAAAAAAAAAATTCCCTATCCCTTTTTCCATTCTAGAGAGCCTGTACAACCCCTGAGCCAAAATGAAAACCAATTTATGCAAAGTTGCAAAGTTTTATAATCCAAATGTCGGACAGCCAAGATTCAATTTCAGGCAGTGGAAATATGGGATGTACTGAAACCTTTCTCCCGTTGTCACGGATTCCCTGACCATCGTCCGCATCTGCACCTACCTTCGTTCACAATCTCTTTAAGGCTTGACTTTTACCATTGGAAGAGGAGAACAAGAGCTCAGTGATGCACGGCCGCATTAAAAAACACCTCTTGGTCACCGTCTGCTATATTTGAGGCTGACGGACGGAGATGTTTTGCGACTGTGTGATAGAGATCCTCGGTTATGTTCAGACACTATTAATACACCGTGACTCATTACGAGGTCTGATCCTTGTATCAAGTGGTGTTTATCAGTCGAGTGAAAGATCAAAACCAACTGAGTGGAGACGGTGACCCTGCCAGTGTCAGCAGAGTCTCCCTTTGGCCAGTCTTCCGTGTGGCTGCTGCCTTCTCTCTCTCTCTCTCTCTCTCTCTCTCTCTCTCTCTCTTTTTTTTTTTTTTTCTTAAATACGGAGGCTGACTGAGGAGCTGCCGCCCGCTCTGTTTTGAATCCATTAACGCGCTGCTTGTCAACAGAGGGGTCAGAACACCTGGAGGCGGAAAAAGCATTTAAGCAAATGGAGAAAAATGCTGATTTCTTTCACGCCCAGACATTCTCACGTTCATAACGTTTATTGCACAGCCCTGTTTTTATTAATTATAGACGCTCACAGCCTGCTGGATTTTTTTTTTTGTCTTTTTTTTTTTTTGTCTTTTTTCAACCAGGATGATTAATCGAGTGAAAAAGTCACACGTGGCTGTTCGGTGGCCGCACCGTACGCGGCGGATCCCCTCGGTTTGGAGGGCGCCGGGGCAACATGTTTGCTGTAAAACAGATAATCCACATCCACGACAAGTCCTCATTCTCCCTGACAGAGGGGATAACGCTTTGCACCTGCTGTTATATCTACTGCCATCTCTTCCTGCTCAGATGTGATCGATGCTCCGGCTCACACTTGCCATTTAACAGATATACGCCATTAACTGTAGCGCGGCATCCAAATCTAACCGCCGGTGCTGTTTTTCCAAAGGCCAGTAAGTAAATTGAAATGTCTCTCTAAAGCTTGACTTTAGTGGCCTTTAAATAGAGGGGAAATATCAAGGCGGGGTGGCGGGGGGTGCGAATGGGGGGGGGGTGAAGCGGGGGCCGAGGGGTGGGGGGAGTCAGGAGGTGATGTGGGAGGGGCTCGGCATGGCATGAGGAAGTGGGAAGACACTAACAGGAAGTGGCGCTGGAAGTTTTAATGTGACACTGAAACATAAAGGGTGGCAACTGAATCGCAGATGAGATACATTTAAAGCATCAAATGATCAAGATGAGGAGGAGAGGCAGACACAGTAATACCTTTGTTATCTATCTGACAAAATTGATTGATTGATTGATTGATTTTATTTAATGATTTTTTTTTATATATATATATTTTTTTTAACACAGAGTCAAATTAATAGTTTTGGTTTTATGAAACTACAGAGCCCCTTTTTGGCCACACAATGAAACTGCATATTTTTGGAAAGGGGCGAGAGACAGAGCAGCCTGAGAGATGATCAGCGAGGAAACCCTAGGGATGCTGGGGTTGTTCCCTGTGTTTAGGAAGGCACTCGTAGCACAACGATTCTTAAACTACGGCAGGAGTGGGAAAATGTTTTCCCACACCCTTATCGTTTTCTCAAAGAGTCTTGAATAAATAACACAGTCATGAATTTCAAAAAAAAAACTTTTAAAAAAACATTCATTTATCGGACAGAATTCTTTTCTTTTTTTTTTTATAAAATCTGCTGAGTCTAATTTCGTGGACTTGCCCTGGCAATAAGGTAGATGTGGACTAAAACAAATTGCACTTGAGGACATAAGAGGGTTTTTTTCACGCCAGAAATGACCAAAGCATGAGTGTGCAAAAAACCTTCTCACCACTGAGCAGTCACCGCTTTAATTGTTTTGTTTTGTTTCTTTTTCTTACACACACGCTTGCCATGACTCCGTCAGCGGACAAGTCAAACGTTCAAAGACCTTCAGGGGGTCGTACAAAACACAACACCACCCCACCAGTAGGCTGCGGCTGCTGGAGGAATATTGATTCCACCACCACTCCATCCCTCGTTTGGCTTTAAATTACAATTAAAGAAATCCTTGTCCTCATTTGTTCCTTCAGTATAAACTCAACTCTGTTTAGCGAGGGAGTGTTGGGCGATCAACAGTAAGAAAACATACAACATAGAAGAGATTTCAGAAATAGCTGACCTTTCCCAGTCAACAAACACAGAATGACAGAGAAAGGAGGCAAATTGCAATACGGGTGCCCAAATGTTAACAGCCTAAATTGAAAGGTAAAGCAAAGTATGTCTCTTGCAGCTCATTCATTCATGGAGTTTCCTGTCAGGACAATCTGAAGCTTTGCTGCTGTTGTAGTTTGTACCGATGTCTCTGGTGACCAAGCCAATGACACACAGATTTGAGTTCAGTCTCTCTCTCTCTCTCTCTCTCTCTCTCTCTCTCTCCCTCTCTCTCTGAGAGAGGAGAACCAATGGGCCCTATCGGCCCCTGAAGACCAGCACCGGCCCCCCCATTGTTCACCCGACCTCATTAACTCAAGCCCCTACACACTTCCTGTTAGTCACAACTCAGAAAGCGTACAGTCAAAAAAAAAAAAAAAAAAACACCGAAACGCACACACTCAGAAACACGTGCACACGCGCACACACACTCACACAGACGGATTAAAAATGCAGAGCAGTTTGCCTGATGTTAGCGCTCTACAGTACAGTAATATTGACACTCTTAATGTGATGCCATAAACAGCCGCTGTCATTCGGGCCTTTCTAAAACATGGCGTGACAGATGTGGTGTCACGAAAACGGCCGCGGCAAGATCAATAATAAATAATAACAATGAAATTAGCATCTTTAAAGCGTCACTTCGTATCATTTCTTATTGTCCAGCGGCGCCGCACAAAAGAATGGGACCACCTGGGCCTCAGAGAAAGAGGCCATTGAAGAGGAGAAAAAGCCCGACCGAGAAATTCACGTCATCCATCCGCTCCTTAAATAAATAACACAATCATGAAATTACCTATTTTGTCACTTTAAAGCGGACCTAATGGAATCCTCCCCAAAGGCTCCTTAATGTCTCCAGGCCCACTTTAAGAACCATTGTCCTAACATTAACAGGCCGTGTGGCTTCCGCTGACAAAAGCCCCTTGAAACGGACGGTCATACCGGTTGCGAGTGTGTGCGCGTGCGCGCGCGTCCGTCTGCGTCTCCGATCTTTCCGTACCAGCGTCCTCTCATCACACCAGGTGGTCCACTAGATGGCAGTGTTGTGCGTTTAGAAGTTTAAAACGTGAGCGTGATGGAATCTAACGGAGGCAGTGTGAAAGTTCAAGGCGGCTGGTGCCGAATAATCTGCGGTCGAGTGAGAGGAGGACCCCCCCCACACACACACACACACACAAACGGTCAACAAAAACAAGTTTTCCAATTCACAGAAACATACATGGCCCGGGAAGTTTGGGTGTACAGGGCTGCAAAGAGAAACCTAGCGAACAAGTCCAATGTGGCGGGTCCAAACTTTTTTTTTATTTTTTTTTTTATTATCTCAATATAGTGTTATAATTTATTTTATGATGAAACAAAACACGAAGTAGAAACAACACAGCATTAATAGTTTTATGGTACTTGTTGCTATGAAAGTCTAAGATGTTGTTTCAGCTGCAGCTTTGCAGTGTAAAATAAATGAAAAATGATGGATTGAAAGCAAATAGCCATAGCCTTGTTGGGTTGATGATTGTGTAATTGTGTAAATGTGTACATATGAAAGGAAATAGTTTGACAAGAAGACTGCTTGTATGGAACACACAAACTAATGGGCAGGTTTTTTTTGTTTTGTTTTTTACAATAGCAAAACACACACACACACACACACACACACACACACACACACACACACACACACACACACAATTTCTAGTCTCTGCTGACTTACCAGAAGGACTGACGTCATAGAGATATTTAGCTTAGACTCAAACTGCAGTCGTTTTGGATAATGAAACCTGAACTAATTTTTGTATAAGTTACCCAAGAAATTGAAGAGCCTCACATGCTCAACATATTTCTGACCTGAAACCTATGTGGATCTGGAAGAAGAAATGTGGATTTTAATTAGGCTAAATGTTTGAAGTAGATACACGCAGACTTTATTGAATAGTGCAGTGCAAAATGTGCAGATTTAGGCCACATGGACGATAAGAAAAGCTCAAACAAGTTATTTGCACTTACATTCTGTATCAGGATGAATTGTAGATCCGCCTTTTTTTTCATGAGGCACTTGAAACGTCACTGTGTCTTGTAATCCCATGTTGTATCGCATGACAGAGACATAAACAAAGTGAAAGAGTGAGTGAATGTTGAATTCAGTCTCTTTGCAATTAGACAATCTGACAAAGACAAAGAAATGAAGGGGGAGGGTGGGGGGCATCGCTCTTGTCATATGTACATTAGGCTGAGTCTATGCAAAAAGCTTTACAAATCATCACCGAATTATACTCTAATCAGTTTAATTGACAGACTATTAACAAAAAACTGGAGGCAGCCTTCTGGTTAAAGCCCAGTTCCATATTGCATCACTGTAAAATATTCCCTTCTTTTCAGTTTATACAATTAAATGTGTATTGATATTTTTAAGATGATACTGAAATAAAAGCATCTAAAAAAAATAATAAAAAAAAATCCACCAACTATTTTGTAAATTTTCTTGAAAGTATATGTAAAGCACACTATGCTATGCCATGGCCGTCATGTTACGCTTATTAAGAAACATGCAGGTGAGTAACACTTCAAAGGTTGTGGCATCTACAGTATATTTGAGAACACCCAATCATTCAAAATCTGATGTTAATTTTAAAATGATCCGGCTGGTAAAACATATGAAGCTACACACACCCCTTATTACTGCTGCAAACAACTCCAAAAGTATGGATTCATTTTTTTTTTTTTTTTTTTTTCAAAACTGGTTCAAGCATGGTCCCTATGCGCTATAACAGACAGCCGGCACAACAAAATCAGAGCGGGAAGTTAGTATGCAAATGACGTCCGAGTGGAGTTCACTTTATTACCACCTTTGATTGTGAGGGAGGGAGTGATGAGAGGCAGGGGGCACGCAGCAAAGAGAAAAGAAGAGTTGCCTCCAGAGGATTCTGTTCTCATTAGGCTCTTACTCCATTTATTAATAGCCAGTCATTGAGGTTGCGGGGAAATTTCCGTTGCCTGCCACCATGCATGTAGGAGTGATTTTTCTTTCACTCTATTGGCTTACCGGTGCACTATTCGGACCGAAATGATCCGATGTGTGTGTGTGTGTGTGTGTGTGTGTGTGTGTGTGTGTGTCGGTATAAGGTGACTTCCTCATCCTTTTGTTTCTTTGTGCCTTACTCCGTCATGCACACTCCAATGGAAAGCTGTCAGAGTTATTGGGAGAGAAAGAGTGGCGTACAAGCTGATAAAAATGTCCCGCTATTGGTTGTCAGATGTGCCAATAGTAAGTGAGTGTTTAGGTGTTTGCGTGTGTGTGTGTGTGTGTGTGTGTGTGTGCGTGGTCACGGGTGTGAAGCAGCTTCATATGTAAGCCTGTTTACTGTGTTTTATAGGGACGTGCTCTGCAGTTAATTATTCCCAAATTTCTTTATCACACCTGTCAGCGGTGTGTAATCCCTCTCATTTAAGAAAAATATAGTCTCTTGCACATTGTCTGTAAGTCTCATAATATCATGAAAGCAACAGTGGATAATGAGTGAGACACCAGCGTTTAAATCTATTGTTTGGGATTTAGGCAAATCTATTAGTAGATGCATGAGTTAATGATTAGAAATAACTAAAATGATGTTGGCAGGAACCCGTGTAAAGCCAGTATTTAGCCTAAAAGGTGGATTTTTTTTGTCGTTGATTGCTTTTTTTAAGTGCGTACTTTAACAGGGTTTGTGAAGGTGGTCTGAATGCACAGTTCTCTTTTGAAATACACATCCTTGATCCTACACCTCCTGACATCTGAGGCCTGCTGTGAAGCACGACTCGGAGAGCTGTAACACAAGGCTATTTATGAAACGTTCAATTCAAGACAGTGTTGTCTTACAAACCAAGGCTGCACCGGACCGGCCTTATTTAAAATCTCACCGTAAGCATCAGAATTGTGAAGACATCGGGGAAGTGTCCGTAAATCAGGTGAAAAAGGACAAAAACGCCATTGTCTTGGTCGAGGAAATTGAAATGTTTGGGTTCATGATTAACTTCATCTTAATTCAAACTTAATTGTAAGATGATCGCATTCTAGAAGCAAAAGTCAATAAATGATTAAGTAAAGGATGGACACAGAATAGGTCATAATCCCAAAATTTGAAACAACGGTGGAATAAAAGCAAAATAAAAATAACAATTAAACGAAGCAGGACAGAGGAAGAGATGAGCACAGATTTCAGGGGTTTTGCTCCCTCAGCAAATAATTTTGTAATTCATTCGGGTCAGTATAGATGCCTAGGAGGTATGATTTGGGGGAATACAAGTTGCTTATTTTCTCCTTTCCATTTTCTCATTTCTCTGACTCAAGAAAGAAAAATGCGCAATAAAAATCAATCACACACACACACACATACGTCACATATGATCGGAGGCGCACCGGTGCACATGGCAACACTTTACACACAGACACACACACACACACACAGACACACACACACACACACACGCTCGCACACGAGCGGAGGGGCCATCTAAGCGGCCTAATCCACAATCTGTGTTTGAAATTCAGGGCCAGGGTCAAGGATTACAATAAACTCTGATGATCAAATAATGCAGGAATTCTTATTCCAGTGGAGCGCCTGATCGTCTCCACTTCGGAATACTCAACGAGAAGGAGGACGAGAGGGAGGGCCGTGAAAGGGAAGAAGGGAAGGGAGATAGCGGGTACAAAAAAGGAGGAAAAAAAAAAATCGGAGGAGTGAAGTGCGAAGAGGAGGAATGAGGGAAGGAGATGATGAGGATGGAAAGACTAAGCAGGAGAGGAGGGGGAGGAGGGGAGGAGAGGGGGGATGGTGAAAGAAAGAGGAGGGGTCGAGCAGAAGTGGATAAAGGAGAGAGCCTCCATCGGGGGTGAAGCGGGGGGGGCGGGGGGGGGATGACAGGAAATGAGTGGGGATGAAGTGACGGAGGAGAAGCGAGAGGCCCGGGCGGCGCGGACGGGAGGAACCTGCGGGTGGGAGCCAATCAGCAGGCGGCGGCAGAGATCAATCGGGAACGTGTGGCGGACGCTCGTGAAAGTCGGTGCATGTCGATACATTGATGCGGCTGACGACGTATTGACGCGCTGGGTGGATTTATGAGGAGCGTGGAGGAGGAAAAAAAAAAGCCAGCAGCGACTCCTTGACCCGACCCCTCTGCAGCCAGCCAGTGCACTGCAGACAGGATTCTCACACGCATTCTTTCTCCAATCTAATGCTGTGCCTCCATCATGCCAAAAAAAACTATACTATATGTATCAAATCTTATATTTAAAGAACTTTTGTTCTGTTTCTGTCCATCTGTGATTTTCATCAGAGATTCGTTTTCTGCGTCAGCTGCATCCCTGAGAGTCACGGTCTGAGAGTTCGCAGAAATGGCTGGAAAACCTTGAACCAACCTTGAAGGTTTGGAATAAGTATCGAGGCGGCCAGAGCATCACATGGAGAATCAGCATGCTTTAAGGAGGGGGAGGCAGGTGGAGTGTAGTTGCGATATAACAGGGAGACGAGTCAACAATGTTGAATGCAAAGCGTGAACAATGTGGCAAGTTTTATTTGAACCAGACAAGATTTATTTAGCAAAAGAAGAGCAGAGAAAGGTGTCAACGGCTCGCCATGGAGGTCAGAAAAAGTGTGACTGCCCATTGGTGCCACTGGTATGAGTGTCGCCCATGGCACCAATTGGAAGCTTCAGATGGTTCCAACTGGCTCAACTGAAAGGAAAAAATCCACTCAAACATGTAAAATAAATGACCAATGAAAGCCACATCATATTTAGCGGGAGCTTTTGATTCCATAAAATCATCAATATCATACAAAACAATGTTGTTCGTCCATAATTTATCCGTCTCCTGACTGCTTTTGAAAGCAAAGCAGAAGAAAATGTCCTATCTTGATTTTTTTATTTTATTTAAATGATCTTATGTCGTTGGCAGAGTTCCACCGGAAAAAAAAATCTGCTGGTGTGGCTTTAGTTACCAAGCAACATCCACAACTTTGAGGGCATCCTAACAAATGACCTTCGTGGTATGTCTGTGCATTTTTGTGCAGGGAAATCTTTGTTTTGTGTTTTTTGTTTTTGAAAGTGTAAAATAAAGGGTACTGGTCTAAAGCATTATACATGAGATTTAGAGAAGAAATGAGGAGGACAAAACCCACTAAAAACAACAAAAAACAACCTTAGCAAATCTGTTTTTGGTGGGCTGCAATTGGCTGTGTGTTAGAAAAAAAAAAAAAACCCATTGCCCACAAGTGGTGAGGAAGGACGGGTGAGGGGACATCCTGAGATGCCAGGAAGATGAGGAGCGAGGAAGAGGCGAGAGGCGATGAGGAGTGAGCTGATGAGGACAGAGGGCAGCACCTCCCTCTTCATCCCCGCCGCTCACCGTGTTCCCTCTTCCAAAGAGGGTCTTCGCCGAGCTCGAGGCTGCCTGCAGGACACAGAAAGGCTATCTGGCATCTTGATCTCTGGGCTGATAGCGGCACTGTGTATCTACCCACATGTGTGACTTCAGTGTCCCTCTGGAGCTGCAGTGTAGTTACACCAAGGGCCAGAGCCACAAAGAGCGGAGCGCGGCGGTAAATTGCGGCGTGTTTTGCGGCGACTTTGGCGGCCGTAACCTCCGCCACCTCTGAGTTCGTATCCAGAGAGGATTTTTGCGCTAATGATATGCAGGCGCAAAAACTGCATGTAGGCTTTCTCCTGAACCCACACCGGGAAACAGACAGTCACATACGTCTCTCCAGGCATCCCTACAGCCCTGCGCACGGCACACACGCCTTTCCAGGGTCTCTGTCATTCTCTTAAAGGGCTGACTGTCCACACTGTTTGTAGCAAGTGTCCAAATGGGATCTGGCTCTGTTCAGACTGGGCCACATTATTGACCCATCTGACAGGTCGCTGTAGCAATGACGTCAGAGCGGAGGCGTCGGTCAGCATGGCGTGTGCAGTGTGTGACGTCATATAATCGCGACGGCGGTCATTGTTTTTGCGATACATGGCCCGGAGCTTGGCTTGAGTGGAGCTGTCTCCCCACACGCTGATGAGCCAACAAGCTTCCTCCTCTGTCCAGGGACTGCTGCTTTCTACTTCTTCTGTCTGCTCCATTACGTCAAAGCCCTGCGCCTGAAATGTCGCTCTCTGGTCTGGCTCATTGGCTCTTGCGTCGCGCAGAGTGACGTGACGGACAGTCAAAACCCATCTCGGTGTGTTCGGAGCTGTTCACACTGAGACGCTTCTGTCCAAATGTGATTGTGAAACTACCTCCAGAAGGTGGTTTTCAATCCCGATTTCATGTGATTTTAGGCTGTTCAGACCACAAAAGAGCCATCCGGTTTCAGTCTGGATGGGCTAAGAATTGGATTTTGGCTGGCAGTCTGAACGCGGCTTAACATCAACACTAACATTGATAAACATTAGAACATATAGAAAACTGAACACATGTCAGGAATGCTACAATATGAATACGAGTGCGGTTGATTGTACGGCAAGAACGAACCCAAACCTTTGGATAATTTTAGTTCGTCTGATTTCACAAAAAGAAACTCTGCCATTCCTGTCAGTGTACATATATATATTTCACTGGGTTGTATATTTTACAGTAGCCGCCACCTTTAAGTGTAAGTGAACTTCAATGTTTTGTGTTCTTAATAAATAAATAAATAAATAAAAATATTGATTTTGAAAAGGTGTGTGTGTATGATATTTTTCCATATATACACACCTCATCATCAGGGTCGCTCCGACGCCAGAAACACTTTGACGGACAAAACTGCGCCTGGTTTGGCTGGCGGTGTTTACGTCTGTTAATTACGTGCGGATGTGGGCGCAAACTCTTTGTGGATCCGGCGCTGTTTTGAATGGGGCATATTTGCATAGAAGGGGGTGTCATTTTGCGCGCGAGGACTCATTTCAATGCATTCAAATGAGTCTGACGCACTGTTTTTGGTGTTATGTACACAGATTTTCTGGCTCAGAATTCTGGCGCCGGGCAATCGCTTTGTGGATCTGGCCCCAAGTGTCTTTGTGTGTGTGTGAGAGAGAGAGACGCAGAGTGTTTGTGATTGGTCCCACCAATGTTTGAACAACGGAGATTTTTTTTTTTTCAATCATTAAAAATTTTCTCCGAAAAGAAGGCGTTGATTTATTGTTGACGTACGATGAGTAATTTGTCATCTGATTAAAATAAAAGCATCAAAACCAATTGAAGGAAGCGTCCTCTGTAATAATAGACCCTCTGCTAAGGGCCGCCCGGAGAAGGCCCGGAGAGCTTGTCGTTTCCAGCGTCATCGTTTTTCGCAGGGTAGCGGGGTAGCAGGGTAGCATTACTGCTAAAAACAATGGCTCAACAAAGTTTGGTTTTAGTTTTTGTGACGTTTCTTCTGTGGAAAGACGACCAGTATATATCAGCCCGCTCAAAAATACAACTTCTGGTTTGTCCGCTCCCTTCTCCCGAGCTTCTGAGAGCACTACATAAAAAAAATAGGAACGTGTGTATGTAATTGCATGAGTCTCTCTCTCTCTCTCTCTCTCTCTCTCTCTCTCTCTCTCTCTCTCTCTCTCTGTGTGTGTGTGTTTGTCCCACTGGTTCCCCCCACTGGGCATTAACATTCATGGAGCCAGCAGGGCATGTCAGAGCTCATAATGACCCCAGAGAGAGAGGGGGACCCTCAGGTGGGGGAGGGCTGAGGAGGTGCCTGGGGGTTTGGGTGTTGATGGAGGCATGGCTGCGAAGAATCACCTCACTGGCTCTGTGATTTTTTTTTTTTTTGTTTTTTCATGTAAAAAAAGGCTAGGAAAAAAAAAATATATGTAACTAATTGGAAAATTTAAAAATGCCCCCTTGATAAATCCATACCAGCTAATTACTTTGTTTTTGGAGTAGCCTTCGAGCAGAGTGAAGATGAGGCTGATGCACCCCATGAGGGAAGATGAGGGAAAATAAAGAAATCCGTTGAATTATCAAACTGTTCAGCACACAACTTGCACCCCATACTAGTGAGACTACAACTCATCTGGAGTGATTTGATCATTTTGATAATAATTATCAATGCAGAGACCAAAATAGCTTTTGTCGGAGAATTAAAAGTAGCCATCCTGGCGGAAAGTGATCACAACCAATCAACACAATGTCTGCAACTCCTTCGGGCACAACGGACACATTTCAGAGGAACCTCATAGTAGTGGGACTGTCCTACCGGTTTTTCAAACTCACTGTCCCAACAACCATATATTAAAACATGAAGAAGTGATGATTTTTCAATAGGAACTGGTACTCTACTATTAGTGAATCAAAATACTAAAACATTGCAGCTGATTATTTTTGCATTGCAGCATTAACGCTAATCAAAACACGTTCAGGCTTAGCGGCCGTGGTTGCAGGTGTTTTTAGCCACCTGACAAATATTACCTGACAAATATTACCTGATAGATAGATAGCACTCAACCAAAAAAAAAAAAAAGGTATAATAATAATAAGGCTGTTTGACAAAAATTTCATATTCAACAAATGTTGCTGGAAGTGGCCACAAAGTGGAAAAACTGCTTACATGTTCCTTATTTCATGTGTGAATAAAAAAACCAGACTGCTGCGACGTCCATGTGCATGCTGAGTGCTTCATATTCAGCTGGGCCTCTGACTGCATGCACGCCAGTGAATCTTGCACAGCCATGAGCTTTGTTTTCTGACAAAACATTTATTCTGGACACACATGCATGCACACACCTACACACACACACACGGGCGCGCACGACCACGCTGACGCTTACGGGGCTTCTTGGTCATCCCTCCGACCCTGCACGCCCCGCACCGCACGCCCCCCCCCAACCCAGAAAGGTCAGCGGCTTCTTTGATGTTGGCCCCATAGATCACCATTATTACTGTAGTCTATTGATTCCTATGGAGATGAGGCCTGCAGCCGTGGTTCTGGGTGACTGAGGCTGAGGTCAGGGTCTGGCTTCCCTTTCTGAATATAAAATCCAGCTAACTGCTGCCCCATTGCTCAGCATGCCGAGTGAGGTCTGAAGGACACTGGCTGGAAAACATACAAGAGGCATGGATTCACAGCAAACAGATTGCGTATGTACTGGACAGTCACTATGGCAAGATTGGGATTATGTATGGTTGATGTTGGTACAACGGGAACAAGGGGGTGTGGCCCGACATTATGGACTGTGTGCAGGCAATTAATCAACGCTAGTTCTTTGCACTCAAAATGTTGAGCTTCTCTTTGGGAATGAAAAGGATGGATGGCGTCTGGGACGATTGTTGGACACGTAGAGAGGAGGGACGGTGAATATATCAGTGGCTGCTGAGGTAGGAGGTAGCTGGCTAAAGGCCTGGAGGAAGAGCAAAGAGGAGATTTATGGATTGGAGTGACACGATGTAGATGTGGGAGAGGAGGATGCAGAGGAGAGGGTTAGATGGAGGCAGATGATTGGCTGAGGGGAACAGCAGAAGAAGAAGAAGAAGAAGAAGACTGGCTATGTTTACATGCAGAGCTTAATTGAGCCATGCTCAAAATTCGGGTTTCTTGTCTAATCTGACTTCTCTCCTTGTCCCAGTAGATCGACGGGAACGTGTCCTTCTCCCCAACTCCAGGGGGCAGCGATTTGAGTCTTTTCAGCATGGTAATTTAACCTCTTTCGTCGCACAATAACAAAGCAACTGGAGCGCGATACAACACCAGTGTAATGTCCGTACTGGTCTTCAATTTAACGAGTTTCCTCACCGAACAGCTGCAGATGTGCTGCGCCACCGTCAGCGTATTGGTCAGAAATTTACAAACGTACACAACATATTACCGCCGATTTTACTGTTGAAGTCCACACCTGGCGCTTTGGAGAGGCAGACAACAACGCTATGTGCTGTTGGAAGGCTACAGCAAAACCATGTATTCGATTCTGCACTTTGTGCCGTCACCGTTGGCGAGAGGTTCCGGACCCTTCGTTCTTGGTGCAAACGGGTTCGGAAAACAGACTGGTGGGAGAGGATCTGTGCGGTGGTCGACAAGGGCCAAACTCCATACAACTGCGTTGTGCGCCTTAGTAGGCAAACACAGCTGCAGGTTTGGAAACGATGCAAATTCTAAACAAGGTATAAAGAAAAGAGACAGAAGAAAATATACTTAATCGTCAAATGCGCTGCAAAGAGAGAGGCGATGCAAAACACAACCGATGCAAACCAAAAATGACAGTGAAAAAAAAAAATTCCCCGAAGCCACTTCAGGCTCTGTGTTGTCATCCATTAAGGTCAAGAAGTTTCAAATGCTGAATTTTAGACTCACAGTCGGGGTACTGTCACACTGATAACCGCAACAACAACAACAACAACACTTCAAGTATTAACAAAGAATCAACCCTAGCAAATGTCCAGTGAACACTTTAAAAGATCCGTTGTCAAATATGGAACACGCTTCCTTAAAACCGCTCGCGAACGCGTCTCTGCTCCCTAAATCCAAATAATACCGGGCAGCAGCGTGCGATCCTTCTGTTCGTGCATGTGACCCTGACCTGAACTCAGAGAGCTCTGCCACCGTTGTTAAGCATTTTGTCACTATGACCCCCAGGGTCAATACACTTCCTTTCCCTGCCTGTCGCTGCAGAGCCAGTCGGCGAGGGCTCGGCATGAGCTCGGCTTCACGCACGCTGGGCTCACATCAATCACGCTCACTGTAAGATGGCAACCTTTCCCACCTTACTAATGCTCCTTCCTCATTTGTAGCCAGAGCCAAGCTGCTCTGAATAACCCTCAGTTGCCCTTCAGCAAAATAACCTTGCCGCGCAGGTGAGCGATACTGAAATATTCAGCCGGCCGCCGCACTTTTATTCAAAGTGCCTTCGTCGTCGGCATTGTGGCCCGCAGAAAAGGGGACGACTGGATGAAGGTCAATGAGAAGGCGCTCTAATCAGCCACATTTTAGCCATTTCCAAATCTTTTTTTTTTTATTATCATTTTCTGATGTATTTGGGCTGCCTTGCATGTTTAATTTGCCAAAACTTCTACTGATCTTCTAAAACAGTGAATTAAAACCTCTATATAACCTATATGCTCTATATATTTGGCTAATAACAACACCAGCCTGTAAGAAGCATCAGTGCCCTATTACACACCTTTTGAAAAGTAGAGCAAGAAATAATAATAATAACAATAATAATAATAATAATAATAATTTCTGGAGGATGTTAATTCAATTGCTTTGGCGCAAGTTTGTTTAGTTATTTGTAGAGATTAAAATGCATAGTCATTGACCAATGGCATTTCTTTTCCAGGGACAAGTGTGCAAGTAGCAGCTATATGACAGAGAGCAGAAGAGAGATGTAGGCAAACTAGTCAGACTTTACAATCCTTATGCACATACGTACCACAGCTTTGAAAACAACATTGCTTGTGAAACGTAATTGCTAAGTAATGTGTTTCAAAAGCCAGTACAGATGCACACAGTGCATTAGTTTTATGTTGATAAATCGTTCACTGATGTAAATTCTAGAGAATCTGTAGGGGATATAGGAAGATCATTTTCCATCACTGACCTTCTTAAAGTTGTTCAGTTTTGGGCTAAATCAGAGTCAAAGAAGTCCCCATACAGAGTCCCTTGCCCATTTAAGAAATAAGAAGAAAAAAAATAAGACCGCAATCGTAAATTATAAGAACACTCATTTCCTTTTGGACATCAAGACATTCGTGATGAGGAACTTCTCATTAGTCAAACATTCCCTGATACAGTGCAAAAATGACTTCAGCAAGTCCGTGCGTGACACCAAGAAACAAAACGACTTCAACCTCATCATGTAATCAGCAGCAAGGAAACAGTCCATGCTGTGTTTAACGTTATATTACTGTGTGTAATAATATACCTCTTGCAACCAGATATGATTCTTGCTGCCAAGGGATAACACTGCATTTCTATTTGAGGAGATTCACCGAACATGAGTTTTGAGTGGAGCATTAAATTGCTTTTTCAGCTGAACCACAAAGTGAGTGCGGCCAAGTTTATCTTCCCCTCCTACAACTTATAGCCAAGCGTCATTTACCTTTCTTATAGTCACAAAGACTTAATATTTGTGAGGCGACTGTTTTCCTTTCGTGCTGATGCTCATGCTGTCCAGCTCGCACTTAAGCTTGATACTTTAAAATACATATATTCCTATAAGCTAACGGCTATGACAAGGTGGCTATCGATAACAGGTGGCAAGCAATTTAACCAAGGCCTTTAAACTGGTCATGAAAAGACTGAACAGTGCGAGGTCGGGACATAATATGTAAATTAGTGTCTTCACAAGCATACTATGTGTGGAGAAGGCAAAACTATCATTTTTGATGCTGTCATAATTCCACCCTATTAAACTTAATGAGATTCTATTAGAAGTTGTAAAACTGTAGCAGTGACTGTATAATGTTGTTTTTTAGTTATGTTACTGCATAAAATTTCACTACCTGTCTGCTGTACATATATACCTTCTTCCACTCCTAGTGCCAACATAAAAAGAAGGTGAACGGCAGAGACATAACGGGGACACGGCTTTCTATATTGTTCGTCATAGCTTGAAAGAACTACACAGCATTTTTATTCATTATTTTTTATCACCAGGGGAATGCATCTATGGTTTTATTTGATTTATTTTTTTGCAATTTTATTTTTGTCAACACCAACTTACAGAGCAGCAATTGTATAAAAGGATAAACACAAAATATTCACTCATGGCTGAGAGTCATGAGTGTCAGAGACAGTACTCGGGAAATGTGTAGTTGTAGATTTGGGGAAAATATTGAAAGCAAAGATAGATTTTTTTTATTTTTTCCGCTGACGTCACCAAGAGGCATCGCGACATACAAATGATGATCAATGCAAACACAACCTTAAGCTAAAAAAAAAAAAACTAAAAAAAAAAAAAAACATTTGCAACCAGCAAATAACCTCCCAGCTCAATTCTATGCCAACATGGCACAACTTCACTGTACAAATGAGCAGTGAGAGTTGACATGTTTATGGGGCCTTCAGGTGGCCCAGCAACATTCCCGGGAGGCTCGACGCTGATCTCTGGTGTGCCAGAAACACTCCCACAATGCCAGTCATCACTGTCCCTCACACCAGTACAGCTACTTCCTTTACCGATCTTAGCCCATGGCTATTGGCTATTGCAGCCCAAACAGCACTGCCACTTTTAACAGTCTCCAGCTATGTTTATGCAAGCAGCCACAATGCTGACACTGCCTTCCCTAACGCATGGCCTCTACAGGACTACAACTACCAAGTTAACCGAGGATGTCCTATAAAAAAAACAACTAAAACAAACTGTAAATTCCTATTTCTTTAAACATTGTCAAATAAATAAATCTAACCAAATAGCGCACAAAAACGTTCTTGTGAGACCTTGATATCTGCATGATATCACATGCAAATAACAAAAAATGCTGTTCAATATCAATATACAAGTCTTGCCAAAATACAGTAAAGTCAGTGGTCTCCATTTCCCCCCCGCTTTGTATTGACCATTTCCCTTCTATTTTAGAAAAAGCCAAATCAATTTGCCAATCTCAAATGAAAAAAAAAAAAAAAAAAGTTTTCCAAAAAAAGAACCAAGCACTACCAGCTAGCACCAGTCCTTCTCATTGAAATCCACTGACCACACCTGACTGATACGTTTGACATTTACTTACTGTGGTGACACATCTGGAGGAAGACCTACTTCCTCCAGATGTGTCTGGAGCCTATACTCATCCAAGTCCAAATAAGTATTTCATTCCATTTCATTTCATTTTTGTTTTATTCACATGTCTGACAAAAAAAAGAATACAACATAAATATATAAACATTTTATTTTTATGTGAAATGGGACATCCTATGAAGCTAAAAAAGCTAACAAACAAACAAACAGAAAAGACATGAAGATGACACCGACCATAACAAGGTCCAGGTGGTCCAGTCAAAACCAGACAACAGTCACATGATCAAGCAGCACACTGGCTAAGAAACTGTTCACAGCGCCAGTTCATTTCTGAGCATATTCCAACAACAGTTGGAAGTCTTTATCAAGATCATTCCATACCACTGAAATATCACTTAAATATTCCCCTGCTTGCTTGCATGGGTTGGGGTTGAAAGCTTAGATCACGCTGGGCACGTGTGCACATGTGCGTGTTTTAACATACTGTATGTCTGCTCCTCTTCTGCTTGTGTATGTTTGTACCCCAAACATATGCATCCTCCTATATGCTCCACATGCAGTCGTGTTGGAGGGTGCCAAATGGGGGTTTCTGCATTAGTAGTTTCACTGCACAAATGCATGAGCGTATGCACGGCCGAGTGTGCATGCTCTCGCTTGCGTGCGTGCACGCGCGCACACACACACACACACTCCAGTGTATGGATATCAAGCTGAGCCCCTGATTTTCTTCCACTCTGACACATGATTTCCCTGGGAAGCCTGCGATACCACCCGAGAACAAAAGGGGACCTGAACGCAGCCGAGCGCCTATCTTCAGCACACGCCACTGTTAATCAAAGACAATTAAAAAGGGCCCTGCCAGCAAAGGCAGCCACGATGATTTATGAATAAATTACAGAGCTCATTTGTATGCCATAGATCATATTTGTTGGGCATGCTTCCCCCCCGCCGATACGGTTTTCTCTGAATTACTGTGAAAAGATAACTGCAACAGTGTCTCCACTGGTTTTGGAGGGTGATAGGGCCCACAATCAGAGTTCAGTCTGTCTACATTATCGAAGAGAAAGGGATGTGAGTTGTCTTTTTCACGGACGTCATGGTGTCTCTGCATTTAATGAAGTTCATTGACGTCATAAGATGGCAAACAAAGTTGTCGCTCTAAATCTAATAGGTGCTTTTGGAGTTTTAATATAAATTCAGCCAATGTAAAGGTCATCTCAGTTCCCTGAAAAGCTTGCTGCATTTCTGTAGGGTGCACTGAGTCTTCAAAAGTTGCCCTATGGATGGTTACTAATGTGACCCGTGGTATAATTCTCTAATTGCAGCCTAGTATTTATTATTATTTACAAAATGTCCTCCACAACAGTTTAGTGTAAGGCAACCTGCAACTAGATACTGTACCAGTGTAATGTAGCTCAAATAGACAAGAGTCAATTACAAATGGGAGTTACATCTCGTTGACCCTTGTCTTGGAGTGCCTCAGGGCTTTGTGTTCTGCTACCTCTTCATGTTACATACCTGTTACTGCAACGTCAACAAGTCAAAAAGGCTCTGGGGAAATTTGTTCATGTTGCCACAACCATATAATTATTAGACAGAGGAGTTGAACAGCAGTTTTAATGCCCAGTGGATTTCAGATTTTATTTTACGGGAGTGTTTCTATCATACTGTATGTAAGTCGAGCGATGGGACCTCAAGAGTATTAAAGAAAGTATACAGCTGTATTTCTTAAGAAATATAGTCAAATGTTAACAATTCTATGCTAACTTAAGGCAGTGACTATTATGTGTACAGAGTTATGCCAAAGGATCTGTTTTCTCACATTAGCAGTAAACGAAACAATGAATCGAGTAAACTTTTGGTATTCTGACACTACCTTCTGAATGGTTGTAGAAATACAGGACTAGATGGAATTACCCCTCATATGCCAATGCATACAAAGAGTATCAACAATCGACAATATTTCATTGGTACCCACAATGCCTCCAGGTGGCGCTCAAAAACACTTCAGGCATCCCTGCCTTCCCCCACTCCACCCAGGTCATCCCTTTCTGTTGCTTGGGGCGAGAGCAACCAGAGCATTGCTCCTCTCAGCAGCTTTGAGAGTTTGGCGCAGGCTCTGTCCTTTGACTCATACGTCCAAAAGCAATCTGGTGGTAGGTGCCACCATGAAGCCTCTACACAATACTTGCACAGGGCGGACTTCGCCCTTCCAGTTATGTTGTGTTTCAGCTATTGGTCAGCATAACCTGTGTGTTTCCTTCAGTATGCTTCATAAGTCCAACAGTGGAGAAGACATTCGTACGAGATGAACACCAAAATACCAGGTCAGGACTAAAGGTGGTGGTAGCAATTTCTGGATTCAGCATCCGGCAGCATCTTCCAGTCACAGGCTGCCCAAAACTGGCTATGCTCCGGTATTGCAGATCTACTCCTGGTTACATTAGTCTACTCACGAATAAAGGTAGTTGTTTGCAGGGGATTGGACACTGAAGATTTCCTTGAGCTGGTTGCAAGCTTGTCTGGCCTCTAGGGTGGTGACAAGGCTTTTCAGGACCTGACTGTGACACCAGTGCTGTGTCTCAATTCAGGGTCTGCACCCTTCGAACGGAGTGTCCTCCGTCTGAAGGAAGCATTCTTCGAGGACCCAGCCTAGAAGGACGGACCAAACCCCGCCTCCGCAATTTCAGCTGACTTCCCAGGATCCCACGCACACAAAGCATCATGGTATACACAAGTACGCGAAGGATAGTAGCGGTGCAGCCTTGGAAATCGGCTAAAATGAGGGCACATTCCGAGTACGCATTTGGAGCGTCCTAAGGACTTTTGGGAATTGGGACGAGCCTTCGCGCAGTGCTATGACGCAACTTCCTTTCAAAATGCGTACTTCAAGGATGCAGACCCTGAATTGAGACACAGCACAGGAGTTGTGTCCCTGGGTGTGGCTCACCTTACACCCAGTGAGAATGGGTTTGAGGGATGCTGTCTTTGAACAGGGGGCACAGCTTGGATCTTCACATTGCCACTCCTGAAGATTTGCTGGTGTGGGAAGGTCGTCATATGTCACTCTGATAACAAAGCTGAGCTGCTTGTATTTGATGCGCCATAGATTCTTCCAGCTCAGCTTGCTCCTCTCAGCACTGTCCTTGTGAATTGTTCTTTCTTGCCATGTGAAACTGCCTTTGCCTATCTCACAGCTTTTTTTCTGGTGTCTCACCTCATCCATCGCCGTCCTCCTCCATTCTGGATCTGAAGCTTTGCTCCACACTGGATGGCAAGCAGTTAGTTCAGTTTTAACTCTGTCGATAGTGGAAGTAGTTTAAATTAGGACAAAATACATTTGAAATGATACATGTTACAAAGTATGTATATACAGAATGATGACTGTTTATATTATATTGGAAGTTTTCACTTATGTTACTGATGTTATGTTTGTTTACTACAACAAGCAAAAAATAAATAAATAAATAAATATATAAATAAATAGTTTGAATGGTTCACAAGATAACATGAGGCTGAAACTAATTCCATAATTGAAGGGGCAATAACCGATCTTCATTGTCAGATACAAGGTAATAAAAATTGGTATGTGGAGCTCTAGTGGTGTTATTTCATCTGGTCTAGAATGTCTGTTGATTTTAAGTCCATTCTATCATCTTGTTTACAAAGCTGGATCGGTCGCATGTGCATGTTAGTGCATGTGAATCTCTGAAAAAACATGCTGCAACTTCATAAAACACATGCAAATAGTATGAAACACACTGAAAATAAATACTAACATTAGCTAAAGTTACGCAGGATATAACCCTAAATCCAGAGAGTTGGCTTCTGCTACCAGAACTCTTTTACCATGTGTGTTTCTAAGGGGACCACTATCGGTGAGGGACCTGTATCCGACAAGACGCATTTTTTCACACTTTAGCAGAATTCTTTGTGGGTGGGTCTGTCACTGATAGCGTTCCCCTTGGGAACATGACATGTATTGTTATATCCAGCATAATTTTAGCTAATGTTAATATGTTCAGCTTATTCAATCGACACTGAACATACATTTGACATTTTCCCTGCTTGTTCAGTGGGTGTTCCCTGCTCTTGAGGGGTCTCAGGTGCGATCTCTTGTGGTGAAAAATTGCCTATTGCTTCTTTTAAAGATGGAATTAAAGAAACATAATTTTAATGTGGGGCGACATGGTGGCGCAGCGCCTCACAGCAAGAAGGTTGTGGGTTTTATTCCGGGCCTGGGACCTTTCTGTGTGAGGTTTGCATGTTCTCCCTGTGTCTGCGTGGGTTCTCTCCAGGTTCTCCGGCTTCCTCCCACACTCCAAAAACATGCATGTGAGGTCAATTGAACACTCTAAATTGTCAGTACTTGTGCATGTGAGTGTGAATGGTTGTTTGTTTCTATGTGGCCCTGCGATGAACTGGAGACTTGTCCAAGGTGTCACCCTGCCTTCGCCCTAAGACAGCTGGGATAGGCTCCAGCAGACCCCCGTGACCCTGATCTCAGGAAGAAGCGGGTATAGAAAATGAATGAATGAATGAATTTTAATGTGCAAGCCCTCTAAATTGGGCCCTCTAGTTCTAACTAAGTAAAAGAGACAGTGCACCTCAGTGATTGGCTGGGATGAAACCTGACCCAGGGATGTGGCTGGTGTGAACTGCAGCAGTTGGAGTAACACTTGAACAAATCCTAATCTGATAAGCAGAGATAGAGGACTTGGCAGAGGTGAAGTCTCGCAATGTTGGGAGAGAGGCTGATGAACATCATTAATCTGCTCTCTGGCATGAGTCATCACTCATAGATTGCTTTGGTCAATAGGTGTCTAACCCACCAAGAAGCGACTAGAATCCAAAGGGCATCCCAGCACATACAATTGAAGTAAGGTGTGAAAACGAGAAAAAAAAACATTTTAAACGGGCGTGCTCTTGCTATTTGGAACTCGAATCAGTAGCATTTGCCTCAAAACAGCCTGGCAGAACCAATCAACAAAATACGCTAAATAATACAGTCATCAAAACAACAATTTTAAATGTTTCTTTGACACAAACAAATCCACCAGGCAAATGTGTGCATTTTCCCAACAGACAATACAGGTCCGTGGTTAATCACTCTTTCCCCAACTAAAAAGAAAAAAAGTCAACGAGAAACTCCAATAAATGTTGACATTTGCCGCAGCCAAAAGCTTAGCTTGCCTCCATTGTGTTCATTTGAAAACAAGCTCACCTAGTCTATATGAGAAAATAGGCAATTTTCCTGTTTCCCATTTGTAAATTGTTGTGTTCTTGTTTTGGTATTCCAGGGGAGTGCACATCAAGGCGTCTAGCTCCAGGAACATACATTTACACGGAGCCAATATAATTAGAAAAGATGGAGGAACCATTTTAGGGCCTTTAACTGTGACTAAAGGTAGGCAAACACCGCTCTAGTTTTCCTCCTCGATTCCCTTTGCCCGAGACAGGCTGCATTTAAAGAATCAATTAAGGTGGAGATGGAGAACATTGCGAGTGACCTTTCGGAGAGGGAAATTAAAAGAGCACCTCTTGCTTGTGGGGAAAAAATGAGCGGCGGATAAGAGGGTTCTTTCTGGCTGCTTTCGCCTTTTAAATACACTTAACAGTCCGTCTTTTGTGGGAATTTGTTTTGTGGGAAATGAATGAGCGAGCCATATGGATGACATTTACAGAGCTGGTAGTGCAAAAGCAGGTCATGGTTCACTGGCTCTACTGTACCGGTTGGAAAATTAAGCGAGGCCTTCTGTATTAATATGGGTCACTCCTAAAGTGTGCTTCACCAGGCATGGCTGGACTAATGCCTTTCGGGTAAGCCATCAATATTAAGTACAGTTTGTCTGACAGTTATCTCAGAGGCACAGGCGAACACGGCGTGTCACCGAAAGAAAGAAAATACAGCCAGCTGATAATGCAATTTATCTGGATCAACGCTTCATTTCTTCGCTTCTGTTTTAAATTCCAATCAAAAATGATGGGTCTTTTATGATCTACTCAGAATAAAATAGACAGCAGCCAAGAAGTCAAACCTTCACTCATGTATTTAGTGCAATCTTGCAGATCTACTGTGGAGATTATCAAACATGGGTTGTGTTTCACCACTGACAAATTGGTAACAGGGTGTCCAATGCAAAAAGTTCTGTAAGTCACAAAATGTCTACATGTGAGTTAAGTTAAGTGCAATCAACCAGCAAATACAAACACAATTTCCTGAATTTCCGAATCAAATTAAAAAGACTCAACTTAATTAGGATAACGGGAAATAAAGGTACTAATTAAATTGAAATTGCTAATTGTCTGAATCCACAGTGAAATAATCAACAATCATTTGCTACAAACACTTTTTAGTAAAAACGTAAAAAAGTAAAAAAAAAAAAAAAAAAAAAGATGACATATACTCCTAACATAGTCGCTAAATTTGTCTGCTTGCAAACATTAACAATTGCAGTGATAAGGTTTCAGCTACAAAATAAAGTTCTCACATGATGGAGTTTTAATGGTTTCATCCATTGTGGTATTTGTCAGTGAGTTTGTTTCTGTCAGTGTTTTTTAAGTGTCATATTAATGGAAAAATAAAACTACAAACAGCTTCACTAAAGCATAATTGTGAGATAAACCTCTTATTTGTTTTTGTGCAACGCTAACAGACGTTAGGGTGGGCAAAAACCAACGGAAACCAAGTCTCCCATTGGAATTTCTCCGCACCCGAGTTTCACAGAAGTAAAGTTACTTAAGGACATTCAGCGTCAGTGAAACTTTTCATGCAACATGTTAAACTGTCAGGCCCGGCTGTTCTCTGATAGCATCCTGCCACCAGTGGTCTGTGGGGGTCCCTGTGCCCTGCCTGAAGCCCTCCTACATGAGGGCCACAGTGGCAGATGGCCAGGACAGGCTGCACTGAGCAAGAGGCGGCGAGTAGAGAGGAGAGAAGCCACGGGACGCCTAGCTAAACACACACACACACACACACACACACACACACACACACACACACACACGGCCCCGGGGACCGAGCGTGTGACACAAATTCTCCTAAACTGCAGTTGACAAGCAGAATACACCAATAGATTCAATTTTCAGTGATATTACATTATAGTGTAAAAGAGCTTTCTGAAAAAAACTTTAAAAAAATGATATAGAAAAAAAGGCCTCTGGCTCTTTGCATCCATAGCCAACTAACTACAAGCTGTTTGGCACAAGCGACAGGCAGATTTTATATTCTTTTTTTGGTCACAGGCTAATGTGACCAGATCATCATATATGAACGCTAAGGATCTAGCTCCAGCTCTGCACCCTATCTTTAAGGTTTCTATCACTGTCACTCCTTCTCCCCCATCATTTTTGCTCTATGTGCCACTTTCACTGAATTACCACTGTAGATCTATAGAAGTAAATAGAGTGCAAGGGATGATGAAGCAAGCAGCAAAACTGCTTATTGTAAACATTATATGTCCCCAATGACTGTCAATCTGCGCACTTTTGCATCTGCCTATATGGTGACATCATATTACTCAAGCATCCCGACGGTAAATGTCAGTGTAATGTCTGCCTACGTGATGAACAGCTCACCAGACTACGCATACGAAGCATAGTGTATGAATGAAGCAAATTCAAATAAGTAAAGAAGGCCAAGACATGCAAAAATAACGGAATACTGTCGAAACAATGGAAACTACTGATACAAAGACAGGCTGCACGTCCTGCAAATCATACAGTATGTTAAGTTTGGATCTTTGATTACTGCAGCCTTATAGATTGTAATAATCATAATCACTGGTGAGCAAGTGTAACAATCGTTGATAAGACTTTTATTGTATTCCCTTCAAAGTTTTTTTTATTTTTTATTTCATTTTATAATTGGCTGTGAGCGTAGCAGGCAGGGGTTGGCATAGTTAGTTGAATAATAATGCATAAGGAATGGGAATTGATAAGAATTTAGCGATTCCAGTTCCATTATTGATACTGCTTATCAAGCCCAGTCCTTCCTGATTGTCAGTGTGAGGGAAGTAAAGAAAACAAATGGGACTGCATTAAATCTACTCTGTATAAAGAAATTCTTTAAAAAAAAAAAAAACAACAACAGTTATTTCCTACCAAAATAAGATGTTTCAGTCTTAATATACATAGGTTTTTTTCACAGAATGAGTAGCCTAATATAATATCCCTCAAGTTCCTGTGTCATCTTCTAACATTTTCAAGTATCCACAGAACTTCACAAAAAAATAAAGAATTCCTCTCAGAAGAGAATGCTTTAAAAAAAAAAAAAAAAATGCACAAAGTAAAACTGCAACTATCAATTTGCCGCTAACAAGGCGGAGGAGACGAGCATTACTTTCACTATCAGAAAAAAACATTGTCGTTAGCGCCTCTGCCACTATTGCTAACCTCTTCAATATGAAGGCTATAAAACACATAGCCTCGCTGCCAAGTTATAACGTGCTGGCTCAGTAAATGTTTTTGCCTGTTGGAGCTATTTCCACCTTTTGAGGCTGTTTGAGCGTTGCTATTTCTGCACGTTGCAGAGGTGTCACACTTACAGCACACTTTGGAGCGCTTCTGTCTCACAGATATTATGGCTCCTCTTTCCAATCAAGGAATCAAGGAATAGGGCCACTCCAAAAAGAGAGAACGTTTTTGGAGTGGCCCTATTCACATTCTTGTGCTGTAATTTGTATGTGACATTGGAAAAGCAACATAACTAATGGAGACAAAAAGCAAGAAGTCGGTTTATACAAAAGCAACAGCTTTCCAGAACATTTCCAATCCAATCACAGTAGATACATTCAGCAGAAATGCAACCACGTGCAGGACAGGGTTTGGTGCGACGTTATCATCTTTTCCTCAAACTTGACACTGACACACGCGCGTGCGCTCGCGTAGCATGCTCACTCAGGTACACACAACCGCACACATCGCTGAACTCAAATAGAAGGAGGCCGGGGCGTCGACACACACTGAGTGCCACCTGTGCCCAGGCATGAAGAGATCGAAGGGCAAAGTCCCGCCTCTCCACGGGGGAGGACGGAGGCCCTCCGCCCCCACGTCTACCAGCGAGCAGGTAGGCATGAAGAGAGCCAAGCCCACCCTGGCTGACCAGATTAACACTTGGATGGTCAGAGAGGCTTGTTAACACATGCTCCCTTCCTCCAGCCCCACCTACCCACCACACCAGCTCTGGATTTAGGGAAAGCCCCCCACCACACAAAGCAGATTTCAGGCTCATCATCTCCGTTATGTTTCGGCTGAGGACATAAAGTGGGAATAGGTGTAATGGAACGATCCCAAACTGGATTTGTGAAGGAGATTTTGTGGACCACGGAGCAGTGTGATGAAATATGATATCTAATAGAAATATGGCAGATGCAAGTGATGGAGTTTTATGGCTGCCGTATTAAAAATAGTGACAGAAATTTGCATTATAATGTAACACATTCAAAGCATCATTTAGCCCCTTAAGCACTAAGGGTTTCCAAACTGTTTTTTTTTTTTTTTGGGGGGGGGGGGGGATACAGAAGGGCCACTGTCAACACATGCGACAGCACGTGCACAACAATTGCAAAATAACTCTGCAAATGGTCATGAGAACAATTAAGTCAGAGTAAAAGCATTGACCACACAAAGAGGAGTTTCCACTCACCGCTGTAAAGACTCCAATGCACCTTCACCACAACTGTCTCGTGTCAGGGAATTTCCAATTTCCAGGTTGAAAAATCTTATTTTTTCTTTTCTTTTGCATTTCTGCTGACAACCAAAATAACTAATCATACAATTATGTAGAACTGATGCATTTCTATGATTCTTGTTCTTCAGTTTTATTTCCTGAATCATTGCTGCCGGCGCGTCATTGAACAAGAATCAATCACAAGCCTTAATCAATTACAAGCCTTTCCATTTTCACGACAACACAATTGGTAGGAATAACTAACGGTTATTTCACGTCAGTTGTGTAATTCTCAAACACATCTCACAAGTTTTGGATGAACATGTCACTGATAGAAAAAAGCACCCCAAAAAAAACCCAGAGCCGTGACACATTTTGTTCAAACAGCATCTGCCCATAGCAAACCTCTTAACTCTCTCGGCATTAGAACAGCAAAGCGTATGCGGTGAGTGACGGTGATAAATAGCCGTGTGTGTCTGACTGAGGGGTCCTTCCCGGTGAGAACACGCTTGCCTTCAGCGCCGCCTCAGTACAGTACATCATGCTGACATCAGGGGAGCACTTCGTCTCTCCGTCTCCCTCTGCCGCTGCATGTTTGGGCTCAGACGTTTTCCAGTGGTGAAATATTTCCAGTAAAATATTTAATCAAATCAATAAATGCCACGATAATTACACAGGTTTGCTGTTACCCACATTTAACAATCTAAGCAAATTAGACTGATTGTCAATAGTAACAGATGTATTTTATAAATTGAATGTCATTTTTTTATCCATTTTATCCAGTATATATTTTCAAACTTCACCGTGGCCGTTTTAGCACAATCGCTGTCTGTGTAACCCATTTTGAATGATCAAATCTTTCGATTTATTTTGTAACTTATTTCATCACCATATTTATTAATTTGAACAACTCCAACAGCAACAGTCATTGGCACATTTTCTCCCTCTGTACTTAGTTCCTGCCAGCCTACCAGGGGACCCTACCACAGACACCCGTCTTGCCCGAGCAGCAGCATGTGAGACTGTGCTCAGTGTGCCACAGCTCTTACGCATTACACAACTCACCGAGGCGCAAGAAAAAGTACGTAGTAGTAGTAGTAGTAGACGACAAGATCCTGATAGTCTTATTACTTCCCACTGTGTTCCTATTAATGGTATGCATTCCCACAAATATACTGACGTATCAAAAGCATCAATATTTTGATTTGAGAGTGAATTTTGGAGCCTAAAGACCGGGTGTCGGAAGTATCGATATTTTAGCATCGGTCTGCACATCACTACCAATCGCTCTCGCCCTGTTCCCAAATTGTTGCCGTCAGCTGAGCCTCGGCTTCACGACGGCTGATTCATCACATTCACCTTTGATCTCAAAAATGCTGCACACATTAAAATGTGTTGGCAAAATGTTTGGCATGGCGTGACCAGGAATGAGAGTGGGCTGGGAAGTACAAGCGGAGGTCCCTGGAGAGGATGTGTTGTTCAGTGACCAACCCAACATGAAGGACACGTGGGAGAATGTCGTGGCAGCGATGAGCTTGAACATGTATCTGCCTATTTCCAAAGATAAAGGGGTGCATAGAAAAAAAGCCTTTGCTGCTTCACCAAGCATTTCAACATGGCCGACATTCAAATATGGGTGGCCCAATGCTAACCCGCCCGCATTGGAATAAAAGGAGCGTGCCCGACCAGGAGATTATCTCATACGCTCAACACATCAGAAAATGCACTCGCACATCTGCATACAATAGATCACTTTCCCCAATTAATTCAGGATACAGCTTGAATGTAGAACCTTGAAGTCTCTCGGGACGTGGGCTAGCTTGGCGAAGCGCGGGCCCGGTGTCATTTGAACATGAAAGGGTGCCGCGAGCTGCCTATTGTACGGAGACAATGCGGATGAGATCAACAGTGTGCATGAGTTGGGTAAAATTATTTCAGCGCAGGTGGAAGGCTCACAGTATCAGCTAAGATAATGAATTTCTCCAGTAAATGCTATGGCCATCTTTGTGTTGGACTACACGTCAAGACCCTCGTTTGAAAAAGAAAGAAAAATTAAAGGATCGTTGAAAACTTTACGTCCATCTAGTGTGAAATATGCAAGCCAAAAATCTCTACAGTGGCCAATTATTAAAAGTAACCACAAAGAAACTTGGAGGATATAGAGTCCTTAGGAAGAGATAAAAATGGAATTGAGAAGAGTAATTAAACTTAAAAGGAAAGACGGAAAGAATGGACAATCGAGATGTGGAGGTAGAGCCCAGTGTTTGACGAAAGTTGAGGAAACTTTGAAAATTGCTCTTGACACAAAAAGGACCTGTTTTTGGTTCTGAAAGTGACTTGGACCGTGGATGTAAACTCATTAGGAAAAAAAAAGTCAAGATGTGAGGAAGGAATGAGTGAAGAGGAAAGAAGCAGGAAATTTGTAAAACTCACCCAAATTAAACAGATCAGATAAAATCAATTGTAATGCAGCTAGAATTGAGTGAGAAGGGTCAGACAGTGTTGAACATCAAACTGTTGCCAGATAATGATGACTGTGTGATTTCACTTATGAGCATCTCTGTCGGGACTTTTCAAGGACAGTTTTTTTTTTTTTTTAACTGCTTGACCATGACAAAAAAGCCACAAAGTGAAGCTGGCAATTAGTTGATTTAAAGAGTTAAAAGTTTAATTATGGCTGGCTTCTGGGGGAGGAAGAAAAAAAAAAAAAAACATGTCTTGAAAGTCAGTTAACATTCCCTGCCATAATATGACACTCACAAAGCTGAAGACAGAGAGGAGCAAATGAGTTACACATACCGAAAATATCAAATGTGAAACAAATGGAAGAGGTGGAGCAGGAGGTGGAGGACACTGGAGAGCATACGGAGGACGGCATATGGAGGACAGATGACGGCACCATGGAAGTTAAATGAACTGCAGACGCAGGATGTTACTGACCACTTGATGGTCCAGTCTATTTATTGTTGATAGATGAAGATTTTCTCTCCCTATGCTTTTCAATCACTGTACTTAATTAATTCAGGCAAAAGAATGGTTGAATAAAAACCAACAATCATAATGTAAAAATACACCAACCAGCACAGAATACCAGTGATGGGCTTGTGTACTAGATGTGTACTAGTAGAGGTTATCATTATGTGCTCCTCTTCTGTACAAATGCACTGATGATAAAGAAATTTGTGAATATATAAACACACATCTACACTGATTCTTTTTAAACGCGATGCAATATATACCACGACACGCCAGACCAGCTATACTGCCACGGAGGTGCATTTATTATGACTTGAGTATTGCAAAGTAATAAAACTACAATTGGAAATCATTGCTGTCTGCACTAAGTAAATAAGGTAAAGGTATAAACGTATAAAATAAAATAAAAAATAATAAGCAGGGTGCAAAATCTTGTGAGATCACAAAGGGCAGTACTTGAACCAGAGAGATTAAAATGCATGCCATTTCTGTCACATGTTTTTTTTTTCTGTGCCAAACAAATAACCAGAACCAGCTCCTCTGTCCAAGTTGCAGATCTTTATGATTTCTGTGATTTTTTTTTTTAGAAGCCACTGAATAAGTGAATAAATAAACTTTAAAACTGTTGTTTGCTAATTTCTCATGTCTACTAATTTATTTAGGTTAAACTGATTGAGAGCATTGTATTTAGTACTGTACTATTTTCATACATGGAAGAAGACTTATGTTAGGCTTTTTTTTTTTTTTGAAAAAAGAAAAGGGCTCTCAGTCGGCTAAAACAAATTCTATACAAAACAAACACTCTATAAACGACTTTTTCCGACGCGGTAGCACAGGCGCGGCGACCGCCGTTAGAAAACAAATGGGGTAAGAGGTTGATGGACCAAGACCGTGTACAGCAGAAAGTTGGTGGGGGGGCGCTAAAAAGTGATGCTCGCCAGCTGCACTGATCGCTAGCAGGGGTGATGTATGAGGGATCTCAGAGAGGGGCTGCTGCGAGCTGCCAGACAGTGGCTAAGTGATTAGGGATGTGTGGCGTAACCCTGCACCATATTTAGCCACGGCGGGACGCCCCGGCCCCTCCCCCGCCATCTCCCCGAGGCTTAGCGCCAGATGTTGGGAGCCGCTGTGGCACGCCTGGCAGAGCAGGGTGGCAGCAGGGTGGCACAGCAGGCCTGAGTACAGCGAGGTGAGCTAGCCCCCCCCCCCCACCCCCGAGCTCTGCAGACACACTCGCCTTTCCATTCCACGCACCGAAATGGAATGTGTGTTTTTAGGAGACGGCTCTCTGTTACTTAAAGCAGTTGGGAGGGTGCGTTTCTCTCCTGTTATAGATGGGGGTGCGCGATGTAAATCAGTGGTTCTCAACCGGTGGAATCTCAGCACCCACATTTTCTTCCTTATCATTAAGTCGCAACACCAAATTTATTCCACTTCACTCTAAGTTAAAACGCAAAAATAAGAACGCTGGCCCATTTTCTATCATGTCTAGTAAATACATGGTTGAAATTATTAAACTGAATTGCAAAACAAATGCTCACCATTTTCTCCATCAATAAAAATATTTTAAATTTCCTTTTAAAAGAAAGAAGGGAAACTTCCCACGAAGCCACGACCCAATCAAAACAGCTCTGTGACCCACTTTTCGCCACGACCCACCAGTTGAGAAACACTGATGTAAATGAACTGGTGATGTCCACATTTTTCACATTTTCACAAGCATAACGGAAAGTAATGTGCAGTTATTGCTAATGCCCTACAGGTTTTTGCTTTTTGATAGTTGTTGCTTTCATCATCCTTTCAAATATGCAATGTGTGCCTTATATTTTCAAGGATTCTTATTCTTATTTATACTTCTTTCTTTGGATGCAGCTATGATCTTTATCCAACCTCAACAAATGGTGGCAGCATTTTTTTGTCCTTCATTTCAAAATACCACATTAACTTAATACACATTCATTACCACATTAACTCAATACA
The DNA here is from genome assembly GCF_046127955.1 of Nelusetta ayraudi. Classification (NCBI taxonomy): domain Eukaryota; kingdom Metazoa; phylum Chordata; class Actinopteri; order Tetraodontiformes; family Monacanthidae; genus Nelusetta; species Nelusetta ayraudi. The sequence goes on along the minus strand of NW_027466098.1, from coordinate 5,020,069 downwards.
AAAATCCCTTTCTAATGTAAGCTTGCGCCTGATAAGGCAAACTCACTGATGGAAAGGTCCCTTCACACCTCACTGAGCGCTGATCCACCCATTGGTGGAGGGTCCGTCCTGACCTCCTGCTGTGTAACAATGGGGTGGGGGGGTTGGGGGGGTGGGGGGGGGATTGATGTCCAAGCTGAAACATCCATGGAAGTTCTCATGTCAAATTGCAACACTTTTATTGTGGCACAACCTTCTCTTTATACGACAGCGTGTCTGTGTGTGTGTGTGTGATTGATTGCTATTGCTTAAATCAAAATCTCAGCTGCCTGAATTGTACATTGTATGAACCTGTATTGTGATCCATGCTGTCTTATTTCTTTGAAGTGCTGACACTGAATCTTCAGTCTTAGTCGCAGTCATGTGCTGATTGTTTATGTCGGGATGCCTCTGTCAACAATCAGTCTGGCATGCAACACATGACCTTCCGCAGCGCTCCCAGTTTTGAAGACAGTATAATAGCAAGGACGCGAAATGAAGACTTCCTTGTTCACTCATTCTAGATTCCGTTTACCACATTAGAATTAGAATTTTATCTAGCAGAGGAGTAGAAGCAAGGAAAATTGACCGCATTTTGGTCTAGTTTAAAGCTGCATAAATTACGACTGGTAAAAAGGGGGTTTATCAGCAGAGAAACAGGGGGAGAGGATTACAGGTTGTGAAAATCAGGGAGGACATCAGTTGCTTTAATTGCCAAAAGAAAAAAAATACCATGGTAGATATATAAAAAAAAAAAAAAAAAAAAATCATCCCCAATCAGTTGGGCCATAATAAACATCCAGGGGCAGATATCCCCGCCCGGCCCCGCCCTGCCCCGCCCACAGCCTTAACTAACCCATCTACCTGCAGGTGTTGCCGCTCACAAGTGGCCTGCAATTAGTCCGTCTATCTCCCGCCTCAGCCCGAAACGCCCCCCCCCCCTCCCCCTCTTCCTTTTTTTTCCATTTGTCCGTTCCATTCTCACATTCTCTGGGATGCTGCGCCCGGAGGCTGACCGAAGATAAAGTTTTGACTGGCAGCGCCATTTGTTTTAATCAGGTGTTTGCAGGCGTTCGCTTGACCTCCATTAGTTGAAGTTTTAATTGAAATTAACCCCCACTACTACCCCAATTAACCCGCGTCCCCCCTGACTGGCGCCGCCTTCGTCCCGAGCATCTGTTTCGGGGGGCAGCAGGCAGGGGGAATGGAAGTCAGATCGGTGGGGGGGGGGGGGGGGTTGGGGAGGTGTGGGTGGGGTGGGGGAGGGTGTTGCGTCCCGACCGCCCGGGATGCGACGCGGTCACCCGTGGAGAAGAGGCGGCGTCACGTCAAGTGAGCGCTGACTGTGCTGCGGAGGAACCGCCGGGGTTCCTTCTGTCTCCGTGTCTGCGGCAGTCACGGCAGCAAGGCTGCACCACGCGCCAGAGGGGGGGCGAGGGCGCGAGGGGGAGGCAGGTAGAGAGGGATGAGCGAGGAACACGGGCCAACATGTCCCACCGGGGGCGGGAAGGAAAGTTGGGAAGGAGACGAGTAGAGGAGCAGGATGATGGGGAGGTGGTAATTACTGTACAGTGTACCTTTTATCTTAAACACCCGCTTCTGCAGATAAGCGTGTGTGTGTGTGTGTGTGTGTGTGTGTGTGTGTGTGTGTGTGTGTGCATTGGCCTGTTTTCTTGCCCGTGGACAGTCTACAGTAAGGAAGCCGTCAGAGTGGCCCCTCCAGCTAAGGGCTCAGACAGTCGACTGCGCTCCCCTGACAGGAGCATCTTTGTTTAGCCCGAGGAGTCCTCGCGCAATTAGAGCTTTCAAGTGACCGTGGTACGAATCGGCGCCGCGCCGCAGTGGGACGGCGGCAATTTTTAAAGGAGTAGGAGTCCTTCTTTTCTTTTGGGGGGTGGGGGGTGGGGGGGTGCGAGGCGTCAGTTGCCGCAACAGACGACAGCCTGAGGAAGAGAAGCTCCGAGGGAGCGGCCTTTCTTCGCCTAGCAAGACCAGGGGGTGGTGCAGGGAGGGAGGGGTAGCCATCATCTAGCCTTATTGTCCACAGCCACACATATTTTGATATTCTGACGATTCTGATTGGATATCATGTTTACAGGACAGCGACGCTTTTCTTACTGATGGAAACTTGACAGTAGGCTCATGCAAATGACAGAAAAGGTATTAAATGTATTCACTGAAATCAAATGGAATGGACATTCTTACGATACGTTTTATTTATAACTCTAAAACATCTTCTTTTTTTTTTTTTTGGTCCAAAATGTCAAGGCCTTCTTTGAAGGCGTAGATGACCCCAGGGGTACCACTCATTGAGCAATCATTAAAATATTTTTAGTAGGACAGGGCAAGTTAACGCGTTATTATCTCGTTGACTCATTTATTTATAAACGCCAACAATTATTTTTATCGCGCATTAACGCATGTTGCTCACGTGCTGTCGGAGCCGTCAGTGGGGATGGGCGATATATCGGCGTTTGCGTTATATCCTCATAAACTTCCCCGCGGTGATAACGATAAACTCGTGGTGATGACGTAATTACGTGCGCAACGCACTTGCTGCTGGCAGCCGGCAGCTCATGTGTCGCACAATAACAAGCACGGGGCTGATAGCGCACCCACCGTGCTCGAGAATCGATCGTGGATCGTGTGCAAAGTGAAAATAAACACCACGGAAACGATTTGCAAACATCCTGTTTTACTTTTTATTTATTTTCTTTTGGGTCGGTGGACCGGGATGTTGAGGCAGGAAAAGCAAAAATGTTAGCGAACTTTTACTGGCTCAACTCCGCGTCAATTTTAACGAGGACCTTTTCAGGCTTTGTGTTGTAAAGTTACTCGAAGCAGACGTTGAACTCTGTCGTTTATCCACACCGTCTTTTCGAGAGCGATCTCTCTCTCTGATCTCTGTGGCGCTTGTTTTCAGCGAGCTACTGCTATGCAGACACGGCGTGCTTCAGGCGTTCTTCTTCTTCTCCCGCCTTCAAGGAATAAACTTGCGGCGCCACACCAGGACGGGCATAGGTACTACGTCGTTTTCAGTCCTTTCCGTGTAAACGGGATTTATATTCATTTTATTTATTTTTATTTATTTATTTATTTTATTACGGCTTCGTGTAAACACGGTTTTTTTTGGAGTGCGGTTTCGCAAATATATGCAGTTTCAAAAAAAAAAAAAAATGTTGAATTGTTTTATATTTTTTATCGTCACTTTTATCGTTATTGCGATAAATGCCAGAAATTATCGCCCATCCCTAGCCGTGAGTTTCTAATGTTTATATTTGTGAGTGCACTTCTTTAACACCTGGGTAGGGTGTGTGTGTGTCACTGGGGTGTAGCCACAACGCTATTTAATGACATTCACCTGTGCGCCTCGGATGTGGTGGGGTGAGCGTCGGAGGTCATTGTGATAAAGAATAAAGTAAATAAAAACAGAACCTCGAAGCAAGACTGGATTTATTTTTGCATGCGCGCCAACAATTACTCCTTCGTTTAGCCCACCGCGGCTTATTTATTTATCAATCGCCAGTTAGCCGCAATATGTGCTTTTATTTTGTAAAAGTGTGTTGCTGGCTTCTGCGGAACCAGAAAAGAAAAGACTTGGTAGAACATTAAAATAAAGTGCACTATATATTTCTTTTAAATTCATTATTAGATTTTGCGTATACATTGTGATTAATTGTGATTAATCAGGGAAATCATGAGATTAATTGCGATTAAAAATTCGAATCGTTGCCCAGCCCTAATTTTATTCAAATAATTATCTTAAAATCAAATGCAAACCATGGCAACTTGAGTTTCGATTCCACTTGGTTGCAAAGAATATTGATGTATTTAAGAGTTTTAAAGTACAAATGACAAGATGTAGTGACATTTGATTAACTTCACACACTTGAGGGCATCACTCTGCCCAATTCGTTTATGAGCATGCTTCTACATTTGCCATTTAGTTCAATACCTTGGAAATGACAAACACCCACATGGCACTCAGCAAGGCGCCAACACAGTATAGTGAACTCAGAGTGTTCACTGAGGCCACGGAAAGAGGTTGTGCCAGGATGGCACCGTGTGAAGGACAAAAAGGTAAAGGACTCACATCCTGTCCTGCATCACCATCAAGAGTCATCCCTCATGCAAGACTCCCTGTGGTGGTGCTGGTTCCACGTGCGCCCGCAGTCACACACACACACACGCACACACACACACACACACACACACACACACACACACAGCTAATGTAAAAAGATGGCTTCTTTAGAAATTGTATGTCTAATAAAATGAGATGTGTAGAAAACTTGAAGTGTAAACGGGTGTAAAACAAATACAAAGCAAATCAATATTGGTAATTGCAGCAAAAATAGCTGTTAATCGCATTCAAATTATCTACAGCAGTAGCTGACTAAAAGACTATGACACTTTGCTGTGTGTTATGCTAGGCGTTATCGATTATTACTTTGTAACCATAAGCTATACTTTTGTACATACACACACACACACACACACACACATATATATATATATAGTTTTTTTGTTTTTTATTGTGTTGCCCCACCACTGTAACGTATCCTTGCACATTCATTCTGGGTAAATATATTTCTGTTCCCCATCCCAGGGATATTAATTTCAGATATTTATCCTGAAGAAGAAAATGCAGAGTATCATCCACCTATTGAGTCAGTCAGTAAACACTGTTGGAACAATGTTGGTTTGGAATAATTTGTCTGTCTACCATCCAGTCAAATTTTCCTCATTGCCATGATCTTCCAAATACACCTATATTGTTTATTTAAAGTGTGACTCACTAAGGTCAGTTTTGGGATTCACTGCAGCATATCTTGGTCTCTCCTCATCTTCGTCTCATGGCATCAGCGCCAAACTGACCATCTTTGAAGATGGCGGCTTCAGATTCAGATCGGCGGAGCCGTGAAACAAAGACGCTTCCGCGGAAGCCTGACTATTTGGTCAACACTGAAGGAGATCCGTGCACACTTGATGCGAGCACGCGTGCACTATTTAAGAGATGAACTTCACTGCAGATGCATTCCCTGTTTTGGGAGTGGAACCCAATCAGGGGTTCCCATCGCCGCGGCCACATCCATCGAGGAACAAATTACAGTTGGGGATTAGGATTGGAAAGAGGGGGGACAACCCAGTGTTTTATCAGTGGGTCCATGTTCCGTCTACCGAGCCGCTTATATTTCAGGTAAACATAATCCAGATTCGACTCTAGCGGGGGTAGATTCAATTAAGATACAGAGACAACTTTGTTAATGCGGCCGTATCTTAATACCCTGGCCACAGCTTGTAATGAATCAGGGCTCATGGGCAGGAGCTGGGAGTCGGGGACGAGGAGCAAGAGCGAAGTGTGACTGGATGGAATGGTTGCACTGGATGAACTGGGTGTGCTGCTGGACTCGTGGTATTCAGGCCGAGTCTAGTGCGGATCTCGCGTTTGTCAAGTTATGCTCTTTATGGGTGATGCATCACCTAAATATTTTCCAAAGATCCTGTTTTAAAGGCAGCCATTCGGGCTTGTAATGGTGGTTCCACTGATTCAGACAGTGTATCCGTCTTTGAGCCATCAACACACCCATTCCCAGGTTGACTTTACATTATGGGCTGAAGTCGGATTTCCGAATGCGCAGCCAATGGCTTGTACGAGAGGAACACGCACAGTGGCCGTGATCCAATCAGACGCAGAAACCGTTTAGTTGTGAGGTGACAGCAGGAACCACTGCAGCAATGTGCCGTCGCTACATCCTGTGATTCGGCTCTTTGCAGGTTGTGTATCATGAACAAACAAACCATACGCTCGCTGAATCAATGAATTGATCTGTTAATGTGTCTCACCCCAAGATGCCATTGAAAATGTGCCGTTGTGATTGCGGCGAATGTGGCACAATTTCGTTGCATGCTGGTGCATTTTATTGTGAACGGCATGCCTGTGTGGTGCACTTCCTTGGCTATCAGTTTCATTTTGCATTATCACAGTTACAAATGCATTATTAACTACAAACATTCACACTTTATATTGATCCATATTTGACCCTTTCTGAGTTATAGCCTTACCCTCAAACCTCTGAGGTCCAGAACTACATTTCCAACCCCGACTCTGGATTGGGAGCTAAGCAGTAAGATAGAGGTGATTTGTGTCTTTGTTTTTAAGGATTTAGTTGGATGATGCAAGTCTAATTCATACCTGATAAAAAAGTGAATATTGAGCCAAAGATCTGATGAAAGCTGCACTTGACAACGGCTGCAACAGTTGGGGAATTCAAGACTTAAATACTTAATACAAAAACGTATGTATCAAACTATCTGATTAAGATGGCAAGACGTTTAAAGACTGTGGATTTTTTTTACAACATGAATCACGTCTGAAAAATAAACAAGAACCTTAAACACAATTTGAAACTGTGAAGCATCCACACACAAAAAAAAAACAGTCCAACATCATCAATGACATCTACAAGAGCTGTAAAGTGTCATAGCTCCTTTGGTCTTGGAGTCTGGGTCACTAACTGAACAATCCTTCTTCTGTGTGAGCCAAAAGACAGCCACCCTGAGACCCATGTGGTGAAAAGACTGCCTAACCAGAGCATATCTCATCCCTCCGGATGGTAATATTTATTGATGGCACTAGGCTGGTGTTAGAACATTAAAAAGGGGATCTGGAAGAGGGGCTCTGCGGACTTAAGCCCTGGGAGGCCACGGCGACTCAAAGTCTTATTCAGATGATGTGCCGTGAGATGCTTGTCCTTGAAGAAAAGGAATTAGTGTGTGTGGAAGTCAAAAGGGAGGGAAAAAATGGAGAGACAGAAAAGGAGTAGGGGGTCTGAGAAAAAACAGGGGGAAAATGAGTGTGGCAGGAAAGAAATGTGTGGATTTTCAAGCGTGTGTTTGCATGCGTATTTGTGCACGCGGCGGGCCGATGTGCGGCGGAGCAAAATAGAGATAGAGGGCGAAAGAGGCAAAGCAAGACTTCTTCACGCAGGGAGAGATGATGCAAAGAGCGCAGACTGTTACAAAAGTGTTACCGCAGGACTGTTGCAGACAATCCCCTCTCCAGGAAACGCAGATCAAAGCGGATTTAAGTAGTCAAGACTTGTTCCGCACGGTTCCAACCAGCAGCCTCGACCCTGAAGCCGTACTTTCCTTCTCTGCGCTGAGATCAGTTAGGAGGGCTGGCAAAGCTGCGGAAGGGAGCAACAAAAAAATAAAAAAAAATAGAGAGAGAGGAGGTCCCGTTGTTCCTCAGAAGCAGAAGGGCTCGTGCCCCTGGACCACTGCAAGGGAGAATTTGTGGCAAAGCCAGAACATCTCATTTACGTCGCCGAGACATTCACTAATTAATGCAAATGGGTCTGGCTTTGAGACATCAGCTTTCTCCGCGCAGAAAAGGCAAGAAAGTAAATGTGTGCTTCCAAATGCTAAATGTTGCACCAACAATTCATCAATTTTAAAAGTACATAATTGACAAAGCTGCAGGTCAGCCCACTTAGGACAGAAAAGTCAACCTGGAATTGTATAAGTCATCATTAAAACAGAAAATAGTTCTTAGCCACATTGAGTCCATTTCATTCCTGGATTCTGCCATCTGAGTCTGTGGCGTTTTATTCTAAATTGCTTGGGATAAGAAATTTAGGTGATTGTCTTTGAAGTGAGTCTGCTTTCACGAGGTGCGACATGTCTCTACCCAAAGGCAAAAAGTATAGAAAGTCTTTTCTTGCTCACACAGTGCCTGTAAAGAGACTTTACACATTTCTTCTTCTTCTTTTGTTAAGATGGCAAAGTCTGATTTATCACTCAAATCCAAAATCAAAATATATGTAGACAGGCAAGCCTTATGGATTGCTCCACTTGGATCTGAACCCATTTATGTGACAAGATTCTTTAGCTACAAAGTACAACTAAAAATCCGTCTTGCGAAGGAAAAATGTGCGTCGGGAAATGTATTTGAGTATCAGGTTTAAACAATCAGAGAAAGGAAAGACAATCAAAGTGGGGGGGGGGAAACACACAAGGGAAGTTGCCTGGAATGGGATAGGAGTTAGATTTTCAAAACTCAGAAGTCATGAGATAACCTAGACCAGGCAAACCTAAACATAACTCCAGATTTTTTTGTCTTTATTGTTTTGCCAATATGTGACCCCTATCTGATTTGTATCTGAAAAACACAAAACCTACATCTCCACTTTAATTTGAGATCCGAATTTGGAAGCATATTAGTCTTTTAATGCATTGCCTTTTGTCCAACCTTTACGTCGTGAAAACGCAACAGACGTCTCAGTTCTGCGATGGAGGAGGTGAATCGGGCCTGATTCATGTGTTCATCATGTTTTGTTCACGATGGCATGAACAAAACAAGCATTGCAGATTAAGCTGATGGAGCTAGTAAAGGGGGAAAGGAAGTGAAATCTTGTTCTTATTTTCACTTAACCATAATTGTGTTTGCCCCGATTTCACCTTGAAAACAGATACAGAAAATGACACGAGTAAGGTCCATATTTAGTCCCGTAAACACGGTGTGCTGCGCAGTCTTTTCACGTGCAACATGAACAACCACTTAAAAAAACTTAATTTCAGCATGAAAAGAAAAAAAAAAGCTGAGCATAGTTAAAATCTGAAATGTACAAAAAGCCCTTGTGAACCAGAGCACAGTAACTATCTGATGAGATATGAATGGGAATGATTAAAACCAAGTGACAAAAGTCGCTTTGTGGTGACAGACCACACAGCAAGGGCTCACTTTTTTTTTTTCTTACAACATTCAACACCAGCAGATAAACTCTTGTCACCATTCCCGGGATGAGGGCCACACCCCCTGCAACGCATCATCGAACCCCGTGCGGATCCACTCACTCCCGGAGCACCTGATTTAAGATAAACCACGTCTGGAGCCTTCTGAACTCCAGCTGTGAGCTCCTGCATGGCCAGGGTGGAGGGGGAGGGAGGAGTGGGGAGGGAGGAGTGGGGAGGGGCTGAGGGCAAAGCTTCCTGACAGGATTGTTCTACAACTGCGCCGCCCTCTCACACGGACAAGATCCCGTCACGCAAACAAAAGACAGCAGGGTTTGCGACACCTCCTCCGTTTCTTGGTGGATGTCTGAGGTCCGTCGAGGTCCTTCAGCCCGACCAGCAGGCCGACGTGCGGGGCGGCGAGGAATTCCTCCAGCTGGCTACCTCCAACACCTGCTACCCGACATTAAGCTAAGATCGAGAGAATTCATTACAAATCAACCCCTCGCCCTATTTCACGAGCCCCCCCCCCCACCACCACCACCACCACCACCACCACCCCGACCAAAACCCCCCGCTCAAACTGCTTGCATCCTGTAATCCGACAGATTAATGGCAGAGCATGAAATGTGGCGTTTACGTCGACAAAAGTTAAATGTTGTAGCGAGGGAGTGGCGTTCAGGCTTTGGCTTGTGGATTACGCCCCGCGAAACCCCCTTAATGCCGGCATAATTTGATGGAGCTGCCAATTTGCTGTATGCGCACTCCCAGCGCCCCAATCCCCGCGTCTCCTCCCCCTACCGCACCAAAGCCGACTTTGCTGCCGTCGACTTCTGAGGAGGATCTGAAGTTCGGGGAGGCGGAGATACACGTTAGGAAGGAGGGACGAGGGGCCGCCCTGGATCCTCACCTCCCCTCTCCCCTCCACCTCCACCTCCCCCAAGCTTAAGATCAGAGTGCTAATGTCAACGCAGAATTTATGTCACGTCCGGATTTGCATAATGCGCTCTCCGAGTTAAAGGTAAGCCCACCGCAGGTGAACGGAGGAACCGTACGCCACAAAGCGTGTTGTGTTTTTAAAATTTTCATTCTCATCAAGCTGCTTTTTACAGTAAATCTAACATGTTTTCACTATGAAAGCTGTAAATGCTGTGATGCATAATATTTTCTAAGTATTTCTCCAGTCAAACAATTTTGGCAAATAACAACTGAGAAACCCAACGATCTCCTATTTTATGATAGGGGAATAACATCAGTTTTCAAAGCTCTCTTTTTATTTAATTTTGCATTTATTTATTAGTGTTATGAGCATTGTTAACATCCACACTCTGGATTCCCAGAGTGGCTTAATTATTATGGACACATATTTTATGCCTCACTGACACCGAGCCATATAGCTTTCTCTGTTTGACAACCAGCAAAAGTTGACCCCAATAACTCCAAAGGCCTCTATGCCATGCAGACGTCTCATTTAATTTGGAAGTTACTAATAGGCTTCACTCCCTCTACTCCAGCTGATTTTCCAATCCTCCAATCAAAGCACTCCATGCTTAATGGCTCCGCGCGTATCCACATAGGCTCATCGAGAACAAGTGGGAAATTGGATTGGGAATATCAGGTAGCAGCGGGAATGAAAACACGATACAATAGGCCTTTGAAGGCTGTACAGTGTATTATCTGTTGCTGTGTAACTCTTTCTCACTCATTTTCTGTCAAGTGGCCGCAATTTAAATGTACAACATGGAAAACCATCACAACCAGATCAACGTCTCTGCAAATTTCAACAACAATGGGGCTCATTTATTACAAGCAATGCATTTCAGCAAGAGACCATGCATTTCAGGGGCAACACCAGTAATTAGTCGGGGCAAACCGGGGGTTAAAGCAGAGCCATGTTTTCACAACAATACATATATATATATACTGGTGCCTAAAAAATGCTGGGATTTTCAGTGGGGAAGCCATTTTCATTTGCTCTCCTAAGTCTGGAGAAATCCTGAAGTGCAGCGTCTCCACTTGCCGTGACTTTTGTGGGGCTGTACCTAAAAGTTGCGCAAGAAGCAAGACACATTGTGTGTGTGATTGCATTTCAAATGTGTTTATTTGCTGCTCACCAACGCATTTGCAGAATAAAGGGAGTAAAGGACAATTTTATTTTTATTTATTTTTATACGAATTTTGAACACCTAATTTATTGCAAGGATTCCTAATTGCGTGTACGTAGCGCACACAACATTGTCACGGCTAGCCGGGATTCCACTTCTGGCATAAAGGCTGTGTTTATATAATTAATCACACTTTCAAAAAGGTGCCTCAGTCTTTTGGATTCGTCATCTCATTACAGGATTGCTGTCTTTGTTTTTTGTGTAGCAAAAAGCACAAATTTGCTTTTCGCAAAAAAAGAAGGAAAAAAACGGAATCAATAGCAATAACGTCCAAGTTATATTCTGGCCTAAAGATGTGGAGGCAGGTCCATTAACTGCTTTCCAAACTCACTGTGTGTAGGCGTGTGTTGTTTGAGTGGCCGAGGGTCCCGGCCTCAGAGGCAGCCCGAGCTGCTACTTCTAACCCCAGCATGGTTTGCGCCGCGCCCAGATAAGGACGCGGTTGTCGACACCGCTATGCATACACGGCGGCGAGCAGTCATTCTATCAGCGTGTGGACGTGTGCGTATCTGAGGCTGGTCAGATCCAATCAGAGCGGCGCAGTCCTGCTCTCTCGGCTCGCCGCGTCCCACCTCCCTGAAATAATACTCATAATTCATGGGGGTGGTAGTGGAAGGGGGAGGAGGAGGAGGAGGAGGAGGAGGAGGAGGGAGTCAAGAGTTTGCTCTTTAGCATCATTCAAAGGACATTTCCAAACTATCGCTCAAAACGACAGACGGAAGCACGGGGCGGGGGTGCGGAGGAAGAGGAGGGGAACAATCATACTCATTCACACCTCCACCGCCGACCCTCCCCCTCTCCACCTCCCACCCCCCTTCCCCCACACTCCCTCTCACATTTCAGCAATTAATCGCAGCGAAAACATGTCTGATTGAATCTTTTCAAGCAAATCCTCAGGCTTCGGCCTTTTGTTGGTCCACTTCTTGTCAACATCCATTAAAAACACGGGGCCTTCTTGCGCTCAACCCGCCTGGGCCGTCTTCCCCCAGAAAAAAATAAAAATATGGTGAAATCTGGAATGGAGGGGGGGGGGAGAGGAACAAGGGAAACGGGCTGAGGGAGGGAGGGGGGAGGGAGGGAGGGATGGAGGGAAGGGGAGCGGAGGACAAAAAACCTTGGGCGCAGACTGATCCCACTGTCTTCAACTTTAATCAACTGTATGCTAGACCGCTCTTCATCCTCCCTCGCTCTCTCTCTCTCTCTCTCTCTCTCACCCTCTCCCTCCGTCAGCCTCTCTCAGTGCCCCCCCACCCCCGCCCCCGCCCCCTCTCTGTCTCTGCAATAATGGGCTGTTTGTAATGCAGAAGGCAAGCTCTACATCAATCATTCGCCCCAGTTTCAACCCCCCCCAACCCCACCCCCACCCCCCCCACCCCCTCCCTCCATCACTGCTACCACCACCTCGTCCTCTCTGCCTGCAATAAATATGGAAATGAGCAGGAGCCAGTCATTGGTAATTTCAAGCTCGGCTCACTAGTGTTGGAAAAAAAAAGAAGAAGAAAAAAAAGAAAAGGGGACACAAATGTATTAATTGCCGGCGGCCGGAGGAATCCCATTTTCTGTGGGCATTGATTACAAAATTGGCGGGAGCGGACCCCCCTCCCACCCCACCACTTTTTTTTTTTTTCTATAAAAGTTATGGCTGCTCGCGTGGCGTGTCGGCGTTACAGTGGCAGATGAGGGACGACAAGGATAGAGCCGGTGACGTCCCGGGAGCGTTCGCCAGCGGAGGGGTCACCCCTTCCACGCACGAGATTGTGAGATAGCGTTTCTCCTTTTTTCCCTTTTCATTTTATGTTTCGTATGTTTTTAATTGTGCAAAGATCTCAACTAGGACTGTATGGCTGCCAACCTCCAGACACAGGTAGCGTGTATCCCTGTCGCACAGCTGGCTCCACTAATGTGAGATTATGTCGCGTGGAGACCCAATTATCTCGGAGTGATCCCAAATAAAGGTTCTGCCGCCGCTCCCAGCGTAAGCCTGCATTTGCAGGTGTGTGTGTGTGTGTGTGTGTGTGTGTGTGTGTGTGTGTGTGTGTGTGCGTGAAAAAAGGAGAACACGACACCACCCAACCCCTCCAAGGTTGAAAAGAAGATTTTTCAGAGTTGCAAAGCAGTTTGTCTTTCCTCTCACAATGCCCGAAACCCGATGGGGGTTAAAACTGCATCGATTTTAAGCGATGCAAACGGTATTAAGCAATGCAGCAATCATTATACAAACCTCCCGAATGTGAGAAAAGATTTCAAGACCAGTGCATGGGCAAGGGCCTGAGCAGAAACATGGATGACACCGAGATCCAAAAAAAAGTGATTTAATCTGAAGGGAAGGGAATATTTATAGAAGATTTTCCATGAAAAACATAATGATGGCACTTTTCGTCTTAGCAGACGGTCTAAGCGGCTCGTTGTCCCCACGCCTTGCATCTTCTTTCACGACTGATCCTGCCAATGTTAGAAGAGAAAAATCTGCTGCAGAATTTGCAGGTCGGGCATAGACCGTGAGTTATGAAAAACATAAATCGACATATAATACCCATTTATACAAAGATGTCCATTGCCAATGTGGAAAAAAAAAAAAGTAAAAGTACTCACGTATAACGGATGTTTACGTGTATTACGGAGGATTATTTATATTAATGCCTGTCGGTACTTGCTTTTAAATATGTTTGTCATGCCACAAACCCCAAACAGGCCAGATGAATCTTCCTTTACTTTCATTATAGTGTGGCAATCCTAAACATACACTATTCACAACCACACACACACACACACACACACACACACACACACACACACAGACACGCATATGCACTACAGTAATAATAAGAAATAATAAATCGACACTGGTCAGAGATGGTGTCCAAGGAATCTCATCTCCTCATAAATTATGACCATAAACTTGCCGCCAAGTAGCCTAATTAATTTTCCTGCTGTTACACAAAAGGAAATGTCGAGTGACAAATGGCCACAGGACTTGAAAGCTGCCAGGTCTGCAAAACATTTTCCAGTCCAATTTGTAAGCAATTTTACTGTAAATTGTCAACCAGAACTGTCTACATTATGGAACGGAACAACACGGCGCGGGTGTGTGTGTGTGTGTGTGAGAGAGAGAGAGAGAGAGAGAGAGAGAGAGCGAGACAGAGAGAGAGAGAGAGAGAGAGAGGGAGAGAGAGAGAGAGAGAAAGGGAGAGAGGGATTTGCACAGCATAAGATTGCCTTTTAAACACAGCTCTGGAACCTGATTTCTACACTGTTTAATATTAGATTGCAATCTTAAATCAGTAACAATTTGAATGCATATGAAATGTTTGATGTTTTAATGTGTTACATTGCCAAAGCTGTCAAATGTACCTTGGCAGGCAAACTTTTTAGTCACTGACCTGAGATTTCACCAAAGATTTGTTGGTATAATTTTTTTAATTAGTACTAAATTGTTGTGTACGAGGTCTAGAGGTGTCACAGAGAGATGACTTCACTGGCCCTGTCCACACAAATATGGGTTACAGTTGACAGGTGACAGGTGAAAGGTATTCTGAAAACATTTTCTGAACTGCTCTCAAAAAAGCTTCATACAGACAAAGTGGCCTCCAAAAAAATGAGTGCCTAGATTGAAGCGCTGAAAACGACAGGCAGCTGCAGTTCTTATGCCAGGCCTGATGTGGCGCTGTAAGGGTTTTAACCTGGATTTAACCTTTGCTGACACATTAACCTGTGTGAAAAAGGGGTCACCATTTGGTTTTCTTTTTGCGTATTTGTTTTCTTTTTCTTGCATTAAACGCAAGACCTTGGAATTAATAACGATGCATTTAATTCCACAAAAGAAAAACAGATTATATGAACAACAACCACATACTGCCTTTGAGAGCAAGGCAAAAAGAATCGTCAGTGTAGAGTTTTAGTTTAATTTTCTCAGCGTGATCTTTAAGCTTGTTCTTTTGTGCAAACGTGTGCAAGTCTCGTTTGAAACTGTTGCAACCCAGCCTGCAGCCTCAATGCAGGCGCACTATTCAACTCCGAACCAGGGCCCTGGCTCAGGCCATCGTCGTAACAGAGAGCAGCTCCTAATGCTGAAAGAAAGCTCACTTTGACTCAGCATTGATCACCACTCTGGAGTGATTGGAACCAATGCAAATAACGGGGAAATGATGGACACTGACTGCAGGTGCCTCAGCCCGGCCTGGAGGAATTAGTCTTCAAGCCTGCAACCTTACACAGACCCTTTATCAATGTCTGCGGACCCTGGGCCAATTTGAATGTGACTGAGGCACTCAGTGGACGTGACATTGACGAAGGAGGCCCATTGGAAGCCATGGTTCAATGACTCATTATGGAGGAGGCCACGGGCTGTGTTTTCCGCGTTTGATACAGCACCGGCCTTTAAAAGGACTAATTGGAGTGCAAATGTGTCCTTTTGTCTTGCATCTGTTTTGTTTGCTCTCATCGCATTGCAAAAATTAGCTGGCGCCACATCGGCCATTAATCTCAGTTTGTGGTACGCAGGCAACAGGTTACAGAGAGGAAGCAGCCTGCGCAGTCCAGGGATTATCGGGGTGTATCAATAGTTGGGGAAGTGATTCTAAAATGAGAAAATAAAATGTACTGACGCACTGATTGTGAAATATAAGACCGCGTCGTCATGACCTGCTTGTTAGGTACCAAACAGTCCCCTGCAAACAGCAGGGACGCACAACGGTTTTACACACCTGCAGTGAGAACCTGCCAATATCAATTCCGGGAGATCAGAGCCCAACAGTCACTCAAGTTGTTGTAGAATTAAGCGACTGTCCCAAGACAGATGGAGCACGAGGTCAAACAGACTGTCACAGACTGAGCTTTCACTTGAGGCACAAGAGATTTTATTGTGGCCACATTTCCCTGGTTTTCCTGAACACTCTCACTCCTTGTTGTCAACTGAAGGACCCTGTTTCCTTTTGGCTCCTTAAAGACACACTGGAACTGATTTGCTGAATATTTGCATATGCAAACACATCAACTAAGGTCATTGCGCATGCAAACTAATGATGAAGCTGGTCCACTAAGGACAGGCGCAACGAGAACTGTGTCTGACGCACGATATGAATATGAAGATACAGGCACAAAATATTGGAGGGAGGGAGAGGTTGCAAATAGATTATTTAGGGCGTGTAGTGTGATTTGCCAGAGCTGAAACTGATTGTGGCCGCTAGTATTAGTATTTAGTGGGACAACCGATTTGGACTGGATACACACACACACTCACACACACACACACACACACACACACACACATATATATACATATATATATATATATATATATATGTATATATATATATATATATATATATATATATATATATATATATATATATATGTATATATATATATATATATATATATATACATATATATATATATATGTATATATATACATATATATATATATATATATATATATGTGTGTGTGTGTGTGTATATATATGCATATACAGTATATGTATATATAATTTTGAATATTTAAAAAACGGTGTAGTAAAGCTGCCAATTGAAACGGTTAAAATGCATGAATGATAAAAACTAGAAGCCACAGAGTTCACAAGGGAAAGTGAACTGTCGACCACAGAAAAGAAGGCAAAGACAGAATATTTATAACAAAAATCTCTAGACACTTTAGTGATATGCCCTTTGTGGCTTTCGGATTTCTATGAAACGTTTTCTTCTAAATTCGAACAGCCGGTCTTCTTTATTAAAAACTTTGGCAAGGGTAAAAAAAAAAACAGGGGGGTGGAATTGCCATCTAATTAATTATTTCCAGCTTTTGTTTCTCATTAAATGCATGGTTAGCCTACTCTGCGAAGGTGGGTGTGTCGCGACAGTGCTTGTTTTACCAGAGCGGACACACTCAGTGAGCAGCAGCTCGAAGTGTCACATCCCTGCATCTACAAGACACGTGACGACAAGCAGAAGAAACAAAGAGAAGTTTGGTCAGAGAAAAAGTCTCGCAAAGTGCTTTAAAAGCAAAGATGCACAAACTGCAGCCGTTGGAAAGTGCAGCAACGGAAACGGTTGCCTTCTTATTGTTTAAGTGGTTTGTTTGTTTTTCCCCACTGCTGCCACGCAGTTTGAACGATGTGAATGCTGTTTATGCATGCCGCCATCCCGGCAGCCGCCTGAACCGCGAGAACGCCACGCTGAACGTACGCGACACATACCGCGAGCGAGGAAAAGAGACCCTAAGCCATGTCCTATCTTCTAACTATGATTAATGACTGCCAACTGTCATGCATGCATCAAGAAGGCAGCCATACATCATGCAATAACTACAGCTGGCAAACACTGACAAGTACACTGAAGCCGTGCCACGGCGCAGACCTAATAGCACATTGAAATGTTCAAGCTAGTTTGATTTAATATTCAAGTACATGTGTTGTAAAAATATTCAATATGTACATTTTTGGGGGCAAATTAGAAGGTGAGGGGGTAAAAAATACAAGCGTGCATGGATGCTTATACACACACACACACATACACACACACACACACACACACACCTCTATTCTCATGTAATCCGTCATCTTGCCTATGGTTTTAATTCCTGTTAACTGCATGGTTGCATGCCGCTGCATCGTTCATTCTAATGGAATTGAATAACAGAGCTGCTTGGCTGCACTTGCACAGGCCTCTTTTAATTGGAATGAATGTTTTTTTTTTGTTTTTTTTTTTTTTACAGAAATATTCAGGCCAATTTTTCTCGGCTTAAAGACAATGTGTGGCTCAAACTCAAGTGTGTTTTCTCCCACACTGCAGCCATGTCAAATAAAGACAGGAAAAATACATTGTGTGAATTAAATGTCCGCCTGGCAGACTTTTCCTGATAAGAAATTTAAAGTGCGGCTGCTTCCTGTATTTATGTTGTGCATGGCTTGGTTCACAGTTTGTACAAACAACAGTGTTAGATTTTTAACTTATTACACCTTCTCACAGACACTTCTCTTTACTTATCTACACAAAAAAATGGATGCTGCAAAAAAAAACAGTTATCAATTATTAGGCTTTGTGTAATGCAAGTAACACGATGACCCATCATGTGACCTTGAGTTGTGCACTCAAGTTTATGTGTTTTTGTTGTTGTGAAAACACCTATCAGCTGCCTGCATGGGCCAAAATTTTAAACTGGTTTCAACATGTGTATATTTGTTAGACTAGATACTCAAGTTTTTCTGAACTTCCATTTTCTGTCCTGCAGAACTGCAGGAAGCCTGTTTATCACTGGACCAACGTAAGCTATGTTTACAGGGACACAAATAATCGGAATAAATGCCCAAATCAGGAATCGGAAATTTCGGAAAGAAATTTCATTCCAAAAGTGAGAGGTGGTTTATGCCAATCATTATTCACACACACACACACACACACACACACACACACATTTACATATATAAATATATATATATAAAGATGTTCAGTTTTGTATGTGTTCCACTGTTTCCACTGCGAACATGTTATACCTCCCCTTTTAAGAGGACTACAGAGACTCCGGAAAGGTGTAATATCTGACGATCTATCGCGCGGTCAGGTTACTAGAGCGCAGTTTGTGCTTCTGACTCCTCAGGCGCCTCATTTCTGGGCGTTTTTGTGTCTGCATATCATTAGTACAAAAACCTTTGTGGATGCGATGCAAAGGTGGCGGAGATCACGGCCGCAAAGACGCCTCAAGTCGCACCCCAATTTACCGCTGCACTCCCTTCTTTGGGGATCTGGCCCTAAAAATGGAAATATTAATAAAATGGAAGTTGCCTCTGACTTGGTGCCATGTGCATATCAAAGCAATGGGGTTTTATGTTGCTGTCAAGCTTGTAGATTTTCACTCAGAAGACTTGACTTATTGTTTGACGCAACTGCTAGCAGCATCTCTTGTCGTGTAGACCTTGCTTGTTTTTTTGTTTTGTTTCGTTTTTTTCGTTGCGTTAGCATCATGTTTCTAAAAGGAGACCCAAGCAGAAGTGTCAAAAACCTGCATTCTATCATCTGGCCAGCAGGGGCTGCTGAAAATGGTTGCAAAAAGACTAAAAACAACTGTCTGTCAATATGGAAAGGAGCATTAAATTCGTACATACATTTTTGTTGGTCTGAATCGCTACCACAAACATCATTAAATAGGCTTTGGTGTGCATTTTTTGGTTAATCTCGGGAAAAAAGTCGTAAGAAGTTGTGGGTGTGGCTACAGTTTCAAGGGGTAGTCGGCTTGCCAGAAGCTGGGCGGGTGGCTATTGGGGAGCGCGCTGCATTCACACTCCAACCATTGCTCACCTCCGGTACCACCCACACATCCAAACAGTGGATCATCTGGTTTCAAAATGAACCTGAAAGCTAAGGTGGAACTGACCCAGAGTGGGTAAACCAGTGGGTGACATCATGATGACTTCACCCAGCTTTATATACAGTTAATGTTGTTTCCCGAGTCACTTTAGTGAATCTAAAAATACTAATAACATAAAAAAACATTAAAAATATATAAAAAGTTATCATTGTAATTTTATCACGGGTTTATCATTTGTTTGGAAGTTCAGTGTTCTACATTTCACACATTAAAAGTTTCCCTTGAAACGAGGCGCAAGGTGCAATGTGTTTCCCCGTGGCTCATGAGTCCAGGTGCTCTAGCCTCTATCCATCGTTTTCAAAGAGAAACTCACCCTGTGGGCCTTCCAGCAGATTCAGCACTTGCCAATGCCTGCTTGAGTTGGCTGCTTCTCACCGTAAATCAGGGTGTTACTTTGATGACTGATGTAATCCACTGAATCTATTGACCTGATGCTCAAACAGAAAGCATAATTTGTTTATTGCCTCTCTCTGCATGTTTTTTTTTTTTTTTTTTTGCCCATTCTCATTACTGTATATGTACACAGAGCACTCAATACTCATCAGTACACACAGTGACAACTTAGGGGCCAGATTAGTGCATGTGTAATATCCACCCTCAACCAAAGTGAATTAATTGTCTAATGGCTTTGAATTGATCAGCCATGTCTTTAGGTTTGGGCTGCAAATCTCCCTCTAATCCAGGTATTTCCCTTTCAGGATAAGCACGGGATTGCTTTAATTAGCAACATGGCCATGTGTGTTGGGCATAGCAACATGGCAACGAACACCTGGAGCTGAAGTTTCAATGTGTCTGGGTGATAAGGGCTTTCTTTGGCGGTGCATTTAGCCCCTTGCTCAAACACACACTATGCTTAAGTGGGAAATAAGCTAAGCTGGCAGAAAATAACTAAAATCAATTTGCCCTTGAGGTTCTGTGTGTCGTGTGCAACTCTAAAGCTAGGAGTGTTATAGCTTTGGTGTTGTGACTCGGGGTTTTCCTCGTTTATGCATGATATTGTATTCAATGCCAGAAAATTTGAGGATTTAATAATACAATTACCCTAAAAAGGTTTGTGAGTTAGAAATTATTTTAAGTAGCAACGTTGCTACGTCTCGCTATTTTGGTTTTTTCCTCTGAAGGACTATGTTATGATGTCTCAAAAATGGAAATTAGCTCTAAAGCAAGTCAAAATCCGTCTCAATTAGTTAATTTCTTTCCTGAGAACTGACCTGGATGAGCAGCAGGGAGGTCAACACGGTCCGTCAGGCTCTTATAAATAGATGGGGATGTGGGGGGGAAATAAAGCCACCACTGTAAACTATAGAGGTCAATTTGACCCATTCAAACATCTGCAAACAGGAACAACTGGTACATAACAATGAAAACTTCCAGGCTTATTGAAGTGACACAGGCAAGAACATCTGTTTTTCAACCCCGACCTCTTTACAAAGTTAAACTTCACATCCAGTTAAAGGATATTGACATTTAGATACTGGCTAAGCCTTTTCTTGCCTTTTCGCCTTCGCTGGCCTCTGCCGCCGCGCGCAAAAAACAAACACGCTTTGCAGGAGCGACGTCTCAGCGCCAAGTTCGTTTACAGAGAGGCAATGGACAGCATCGTGACTGGAAACGCTGCACATTGGCGGGGGAATGTGCGCCGCGCTGGACAGGCAGGCTCTGTAGCGAGTAATTAAAATTACCCCGAACATTGTTGGTCCACAGAGCCCGCTCATTCCGCCGCCTTCTGCTCGGTAATACAGGAGTATCTGCAGCTGCAGCGAAAGAGACCAGAGAGCCGCTTCTGCCGAGAGGTTCCTGAATTCATCCGGCACAATGGCTTTTTCTTTCTCACAAATGATTCGTAGTCGTAATAATTATTATTATTGCATTATTGCTATTGGGTAGCCACCTGACACAGTAATGAACGCATTAACTTAAAATGGACAAAACATTTTTCTCACGGGTCAGCCGCAACAGCTGCTCTGCAGAGCCGAGAGAACCCGAGACTCAGTGCCGTGTGTCTAAAAACATTTGGAATAAAACAGTTGAATATTTGCATCACAATGGGGGAACTCGTTGCACTCTCTGGAACAGAAATGCACGTCCGGCGACAGTGCAATAGCACATTTGCGCGCGGGCGTGTACGACGGCAGCGACCCACTGACGCGAGTTGTAAACAGATATCGGAATTAAGTGTGCATTCCGTGTGATATCATGGTCGGAAATTGCTGGTGCAATCATATTCAAACAGCTCATTGAGAAAACCCTTGCCCCCGGCGAGAGAAAAAAAAATAGAAAAGAAATCACAGCAGTTGGTCCCCCAATATGTGAATGACAAATGAATATCACTCAGAGGGTCAGATGGTGTAGACACACTCCATGCTCTGTGCTAATCAGGCCAACCTACAGACCCCACATACCATCAGGACTTCCTGCAGGGGAAAATTAGTACTTTCCACTTTGCTAAACGGGTATACTTTTCTCCCTGGGTGAGCGCATTGTTTGTTACATGGGCAATTTCTTTATGTAAATTGTTCAACAATGGCTTACATACCAATTTGAGGTAAAACCTTCCGTTTTAGACCAATTCGGAATCGCAAATGAGAGGCACATTTTCTCGGGAGCGAATGCAGAAATTATCTCGGCGTATATGCCCCCTCCACCCCCCACCCCCCACCTCATCCCACCCCCTTCCCTCATCAGTAAAAAGTAAAACTGAGCGAAAGTAAGGTCCGCTCAGAGTGCACAAGCGCACGCACCCAACATGTGATTTGATAGTGGAAGAACATGGAGATTATAATAGCATTATTATAGCATGAAATAAATGTCTTCTGTTCAACAAGCAACCTTTTGTTGCATGATTTTTTTTGTTTTTATTATGTGACAGTTCAAAGCGATTACCACTTGCATTATGAAGCTGCACAACTGACTTAAGAGCTATAAAAAAAAAAATTAAAAAAACATCAGGAGGAACCTGGGTTGAAAATGTTTTTATAAAGGGCTACTTTTAAATGAAGGATGTGCCATATAATGGGGGCACCGTTAAGGGAGGCCAATTTTCAGTCAGAGGGCCCAAAAATACCAATCACGCCCCTGGCCATAAGATGCAAAATACCCAAAAACTATCCGGCAATGGGACATATTTGCAAAGGCTGGCCAGTTTTCACTTAGTATCCAATCTGAAGTTCCAACACTGTTTTGAGTCATTGCTCTAAACAAGCAGTGCTCATTTCAGCTCATCCTCCCGGCATGTTGCCTCATCCTCATTTTCAGTTATGTCAGGGTTGGTGTCCAGTAAAAGTGACCGCAGTGAAAGGCCTCATTAAACAAGTACATCTCTCTACAAATCACTGTGTGATGTGAGAAATAATATGCAGCCTTCCGGCTATCGCGGGGGTCTGCAACCAAGCAGCTCTCGGAGCTGCATGCGGCTTTCTGCGCCTCTGCAGTGTCTCTCTTTAGCGTTGAAAAAAAAAACAAAACAACAACAACAACCTAATAACATGGAAATACATTTTAGCCATTTTATAGTCCCATTTACATGGACAGGACTTTTTTTTTTTTTTAAAACCAAGCATGTTAAGAAAAGCATTTGTAAAGAAAAAAAAAAGAGATTACACGAAGCCGTCTCCTAAAATAGTACACGGAAACGCTGGACAGTACTTAGGCCCTATGTGGCGCCGTGGTTTTAATCCATGAAGGCGGAAGAAGAAGAAAACCTGACGCACGGTGTGTTTACAGAAGTAGCAGCTCGCTAACATGGCACGGCGAAGACGGCGAAGAACGCACTCAAAAAGACGGTGTGGATAGACGACAAAGTTGAACTTCCGCTTCGAGTTATTCACTCACTCTGTCCGCCACGTTTGCGTCGGTTTTTGCGCTAACGATGTGCAGGCGCAAAAACGCCCAGAAATGAGTCCGAAGCGCAATTTGCGCTCCGTTAACCCTGCTGCATTTCACGACCTAGATCGTCAGATATTGTAACGTTGGTGCAAACGTCGGTCACCGCACACCAAGGAACTCACGCCAAGAAGAAGAGACAGTTGCAAAAAATTCCCACAGCCTCTTTAAAGGGCAGTATAATGCCTCCTGGCTCCATGTTTTGATGGTGAATGTTGCCGACCCCAGGGCTATCGGATCATACTTGACTAAAAAATCTGTTCACAGAGGTCGCATTGTAAACTACTAACCAGAGATAGTTTTCTCATGATCGACACTGTCATGGCCACGTCTAAAAGGTCTCCTTCAAGAAATTAAATCAACCTTAAAAAAAAACCCAGAAAACAACCTTACGGATATCATCATCTCTCAACTCACGTCATAATTATGTCCCAACTCAAACAGACCATCAGCAGTATTCGATTCTTTGGGCAGGTAGTAGATAATACTGCAGAAAGTATAAAGTCAATGCAGAATATATGGGAGAATCAAACACAGGGACTCAGGAAAGAAGTGTGGGTTCTGTTCTAAATTCAAAACAAGAATCCAAATGTTTTGCCAAATCCAAAATGGAATTACTTCTACACTGGTTATATATAAACACACAAAGTAAGGACATTTGTGTCTGGTAGATTATTTCTTGATTGTAACGATGCTTCATGGAAATAAGTCATGTATAGTTGGAAAGCCTGTTTATTCCCCTTTTAAATGGTGCCACACTTGTTAGGAACATGCATTTGTGGGGTGAGCAGCAGACTTAAGTATCTGTGTTGCGCCCATGAAAAATGTGACAACTCTTCTCTGAGTCAAACAGCTTATTCTGATGTTGCTATCGCGCTGGTGTCGACAACCCCTGCACTGGAACCTGAACATGTGGAGGAACGTTATGTTCCGTGTTGAGTCCAGATTCTGCCGACTGCGGGTGGATCGTAAGGTAAAAGTAGGTGGAGAACGCTATTCTGATTGCTGCACTGACACAGTAACATCTTTTGGTGGAGGCAATGTGATGGTGCGGGGTGGCATCTCCCTCACAGGGAAAACAAGCCGTGGCATCATTGGAGGTAATCGCAATGCAGAGAGACATCGAGATGAGATTCTGCAACCAGTGGCAATCCCATATCTCCACAGTCTTGGAATCCAAACTCCATCCTCCAAGATGACAATGCTCGCCCCCACACGGAGCGAGCTTTATCAGAGACTACCTCCAAAATTTGGGAGTGGAGAGGATGGAATGGCCTGCCAGCAGTCCCGAGCTCAACCCCATTGAACACTTGTGGGATCATCTTGGCCGTGCCGTTCAGAGTGACCGACACAGCCACGTTTGGCTGACTTGCGACAAAGAATGCGATGCCATCCCACAGCATGCGGAGGAGATGCCAGGCTGTTGTGGCTGTGTATGGTTCTTCCACACGCTGCTGAGGCTCCTGTTTGTTCCATGAATAAATTGTTACATTTCCAATGTGTTTTCTTTCTTCAAATTTCAATCATCCAAATCCCCCAAACAAGAGTCAATGGCAGAATGAGCTGTTGGACCCGGCAGGGAAGATTTGTCACATTTTTAATGGGCGCAACCCAGATACTCAGCTCTGCTGCTCACCCCACAAATGCATGTTCCTTACAAGTGTGGCACCATTTAAAAGGGGAATAAACAGGCTTTCCAATGATATAAGATTGATTGTTACAACAAAGAAATAATCTATCAAACACAAATTTCCTTGTGTTCTGTATATACTATACTGTATATATATATATTACATATTTTCTCCTTTTTTTTTTAACCCACTGAACTGTGTTTCTGTTGTTTTTGTATTTGTGTGAGGCTGTCTTTAATGCCCAATGTGTGTGTGTTTTAAATCAATAGCCGTGACAAAAGACACATTTCTGTTTTTACCTGAAACTGTATATATATATACGTCACAGATGTAAAAAGTCAACATATTTAGTGAGAAGAAATTCCTAGAAAATTCCAAATTGAGTCCGAGCCTTTTTCTCGCATCTTTTCTCTCACACTTGAACACGCTGAAGGGGAATGTGTCAGATAGCGGGACGACGCTGTGTGCGCTGCGTACACAGAATATATAGCCAATTAGGAAGTGACACCATCAGTTCTGCGCTGTTCTGCATCTCACACTAGGACGACATGGTCATATGAATTGCGTTGTGCGTTCATGACCAGAAAACAAAAACAAACCTCGGGTCCCTTGAAACGGAGTATGAATTGAGGTTATTGTCATTATTAAACATTATTCAGCATTAATCCAAGTGAAAGTGCTGCATTCCAGGAAATTTGCCAGCTAGGTGAGAAACAGCTGCCCCACGGAAAATCCCAACCTTTTTCTTTTTCTTTTTTTTTTTATCTAAACGGCAATTTACAGTCATTGTAGTGAAAACATGGCTTATGCTGGATATATTTTCTTCTGGGATGTTCACCAGGCAAATTTAGCTTTTCTCATTATACCTACAAGTAGAAAAACGAAAAGAAAAAAAGTCAAAACATTTTTTTTTGCATTTCTTAAACTGCTGATTCCAGTGCTTCCTATAGATAAAAACCATCCTTGTACATTTCACATGTAGAAAGACAAGAGAGCTAATATCATTTTTGGTGGAGGTGTACAGCATGGGAGTGCAATTACTGTATATTATATAACAATGTTACTTTCCCATGGTGAGAGAAAACAAGCTGTTTGCTTCGTTTGGCTGTATGAGGTGACATGTAAATTTACGCCAGAGTTGATTGCCTTTAGTGTAATGTTTCTGAACAGATAAATCAAAATTGATTCAAGATTCAACAGCCTACTTTATAGCTTTATAGCTGCTTGTGTGTGTTTTTTGTTTGAAGAAAACACAAGCGCAAAACTTTTGGACTTCCTGGCCCTTCATCACAAACATGTCATATTGACTTGAAGATTTTAAGAATAGTTTTTTTTTTTTTTACATTAAATAATGTATTCATCTATTCTAATGAGATAATTCTCAACACATATCCAAGCCATTGAACATTTTGTCTCGGACTTGTGCTCTGCGTGTGTAGATAATTTGTAAGAGCTTCTTTTTCTGATTTGGTTGCTGAGCACGACTCTACAATACTTTGCTTTGCTTCTTTCCAATCCTGCAACTATTTTCATTCAAAAGCTGACTGTGGATTTATTTTAACATCTATTATTTGGCTAATTCCTTTTCTCTAGACAAGAATTCTGATCAAAAATCTGAGGTAAAAAAAAAAAAAAAAAAACGGTCCCCGTTAAATTTGTTTTTATTTCATTCTCGTGTGAATTTCCCTGAGAGTCCTTGAGGTACCGGGCAATTTGGACCAACTCGGCTACACAGAGGCACCGATATTAATCTGACACTGTTCCACATTGTTTTGCTTTGTTTTGTTTTTTTGGATAACACTTCAGTTGTAAAAAGAAACGGTCCAATGAGTTAAACATCACCATCTGTCGGAAGCGGGAGGTGGGTGTGGAAAGAGCGGCGAGGTGCTAAAACAAACAGCTCCGCTTATCAGCCCCACTAGGCGACTCTGCGTATCACCAACTTGCTGAGCGTTGAGCCGGTGGCTCAGGGATCAGCCGGTGTCTCCTCACTCGTGGGCCAAGGAACTAACCCTCCCCTGCATGCTTTCTTCTTTCATTAAAAAAAAAAAAAAAAGAAGAAAAAAATAATAAAAATAATAATAAATCTGATGACAGGAAGGTACATTCATAGCTGAGCTTCTTTGCTGTCAAACCTGACAGCCAAATGCTTCTCTTGTGAAGGCAGCGGCTAACCCTGGCTAAATCACACGATTTGTTGTTTGCCTGCCGGGCTTGATCATCCTTCATCCTTTTGCTTGGATCAGTGTTTTAACGCCTATTTACACCCTAAACCATTTTGCCCACCAGTCCCTGTTTTCCTCCTCCTTTTAAGTATTTGCCCACCGCCCCTTTCCTCCCCACCACCACCACTAACCCCACCACTGCATGCAATCCGTGTACAGTGCTTGGGTCCCGGGGGGGGGGGGTTGTGTGTGAGGTCTCTTCAAAACGCCCTGACTCAGTCATTTGAAGCCCGCTCAGTTCTCCTTCGGCCCGTTTTATTTTATTTTTTTCCTCCCCGGCGCCGGACGACAAGGTCAGTTTGCACCAACAGCTGATGAGCGATCAATAGCAGATTTGAATTTAAAGAGCCATGGCCCCGGGGGCGGTCAGTTGCCGGTGCGTGGCCGTTGCCACGGGGGGTTGTGTGTGTGTGTGTGTGTGTGTGTGTGTGTGTGTGTGTGTGTGTGGAGAGGGAGGGGGCAAAGACCCGAGGCTCGGCAAAGACCTATATCCTTCCACAGGCCCCTCCCACACTACCCCACCCCCCTCCTCCACCCCCAAGCTTGGTTAACTCTCGAGACCATGATTAATTCATGGTGGATTAGAGTCTGGAAGGCCGAGGAGAGAGAGAGAGAGAGAGAGAGAGAGAGAGAGAGAGAGAAAAAAAAAACTGGAATAGCGAATACAGTCCTGACTGTGCGGCGCGCGGGGTCTGCTGAGATAAAGGGTTCCCCCAGATTCGCGACCGCAACCCCCACCCCCACCCTGACTCTTAGCATGAATCTATTTCCCGCAACCTCCAGCTGAAAGATCACGCTTCAGTGTTTAGGACACTTTGATCGTTATTACGATATGCGTTGGTTAAAACAAGTCAGGAGAGGCCTTCACCGCCCCCTCCCCACACACACACACACACACACACACACACACACACCGCAACCACGGACGCTAAGCCACGGGGAATAATAATGTCGGAGCGGGCTAATAAAAAGCATAACAAGCAGGAGAGCCGCGGTCACGGCAATTCCATCATCGCCCTTCACAGCCGCGCGGCTAACCAGCTCATGATTAGCCGACGACCTCGAGGAACCGGGAGGAAGATTCCGAGGCCGGAGCCGGGAGAGGGAGAGAGGGAGCGAGAGCGGCAAAGGTGAAAGTATAAGTTGTGAATTCACTCCCCCTTGTGTTGACTGCTGTCAGCCAGCGAGCCCGAGTGCCTTCACAGCCGAGAGAGGACAGACATCAGCAGCAAAGTTGTCGGGTTTTTCTCTCCCTCTTCCAGGTCTCGTTTGAAAGCCGTGTTCTGTTTGTCCTCTCACGCTGCGGCCCCTCGGTTGGCACTTTTGAGATTAGCATCGATTCAAAGTGCAAAGCGCAACTCGAGTCTTTGCATCCGTACACCTCTTACTCCGACTTGCCTTTACCCCCCCCGCCCCCCCGCCACCCCCGTCTACTCCATGGGTCTTTTCATCACTTCTGCGCAAAGCCGCACGTCTCGATTTCACTCGGCGCTCCTGAAAGACGCTAATGGGAATTAGGAAATGTTTACCTGTCATGATGTCTGCACGGGCCAATTATTTCACACTTGCGTAGACAAATAAAAGCATTCATTACCAGACGAGTGACAGTGGCCTGATAAGGACTTTACCAGAGAGTCCTGTGATGTCGGGCTGCCCTGACAATGCATAATAATGCATAATACCAAATTTATGTTTTGCTTTGTTTAGTTTTTTTTTTTTTAACTGCAACATAGCTGCACCAAAGAAAATCTGTTGATAATTATATTTTCTGGTTTTATTAGAAACACATTTTTGTCAACATGTTGTATTTATACAGTGAATGGTCTAATATGCACTGGAGGTCACATAAGCTTAGGTTTATTGGAACAATAAAAGACATACCATGAGGGCTTGATATTCAAAGAGATGTAGCAGCCGCTAGCCGCATATTCGACCATCAATTCTCAATAGTTTGGATTTTTCTCGTCTGAAGACACAAAAATAAAACCTGTCTAAGTACGTGATATTAACAATTTCATGAGTGTATCGCCAGTAGACAAAAAAAAAAAATGAAATAAATCCAGAAGTCAATTATCCCCTTTAACACTTACATTTCATCTCAACATGTTCTGCCGATGATGGTGCAAAGCACTTCACAATATTTGTGCTATTTTTTTTTTTTTTTAAATTTGGCAAATGTCTACTTAACTTATGTTTTTATTTTTTTTCCGACCTTTTTCTGTAAACAACATCTTGTACAAACTAGCACAGTGAACCACAACCCCAGCAAATTAGTCTTTATCTCCATACAATATAAATGAAAATCAATACAAAAGTTTGGTTGGTTGCTTGGAACATTTTTTTTTTTTTCAGTGGATTTGCGAGGTTCTAAAACACGGTTTATCGAGACTTCTGGACTCCTGAATTAAATAGGTTACGTAAACAGTTGACTGTTCTAAGTCCATTTCAGAACCCCAGTAGAAGATTTTTTTTTTTTTAGAAGGTAGACTTCATTTCGACATTTCAAGTTCACTTCCGTTTTTAAATAAAGGGTTTGCAATCCGTTGAGGGTTTTTTTCTTTTCTTTTTTTAACCGTTTGCCTTTTGAAGGCGGCCTTCTTCTTCAGATTTGGTGGCAATACTGAAACCGATGCGAAAGGAAAGGAAACAAATAGTCTCAAATAGTCCGGACGGAAAGGGAAAAAAAAAAGAAAAGCTGTCGTTTCCTCTGGCCTTCGGTAACGTGTAGTGTCGAAAAAAGTGTCAATATGGCAGAGCCTTGAGAGGCAAAGAGGTCTGAGGAGCTTCGGAATAAATACAAGGGACGAGTCTTGTGCCTCGAACGTGGTTCTGAACGCCCGCTCAGCCTTTTTTTTTTTTTTCCTGTGGTGCCGGATCAGCACACAACCAGCTGTCAGCCCCTTTATTCTCTCTCTGTAAAGCTATTGAAGTCTTTGACAGTAGCTAATGATGTTTTCTGTGTTTGGGGACGTACTATGAGAGATTTCAAAGGGGGGGAGGGGAGTGTTGGGTCGGCAGGGGGGGTTTGGTCGCTTACACTGGGCCACTGACAGGAACCGGATGGGGCGACAGGGGGACCAGTTGCGGGGGCAAGAGGGGCAGGAGGGGCCGGAGTGGTGGGGGACGGGGGGGGGACGAATGGGGGCAGTTCAGCAGTCTCACCCATCCTTTTTTTTCCCTCCCTTTCTCAGTTTCTCACCTCAGTTCTTTTTTTTCGGGGGGTGGGGAGGGTGAACGCCCAAACAATACTGAAGACGGTGCACTCGGACGTGTTCCGGCGTCGGAGGCCCCCCCCCCCCACCACTTCCCACCAGAACCCCACTCCCCCAAGCGAGAGAAAAAAAAACCCACCAAATCACCAAATCAAGTGGAAAATTTCAATAAATAAATATGAGAACACCCAACAGAAAGCGACTCGACGCCGCCGTTGCCCCTCTATAACCCTGTCGATATCTGCGTCCCCCTCCCCTGCTCACATCATAGCAGCCCCTCCCCACCCCCCACCCCCACCCAGGGGGGCTCCAACATCAACCCCCCCCGCCCCCCCGGTAAAGAAAGGACGGCCTCCCTCCCTCCCTTACCGGATCTCGGAAAAGTCCCGCTCTTGTCGGGGGGTGGGGGGTCGGGGGGGGGGCAAAGAAGACAAAAAAAGCTACCACACGGTGCCCTCGTTCATTTCTGAGGGCGGGTGTGACAGGTGGTTGCTGTATCCGCTGCCGTTTAGCGACAGTGAGGTAAAGGGCGGGCTGGGGCCGAACACCTCGGACGAGATGCCGTGCAGGGGCCCCGGGATGCCGGGCTCCGGGCTGGGAGAGTCCCCCGGGTGGTGGGACATGATGTCAGAGAAGCGCTGCACGTCGCTGGAGGGGTGGTGCCCCGGCAGGGGGTGGTCCATACTTCCCAGCGGGGTGCCCGTGGGGCCTGAGGAGGGCACGAAGGGGAGATCGACCGGGGTCTGGGCCTGGGAGGACGGAGGTCCCTGAGGGAAGAAGTCGTAGTTCGCTCCCGGGCCGTAGTACTCACTTTGATAATCTGCAGATCCGAGAGGGAGAGAGAGAGAGAGAGAGAGAGAGAGAGAGAGAGAGAGATAGCGTTAGCGGAAATTGTTCTGAGACACCGAAGGATTCGTTGGAACGTACATATAAGCGGGGTTTGTGTTAAGAGAGGGGGTGTGGGAGTAGTGGGGGGGGGGGTGCCCTCGCCGTGCCAGATTAGTCACAGAGCACGTTACACTTAAATTCAAACTGCAGTTGGGTGGGGAGAACAACGTGGCGGCGAAATTAATTAAAACGAGGGCCATTTCACCAGCGATTCTACCTACTGAGACAGGTTTTTTTTTTTTTTTTATTCAGCAGAATATTAATGAACTTTTTTTTTCTTTTCTTTTCTTTTTTTTTTTCTGCACCGAAAAGGACAAAGCCTGAACCACAAGGGAACTTATCAGATATTTTAAAGTAGAGTGTTATCAAATTACAGAAACATAAGCTAAATGTTAACACTTGCTCTTTGGAGAAATAAAAATGACAGTAACAGGAAATGTGCAAGGACTACATCAAATATTAATAATGGATATTCATTTAATATAAACATTTCTTTTCAAAAAAAAACGTGAGTGTAATTAAACAGGTGGTAAGTTAAGGTAAATTAAGTCGGAAAAAAAGTTTTATCACGCATTTCATTAAACATTACAAGCTGCATTTTGCCAACATTTTAACTCATTTCCACGCCATCTTTTCTACACCTGACTGCTTCAGCGCTCCTCTACCTGGTGCTCGTATTTTCTTCAGTTTGAACTCATTTATTTTATACAATGGTCCGTTCCCAAAACTGAACCCAAATGAACGTTGCGATTGTGTTGAAAGAGATTGTGTAATTAGATCGGCTCGACTACCAACTGACCAACACAGGCAACCTCAAGGCGCTCGCAGCACCCCTAATGGAACGCCTCAGCTGGTGAGACGCGGAGAACACAAAACGAAACCGAAAACAATTTTTTTTTTTTTTTTTTTTTTTTTTTTAAGCAAACAAAGAAAGTGCGTGACGGACTGTCTGCCATCTGAAACTAGAAAGCGGGGAAATAAGAAAAAGGGGGAAATGGAAATACTACAGATATGATTTCTAGAATGCGAAAAAAAACAAACAAACAACCAAGACGATTCAACGTCGTTCTTTTCTTTTCTTTTCTTTCTTTTTTTTTTTTTTTTAAATATATATAAATAACTGTATATTTCCAGACTCGGGCCTACCTCCGTAGTAAGAGAACGGGCCGTTCGGGATGAGCTCGCCGGGCTCTAGCCGGTCCACCAGCGTCCTCATCCGCCTGGGGCTCCGGAAGAAGGCGTGTCTCCGGGCGCCAAGCGCGCTCAGCTGCTTCATGCGCCTCTCTTTGGAACGACGGTTCTGGAACCAGACCTGGAGCGAACACGCACACACAAACGTGCACGGTTAATATTAAAATAGTAATACTAAATAATCGTGGTGGGGAGATGAGAGGGACGGCGTTGGGTGGGGGGTCTCGGTCATGTCGCACGGGAAACGTGCAGGGGGGGGAATAGCCGCTTGACGCCATTTTGATCAGCACGTCAATATTCCGGAGGGTGGGGGGGGCTGTGAGGGGGGCGGGGGGGTGGAAGAGGAGGGTGGGGGCGGGGTTGTGAGAAATGGAAGCGATGGGGAAGAGCGGGTGAAAGAGTGCGGCTATGCAAACAAACAAACAAGCAAACAAAAACCGGCGCACCAGCCCCCGTTGTGCAAGCCCCCGCGGCACGAACACACACACGCGCGCACACGCACACACACGCACACACACACACCTTCCAGATCCCACCACCACCGCCACGCGAAAAAGAAGAAGAAGAAGAAGCAGGAAAAAAAAAAAAAAGAGCGCGTAATTAGGTGTCATATTTACCTTGGCACCTGCACCGCACGCTCCTTAATAGGGTAAATAGCTGTGTGTGCGCGCGCGAGCGTGCGAGCGCTCTTTCTTTTTTTTATGTGGCGAAGGCGCGTGAGCACGAGCCGGTGCGTTAAATCCGCGGCGCTCCGCGGCTGGAGAGGAGGACTGCGCCCAATTACCGTTACAGGAGCGAGCGTCACATCTAACCTCCCTAATGATCCTTTAACCCTCCATTTACTCCGACCGAAGGCGGCGGCGGCGGCGGCGGCAGCAGCGGCAGCAGCATCAGCGGGGGCTTAAAGTCTTCAATTAATACTTAATAGGAGGGTTGTTACCAATATATTACCGGGCCGTGGGAGGTTATCATTTCCTAATCTATAGGCCAGCTTCCTTTAATTACGCCCCCCCCCCACCCCCCTCTTTTCCCCCTCCCTCGTGTTCATACATATTAGATACCTCTGCCCCCCCCTCCTCTCCCGCCCCCTTTTACTTTATCGCCATAAATCTGCCGTGATCAACCTTTCTTTACCTTTGATCTGGCCCGCAACCGTATGTCCACACGGTGGAACTTTGACCGAGAAAACAGAATTATTAAAGGAACCGACGAGGAAAAACCGCAAAAGCTCGACCTTTGACCGTACATAGGAAATGTATTTCCCTTTTGAAATAAATGTGGCTGGATTGCTAAAAATAATAATAGCGACGACAGTGTAATAATAATAATAATAATAATAATAATAATAATAATAATAATAATAATAATTAGAAATCGCTGCTCTTTGTTCAACGCGGGCGATGTCACTCGGGGTTGTGGGGAGACGGTCCGAGGAGCCTCGAACAGATTTCTGCCTTTCCACTTGGCTGGAACTGCTCACAGCAGGACTAAATGTGGTCGCAAAACGTGACGGCAGCGCCGTGCCAGCGTCCCCCCCCACCCCCCACCCCCCACCCCCGATCCCCCCCACCCACCCCACCCACCCCCGCGCCCCCTCACGCGCCAGTTGGCGAACTTGGCCCCCGCTCGCGCGCCAAGAATCAAAAATACCCATATAAATTACCCCGTTTTCCAAATCAACCCCCGTGCGTCCGGCCAATCTCCGGCTTAATGAATTCAATGTGATATCCACGCGGTTTTGGGAAGGGGGAATGGAGGGGGTGGGGGGGATCCTCTAATGAGCGGGTGAGAGAGGGGGGGGCAAGGTGTGAGCGTGCGTGCGTGGGGTGGGGTGGAGTAGGGGCACTCAAGATGGGATGAGGCCTGCGTGGCGTTGACGCCGTCAGAAAAAAATAAAAAATAAACAAACAAAAAAATACATAAACTATAAGCTGTTCCATCACACCTTTTTAATGGGCGCGTGCCAGACCTGTCAATATTATTAATGTATTAGATCATTCAACGATATTTTTTCCCAACCAGGAAGCTTCAGGAATGTTTCGGTGATTTACTTATTTTTTTTATTTTTTTTGGAAAGGTGGATCAAGTTTTTAATTGCTTTTTTTTTTTTTTTTTTTTTTTTTTTTTTTTTTTTTGTTTTGTTTTAACACACTAGGCAATAATGGCGTCATCTCCAAGAACACCCCCCCCCCCCCCCCCCCCGCCTCCCTGTCCCTACCTGGATGACCCTCATGTTGAGGCCGGTCTCCTGCGCCAGCTGCTCCCTGATGTGTCTGGTGGGTTTTGGGGTGGCCGCGAACGCCGCCTTCAGCGTCTCCAGCTGTTTGGCCTTGATGGTGGTCCGAGGGCCGCGCCGCTTCCCGCCCAGGTTCTGATCGTCGTTCTCGTTGTTCACCGTCTCCTTGTCGGACAGCGCGGCTATCTCCGTGTCCTTCAAGACCACGTCGTCCTGCAGCGGGTCTTGGGAGTCCGGCGATAAACTAGGGTCGCTGCATGCCGTCACTGCCCAGAAAAGAAGAAGAAGAAAAACAATAAGCATTACAACGAATTATTTTTGAACCATTCCGGAGGAAAAATAGAATCGCGTTTGTGATTTAGTTTTTTTCTCTCTCTCCGCTGATTAAGTGCAGCCGAATGCAAACGGTAATCACTGTTTAATACGTCCGCGGTGGTCAACTGAAATGGGAATGAACTATGACCTCATTATGGCGCAAAATATTCAATCATTCTAGGAAATAGCGGGATGTTTCCTGAGGGGCTTTTGCCGCTTTAGAAGACCACTTACGGACACGAGCCTCAGTTTGAGACGAAGCCACGGTTCGAATTAAACGTTAATAAAATACACCCCCACCCCCACCCCCACCCCAAAAAAAGGGGTCAAAACTGCAATTGCGTAACAATCCAACTTCCAGATTTATAATCACAGCTTCGACTGAAGACCTTTATCCCAAGACTGTGATGGAATATATATGTATATATATGTATGTATAAAGGCTGAAAGTGAAAATAGTCGGCTTTTGAGGAACGAATGATCAATAGATGATATTCTGTGGGAGCCGTCTAAGTCCTGGTCATGGAAATGATGAAGCCACTGCGGGGCTGAACACATCACATCCATCACAATTTATCCTGCCGCGCACAGGCGCGCACACACGGGGCAACGCAGCGCGAGGGGGGCTTCCTCGGCGTACCTGAGAGGAGGTTTGTGTCTTTGACAGCGGTGTTGTTCATGTAGTCGTCTTTGCACACTCCTCGCCGGTGGAGAGCTGCTTATTGCACATCATGCACGTGAAGCAGTTGAGGTGGAACACTTTGCTGCGGGCTCTCCGGACCAGGTCGTTTGGAGAGATGCCCTGCGAACAACCGCCGCACTTGGTGCCGAAACGCCTTGCACAGGAGAAAACAGAAGGAGCGTCAATAACGTGTGTGTGTGTGTGTGTGTGTGTGTGTGTGTGTGTGTGTGTGTGTGTGTGTGTGTGTGTTATCGTTTCTTTTAAATGTTTGAGCAGAGCTCAAATATAATAATAATAATAATAATAATAATAATAATAATAATAATAATAATAATAATAATAATAATAATGTTGGATGGAAATTGTTTTTTTCTCTTTTGATTAACGGTCTTGCATATGTGTTTGTTTTCTGTTTTTCGCATTTCGCAGGATGCTTCATTATTTATTTAAATAGACTCCAGACTTTTAGTAGCAATGTATATTAAACATAATTTTTTTTTTCCCCCTACAGAAACCAAATTAATGTCTTTTCAGTACACAAACGCGCACATTTTCAACACTTACCGGGCATTTAAAGCGTCTCTATTTTAGAAGAAATTGCTCTGGTAAATAAGATAGTACCACCAGTGAAAATAAAGGGAAAATGTCCAGATGTTTCATTACAACGATTCCGAGAATTATGTTACCTTCAGCAAATGTATAGACTTTTGATTATTATTATTATTATTATTATTATTATTATTATTATTATTATTATTATTATTATTATTATTATTGTTGTTGTTATTTCGTCACTATTTTCATTTTTATCATTGTGTTGTCGCAGTTGTCTTTTTTTTTTTTTAATTGTCTTGCCATTGTAGTATTTTTCTTTTGATATTCTGTTTTCTTGTGCTGTGTTCAGTCTGAAACACACATTTTCACAAACACATTTTAGGATTTGCAGTGGAAGAAAACGCTTTGGCTTATTTTTGTTTGGTTTTTCTATTATTATTGTTTATCCATTAAACAAAAACAGAATACTAACATGTAATTGCCACTGCAGAATTATATCACTATTGTACTACTTACTGAACAGTCAAGAATTCCGCCCCTTCCGTGTTTGTACATTTCCGAGAATTTTGCCTCTAACAGTCATTACTTCCAGGCTGGAATCACTAAATATCCATGTCCCTCGGTACCGGGGCCGATTCGGAATTATATACATTTCAGGTGCCTGCCACCGTGTTCAGCCTTAAACAATGTGTATTGAGGGGCGCTGCACCGCTTGTTGACAGCCCGTCTGTGATTGCATTGTCTGCGGACTTGATCTTTTCAGCCAGTTTACTATTCAAATCCACTTATCACGTCCACCTCAGTCGGCCTGTGTAAACACACCGGGCCACGGCTCCTCTGGCCGGGGTTTGATCCTGGACGCTCCCCCCCAGGGCTGCACAACACGCCGTAAAGACACAAGTGTGATTTCCTCGATTTCCTCACCCTGCACACCCCCCTCACCCTGCTGAGAGCGAGTACACACGCGTTTTACGTCGCTGCCCCTCTTTTGTTGTTGTTTTGCATAAGAATCCAAATTAACAAGCTTTTAATTACTCGCTCCTAATCAAAGCTTATCGCCTCCAAGTCCTCGCTCACGCCTGCAGGCACGGATAGGTCGATTTATCCATTTATTAACTCGCTGTTGGTCCATCCTGAGTAGAAGGAGCTTTTAGCTCTATAAACAATTTCCAAAGTAAATAACCGTAGCCTTTGTTTCGCCATTCATCTGGAGTCACTCCCTGCTGTTATGCTTTACTTTTTTTGCCCTGGGGTTGATGTTGAATTACGGATAATTTAAAAGTTTTAGCTACGACTTTAAATGATAATTATCCAATGCTATATATCCACACTTATGCTCAACGAACCTATTTTTTAAATAATCGTTTTAAACACATTATTATTCCCTTTTCTATTTACAAATTTTCCTTAGGGTAAATTTATTTTTTCTAATGCTCTGGCTGGTTTTTAGTCCGAAGAAACATTTGTGAAATTAAATTCAGACATTAAAAATACATCAAAAAAAAAGAAAGAAAGAAAGACAAAAAGAATGAAAGAAAGCAAGAAAAAACGAAATCGAACACAGCTCTCAAGCAGCTTACCTAAAGAAGTCGTTTTTGCAGTAGAGTCTTCCTTCTCGGGAAAAACATTTCTCAGTCAGATTGCATTTGCACTCGCAGCACTGCACGCACTTGACGTGCCAAGCTCTGTCCAGCACGTTGAGCAGAAAGCGGTCCAGGATAGGCCTCTCGCAGCCGGCGCAGTGGACCATGGCTTTGGCTGGGCGAACAACACCGCGGACGAAGCGCGCACGATCAACACACAAACGGGATCAACGGCGTAGGCCGAGCATTGACCGCGTACTTTCGTCTCTCTCACTCACTCTCTCTCAATTCTCCCTCCCCTCCCCTGATTCGCCTGGAGCTCCCGGGTCAATGTGCTCGGAGAAGCCAGTCGATCAGGTGTCACCACGGATTTCTCCCTGCATGCGTAAAGCGGATCAGCGTCCAGAATGATAATACGCACAAAAAACGAGAGAAGAGAAGAAGCAGGCGGGATGGGATATGGTAGCGGCTGTGTCCTTCCTCTCCCACAGAGGTGGGAGAATTACAAAAAAAAAAAAAAAAAAAAAAAGCCAAAATTGGAGAGAGAAAAAGAAGAGGAAGAAAATAAGTCAGTCCTTTATCGGATCCTTGGGGGTGAAATGCGGATATTCAGGTCAGGAAAGCAGCGGATCGGCTCAGGCGGCGAAGGAGACCGGAGCCAGCTCGGTTGTCCCGGCGCTCTTGGAGGTGACGCATCGGCCGGAGAGGAGAGTGGCGCGCCGGTCACAGTCAGTCAGTCAGTCGGTGCTGCTGGATGAGACGTCGAAACTAAAACGCTTTCGGGGATGAGCTGTCACACAGCAAGACACGCGCGCCCTGTGAATAAATCGGTGTACTTTGACATGGCAGCGTATCCACTGGAAAAACAGGGGAGGGGAAACCGAAGCAAAAAAAAAAAAAAAAAAATCAAAACCCACAAAGCCTCATAAAAAGAAGCTTAAAAAATAAAAGTGTTTCTTTTCTTCCTTTCCGCTCAGTCCGACGATCCTGGATGTCTTTGCACGCTGTTTTCGCGGATGCGCAGAGGATGCTGGGATGCGCCGGCGGCTCCAGTTAGCACTCGGTGTGTGTGCGTGCGTGCGTGCGTGCGCGTGCGTGGGTGCGTGTCTGTGTATGTGATGGGATGACCCCCCCCTTCAGTCTCCAGAAGCACCGTGTGTGTACGCTGGGATGCGCCGGTCTCTCTCGCGCTACACTGTCTCGCTCCTAAAGCTCGAGCCCCAGCCTTATTTCCAGCCTCGTGACGTCAGGCCGCGCGTCGACCAATCAGCTCCGGCGCCGTGCCAGCGAGCCATCAAAGCCTCCCCACATCCCTAAAACCCGGCGAGGTGCTCTGCCTGCTATTTATGCCACATACTCAGGGACGCCAATTGTCAAGAATTTTCCCCCCGCAAACTGTCATATGTTGGCGAATGTGTTTGGAGGA
This sequence comes from Nelusetta ayraudi, assembly GCF_046127955.1. Lineage (NCBI taxonomy): Eukaryota > Metazoa > Chordata > Actinopteri > Tetraodontiformes > Monacanthidae > Nelusetta > Nelusetta ayraudi. The sequence goes on along the minus strand of NW_027466098.1, from coordinate 4,980,965 downwards.
AGAGAAGCGGCGGCGGCGGCGGCGGCTGCGGAAGAGGAGGAGGAAGGAGGAGGAGGGAGGAGGGCGAGCAGCGCGGAGGGAAAGAGGCTCCACATCTCAGGCTGCTGAACAAATTGTCTTCCAGGCATGAGGGGGGCGTGGAGGAGGAATCTGAGCAGGTAGATACAGTCGCGTCTTTCCCGATTAGGAAGAAGAAAAAAAAAAAAGGAAGCAGGAGCTCGTGGTGGTTGCTGCACGGCGCGCTCCCCGTGTATCCGCGCAAAGCCGGGAAATTACGCACAGATTTGTCGTTGCTTTACGAACCAATAACTGTCGCCCCACTGCCATCCGTCCATTTTCAATACCCGTTTCTTTCTGCACTCAGGGTTGCTGGAGCCCAACACAGCTGTCATAGGGCGAAGTTGCCAGTTCATCGCAGGGCCACATAGAGAGACAAACAACATCTACTCTCTCTCTCTCTCTCTCTCTCTCTCTCTCTCTCTCTCTCTCTCTCTCTCTCTCTCACACACACACACACACACACACACACACACACACACACACACACACACACACACACACACATGCACCCACACCAACAGAGTTATTATTTAATGTTTTTTTGGACTATGTGTGAGGAACCTGGAGAACCCTGCAGAGAACCCTCTGACATAGGGAGACACGCAAACTCCACTCAGAAAGGTCCCAGGCCCGACCCACGACCTTCTTGCTGAGGTGGCAGTGCCTATCACCGCACCACCGTGTCGCTCCACTTAATATCATTATTACTTTTTTTTTTTTTTTTTTTTTTTTTTAAATCACCAATAAATGATCTCCACCCGCGTTGAAAAGAATCTAACGCCTCACGCTTTAAAGCACCCGTCGAAATGTTTGATAGGCAGCGGAAAGTCCACCTCGATTCCGCCCTGCCAGCGCGTCGTGGTCGTTTTCGTGCGGCCCCGCTTTCGGAGAGCGGCGCGCTGCTTTGGAGCGACGCGCGGCGCTGGGAAGTGTGGAGGTGAAAGACGGGGAGGCTCGAAAGTTGACAGCCTGAGCGGAGGTGCAATCCACTCTCCACTCCACGCGCACCTCTCGGGGCAAAGGCTACATAACAACAGCGCCGTGACACCTCTGTGGATTATTCGCCATTTCCGGCCAAACAGAGGAACGTGCGTGGATGACGTGAAGCTTTGCCGCTATTTCAAAAGTGTTTGTTTGTAGCGACTTTATTCGACTCGGCTGCTGTGTTGAGAGGAACTCTTTAGGTGTCTGACTAATGTAATTATTAGGGGGGGTGGGGGAGGGGGGGTACAGGGGTGTCAACAATCTGCCCACTGTGAGCAGCAGTAGCAACAGAAAAGCGTCCCATGCAGAACAACCATCCATTCTGTATCAACCGACCGCCAGCATCCTTCATGCATATGGACAACTTCTCATGCAAAACGCGCGCCTGCCCCCCCCCGGCCCCCCAGTCCAGCTGCCTCGCGGCGTCTGGGTAGCGCGCACGGAGGAGCGCCCCTTCAACGGGACATGTGTTACTGGCTGTAGGACAGAGAGAGAGAGAGAGAGAGAGAGAGAGAGAGAGAGAGGAGATAAGGGTCCCACACACACACACACACACACACACACACACACACACACACACACACACACACACACACACACACACACACAGACCTCCCGCTTGTCTTCTCTTCTTTCCATGTCTGCATTTTTCAGCTTCCGCGGCCATTTATTTATTTGCTTCCGGTTCTTTTACCGTCAGATCAGACGGACGCAGTGACATCAGGGTCATTTGCGCTCCCTGACAACTGGGGGCGGCCCGCAGCTCTGCATGGAGGGACAATCAGCGATTGGAAATAGAGCGTTTTCGAGCCCAATGTTTAATTATTTCCCACCCGCACCACGCGATAAAGAAGGAAGAAAAAAACTTTCCGCAGCAAGCTTTAATATATATATATATATATATATATATATATATATATATATATACATATATATAGCCACAGGCGGCGAGTCTTTAGTCAGCGCCGCCGCGCCAAACTTGTAAACGCAGAATGTAAACAACAAAAAGTTGTTGTTGTTTCTCTGTGCGGAAGATGCCTTGATAGTCTGTCAACGGGGATAATCTCCGCCTGATTTAGAATAAACCACAGAGGAGTAAAAGGAGGAGAGGGGGAGAAAAAGAAGGCAGCTCACAGAGGCAGATTAATCCACGAATAGAAGGAAATCAAAATATAGGCTACAGGCTTAAAAATATCTCAACTCCCCTCTAGGCAGAGACACTATTAAATGCAGAAAAATGGTTTTAACCTTACCAGTGTAATCCCCAGCGAGCAATGGATTTTATTCTCACGCATTCTCATTCTGGTGCAGGCAGAGGTTGCGAGTTGGAAAACTATCGCTGGCCGACGTCCTGCATCGTGGTGAACTTGGAGGGGGGGAAAACAAAACTTTCTCTCTTTTGGAAACGCGGGAGGCTCTTTTTTTCCTCATCGTGGGGCCTGTTGAGAAAATGAGAGATAACAGCGGCCGATGAAAATTGGGAAATTAAGCGTTGAAATGAATTCGAAATGTGACTTCTCCCCCCCCCCCTCTCTTTCTCTCTCTTATTCCTCCCATTCACGTTTTGCTATGAATAAAAAACAAACAAACAAACAAACGAACAACAAGCTTCTGGACACTGCCACGGCCCCTGTTAGGGATTAAAATAGGTGGAGACCGAGGCGCCGTGGAGCGGCCCAGGAGGTTTGTGCTTTATGAAGTGCACACAAGTGAACTGGTACACGTGCGAGATAATTAATCTGAGATAATGAATGAGGCTGTGAAGATGCGTGCAATCATTAATTCTAATCATGACACGTTTATTTCTCTCTCTCTCTCTCTCTCTCTCTCTCTCTCTCTCTCTCTCTCTCTCTCTCTCTCTCTCCCCTCCAGGCTCCGGTAAGAGACACAATGTCGCCACAACAATGCGGCGAGGAGGTGTGGGGGACTGGCGGGGAGGGGGGGGGGGCTCGAGCAGGTGATCAGGAAGAAAAAAAACGGGGGAAGGGAGTCGGCTGTTTGTGGAGAGAGGAAAAGGGGAATACTCTCTATTCCTCTCAGTTCAGAGCTGGCCGGTGTTGGGGGTAGGTGTGTGTGTGTGTGTGTGTGTGTGTGTGTGTGTGTGTGTGTGTGTGGGGGGGGGGGGGGGGGTGGTAGAAATCGGTGATTCAGACAGAAATATCAGGCCGGGCTGTGGGCCGTGATCGACCGAGTGCACCGAGGAGGAGGAGGAGGAGGAGGAGGAGGAGGACAAGGAGGAGGCGGAGGATTGAGGTTGGGGAAGAGGAGGAGGAGAGGCTGGGGTCCACTGCTCCCCTCGGCTTCCTCTCCTCGGCCCCTGTTTGCACAGAAGACCGTTGCAAAAGTGGAACTGGCGCTGATTCATAATTCATAATAGCGCAACGCGTCGAACATTGCCTACCCGATCACTTTATAGTGTGTGTGTGTGTGTGTGTGTATATATATATATATATATATTATATATATATATATATATATTATTGAAGCATTTTGAAGCAAATGCATAACCAATTAAATACATTTATTCATTTATTTCATTTAGCTTTATTGACGTCTTATAAAAGTTACGAAATAAGTGTGAAAACAGGAAACCATTTTATCATTTGCACACTTTCACGTTTGCAGCGAATCATATTACAAAATCAAATCTGCCCCTCAAAAAAAACTTTGCGCCACCCCCACCCCGTTATGTCGGTTTTGTGCTTGTTTAGGCTGCAGGTGTTCCCTAAGCGTTCGTTCCGCGCGCTTCCCTAAGCCTGTCAATCATTCTCTGCTCTATTATCAACACGCACTCACACGCCCCCATCCTCTGTCCATCCATGCCCACTGCGATGAGTAGGCCGTGTATTCGCTAGGGTTTGGGAGAGGAGCAGCAGTGTAGTCTAGTTGGGATACTGCCCCCCCCTCCCCCTCTTCCAACCTGGTACACATCTGTCCGACAGCAGCTGCTTCAAAACAACACAAAACAAGAAACAGCACCCTCAGTCATGACAGACTGATTATGGATTGTGTAATTGTACATGTAATGTAAGCAACTCAGTCACAGGACAAATTTGTTAAAATAGAAAGAAAAGAAACGAACAATTAATAAATAATGAAAACACTTCAACAAAAAAAAATAAATAAATAAATATAAAGCTCCAGCAATCAAGTGCAGAAAGTGGTGTAAACACGCAAATAGATTCTCTGAAGCGGCACTAAAGCAATGGCTGACTCTCTAACAGATCACAACATAAAACATCCTCTTTTTTTTTTTTTTTTTTTTTAACACAATTTGAAATGGGAAAGTCAACTGATACGTACCTTTTGGGCGTTTTTTAGTGGTTGTACCTTAATTCGGGACCTAGTGGTTACACTGTACGGCGTATACCTGCGTATCACGTAGACTACACCACTGCCCCCCCCCCCCTCCCCTTCACGGTGTTGGGGAGGTGAGAATTGCAAGCGTGGGTGGACCGCGCGACTCTAGAGAAGAGGTTGTCGCAGCAGCCCCCCTCCCCACAACGACCCCACCCCCCCGACCCCTCCCCACGAGCGCGCAGAGTCCAGCGATCGACTGGCTGAGCTGTGTCCGCCCCTGCCTCCTCCTCCTCCTCCTCCTCCCTCCGCCCCGCCCCGCCTCCTCCTGTGGACCGGCAGCCAAACATATGCCGATGTGAACCCGACGTGGATTATTGAGCACACAGCAAGTCTACGCAAACATTTTCCAGACTTTCCAACTCCGGCCCTGGCCTGTGCTGAGAGAAATCCAATGGGATTTATAGATCATCTCCCTACAGCTGTCCCTTCTCTGTCAGTCAACCCCCCCCCCCCCCTCCCCCCACCACCACCACCACCACCACCACCACCACCACACACACACACACACACACACAGACGCGCAGCCCGATATTCAGGGCCAGTCATGAGCCAACCCCTACAAACCCGCGACAGCCCCACAAACCGACCAGTGACCCCCTCCTCCCTGCCGACTGTCTGCGGGCTGGGGGCTTTGGTATCCGGAACGACTTTGCATGACACCTATGAGGTCAAAAATAAAACAAGGCCAACACACACACACACACACACACACACACACACACACACACACACACACACACACACCGCCAGAGTCCCGTTTACTCCTCTAGGGGGCGAATTCAGCCTGGACTATGAGAGACCCAATCATATTATTATTATTATTATTATTATTATTATTATTATTATTATTATTATTATTTTGGATGTAACCATCTTATTAATATAAAACGATAAAACAATGTAATTTTGTCGAGGATAAATTTTGATTTCGGTTTGTTTCTATTCTATTTCTAAAATAAGTCTGAGAAGCAACGTAGACCGTTTAGAGGTGGCTGAGACCATTGCAGGTCTTCACTTACATTTAAACAATACATCAAGTTTAGAGACATTATCATTTGTACAACAATGTAATACAAAATGAGATTTTACGAGTACACTACAACAGTCAATCATACATTTCAAGGATATGGAACTATAATGTTTTACGATGAAAAAAGAACGATTTAAAAATTATAACGTTAAATGGCATTTTAACAAACTATTAATGTGTGATACTAACATCTCTCTATATAAGCCAATGTTTCATAATGATCTTATTACTGTTATTATAACAATTAAAAAAAAAAAAATCTTTAAGTCACACCTCTCCCTCCATCAAAACAAAGCCTTTTTTTTTTTTCTCACGCCGAGTCCCAGCGAAAATGAACTACACGACGTCGCTGCATGGGAAGCAGCCTCGAAAGCAGCTCCCCGAATTCAGATTAATGGTGCTCCGCGCTTATTCTGCAGTCGGGGTGAAAGGGCTGGGATCACTAATGATTATAATATAATGTGTTGCGATAACCACTCCCTTTGAGATATTATCGCCCGCTGGCCAAAAGCTCTGGGGACGAGGCTGCATGCTGCAGAGCAGCAGATAGCTGCTGCAGCCACCGCAGCGGATTTCTGCGCTCTCCAAATATATATATATATATATATATATATATATATATATATATATATATATATATATATATATATATATATATATATATATATATATATATATATATATGTACATACACGTATGTGTGTGTGTGTGAGTGTGTTTGTGTGCGTGCCACATATGGCCTGCAACCGTGGAAAGAGGGAAAGCTGCTATCTGCGGATACCTGCGTTTATATGCAGGATAGCAGGAGAAGAGACTGGCAGGGCTGTTTTCCTTGCATAATGATGGAGACTTTAGACGGGTAAACGGAGGGCCTAATTTCTGCCTACAATAATAATAATAATAATAATAATAATAATAATAATAATAATAATAATAATAATAATAATAATGATAATAATAATAATGTGGAGGTTTGGAATAAAATATGACAGAACAAAAACATACAGAAATGGGTTAAAAACAACAGCTATACAGTGGTAAAAAGAGGAGCCTCCACTGTGTTTTTCTAAATGTTATTAGATGATGAACTCTAAATTCAACTATTTCCTAAATTGACCAAACTATTTTTGTGAAATGATTTATCCCCTACATTCCTGGCTGGTTGATTCAGTGACAACGATTTCCATTTAAATGTTTCGAAACAAACATTTTTGTTAACCGTGCCCTCCTGAAACTGAACAGTCATGCACCCAGAATAGTATTTTTTAAATTCACATTCCGTTTCGAATAATTGCAATCAATAAGAAGAAAAAACCCCCCGCAAAAGGGCATTTATTCTCCTTTATAACGTTGAAAACAGCAAACGGCGAGGAATAACAGGTGTCCGTACCTAGAAATAATCTCCTGTCGCAAATAGAAAGAATAAAACAAACGACATCAAGCTATGAAAGATCCAGAGGAACCTGATTATTCTCTGATGTGAACGCTGCGGATTTTCCCAAAGCCGATTAGCCTGGAAATCCGTGCATAATTATCGACATTGACTGATCAATAGCAAACAGCGCCGTCCTCAATAACGTCTGAGCAAAAAAAAAAAAAAAAAGTGTGTGAGTAAGAAGTTGAAGGGGGTGTGGGGGTGTTGGAGGGGGGGGCGGGGGTGAAGCGAGTGAGTGATGCCGCAGTTCCGGACGCACAGTGGCCCATCCCGCACCATCCGTCTTCATTGGATCTTTTGTGTGCGCAAAAAGCAAAGGCGCGCATAAGGTAAAGCCCGCATCAAAGCCGCGGCTTTATTTTTATATCCAATAGATCAGCAGACAGACAAAGCTTTATTTTCGCCGGGAGAGAGATATTTTACCTCTGCCTTACGGTTTTATGTTGGAGAGGTGTCAGCCGGGGGAAATGGATGGCTAATGCATAAGCAAAGCGCTGCTCGCCTCGGCATGCTGCACGTCAGATAGGGGCTGCAGGGGAGAGCGTGGCGGGGATTTAGGGCCCCTGGAGGCCCCAACATGGTGGGGACTGAACGCCGGCCTGCACTTCTGCTGTAGCTCATAACGGAGCTGAACGCATAAGCACACGGTCTAAGAAGGAAGGAAGCGGAGGTGAGGGCGGGCGGGGGGGGGGGAATCAGAGCAGAAATCACACCGCCACCGCTCTCTCCCCCCCGAAAGAAGAGCTGAAAAGTGACCCCCCCCCCAGGATAAACAATAATCAATTATATAAAATCAGTGAGATGCAATGTGAAAGAGCAGAATATAGTGTCCTGCTTGTGCCAGCACTCTCCTTTATTGTTTAGGGATATTCAACGCCATGCTGGATTTGCAAGAGATGTTGTTATGTAATTAAAAAAAAAAGAAAAAAAGCAATGGCAGTAAATCAGTGGAGATCATAAAATGTTGCAAAACCTGAGCTATTTTCTGTAAAAACAAACATACAATTATTTATTTGAAATATCATTTTATATTTCCACCAGGCCGGATTATTACCACAAAACCAAACAGTCTGTACGGTGAGACATCATTCATTGGAGTAAAAAAAAAACAACAACGAAAAAAATCAAAACCTCCTTATCAAATACTTCTTAGCTCACTTCCCAGTTCAAAGACTGGAGGGTTTCTGGCATGTAGCGCCCAACATGACCTTGTTGTCAAGTTTTAAACGGCCCAGTTTGTGGCAATTGGGGTACCAGAAACCATCCTGAGCTACCTGACTACATCAGGGACACAGTCGAGTGGCACGTATATCAACATGCATGCATACATACAGTATACACACAGCAGCGTGGCCAGAACAAATATGTTGGAATCGGCATGTAAACCTCCACACACCCAATCCACAACACCGCCCCTCCCCAATAGAACTATTAGCCAGTTGTTAAAATCTCGTGCACTGCTCACTCCCTGACACGGATGCAGATTCTTTGCAGCCGCCGCAAAGAGTTAACGAGATTTACAATGGCGCTCAAAACACAGCGCTTCCCTGTCACATTTCCAGCCCCTCATGCTAAATAGAAATCTTAAGAAGTAATTGGAATTTACTGCATACCTGAATAACTGCATATAAATAAGCGCACATTTCATCGGGCTCGGGGGGTGGGGGGGGCGCTGGTTGGGCTGCTGGTGGTGGTTGTGGGGGAGGGGGGGGGGTGGTTCACTGACACTGTTTGGTCGCATTAGAACTGCAGCATACCATTATAAACGCGCGGCGGCAAAAATAATCTTATTTTGCCGGAGCCTCTGCCGTACATGCTCGGGATTCTGTCCAAATGATGGAAGGACTCAAACGAGCAGTTTTTTTTTTCTCTTCAATTTAATAAACCTATATGGGCAAACATTTCATTTTTAATGGGACAATTTATTTGCGGGGGAAGGGGATTATCAGGGGTTCGGTTGAAACCGTAGCGCTGTGTAAAATCTGACGGCGTTTATCTCATTTAATGGTAGGGCAACAAAAACCCCCCCCCAAAAACTGAAGAAAACAAGGAACCTTTTGGCTCAGTGGATGGACGGAGGGGAAGGATCCAGGTGCCCGGCAAGGCCGTGGTGACCCCCCCCCACCACCCCTCGCTTGTCCTGAAAAAAAAAAGAAGAAATCTCACTCATTGACTTTGACCATGTCTCCCAGACAAATTCCTCAATCCTCAACACCTTTATGAGCCTGCATGTGCTTACTGAATTTGGCAGAAGGGTCGGGTGGTAGGAGGGTGCGGCGGGCGGGCGGGCGGGCGGGCGGGGGGGGGGGCCCAAATCCTCCGGATGGGATTGGCAGTCATGCCCTCGGTCTCTCGGCCCGACACGCTCAGGATGTAAAGTGGCCATCTACGCCGCTCGCGACCCCCCGGTCGAGAGGGCTCAGCGGATTTGGAGATAATGACATTGCCGCCTCTATTAAGATTCACATTAACCATTTCACCGCGCGACCCCCGTTTCCCCTCTTTGTCCTAGCCCCGCGTGTCAAAAGCCTCGCAAGTCTCATGCCTCGCCCTGGCCGCGGTGTAATATTCCGAGCTGGCCAAACAACGCCGGCGGGCCGCGCGGGCGCCTTTTCACAGCAGAAGGACAAAAAGGGGAGGTTGTCTCTATGCATCGAGTACAAGGGGAATAAATCCCACTTGTTGAAAGCAACCCTTAACATTCATGAAGCAAACTATTTGGCTGCAAAATAGATCCCCCCCCCACCCCCCCCACCCCACCAACCCCTGCTCTGCTTGTAGCTGACATTTTCCATTTTGGAATACACTCCGGTTTAGCGATATGCCTTGTCTTTTATTTATTTATTTGTTTTTTTTCACTGACAGGAAGACAGCTACACTGAGTGACCCATCTCTCTCTCTCTCTCTCTCTCTCTCTCTCTCTCTCTCTCTCTCCCCCTCTCTCTCCAGCAGACGCCATCCTATGTGCCTCCCCTGCTGGCTCCAAGAGCTCAGACGGTGGGAGGCAGGCCAAATTATGTGTCTCTCCCGGTGTCAAGGCACAGCGGCGGAGATGGCGCCACGAGAACAGCGGCTCCTCGCCCGGCTCCCGGCTGATGGCTCCATCAGGTCGACGCGACAGGGAGCCCGCCGCTGGATGAGGCTGAATGCGAGCGTGCGTACGTGACTGTACGCCTTCTGGAAGAGGCAGGGCGCTATCATCGCCGGAGTCGCGTGCGACGCCGTGTATACAGAGTGAGCAGTCGGTGATGGGGTGGGGGTGGTGGGGTGTAGCACCACTCTCAGAATGGGGGAAAAAAAAACCCACCATTGACGTAAAAATGATGGAAAATTACAAAGCGAGAGGCATCCGCCAGCAAACTTGAGATTTCCGGCGACGCATCACGAGGAGTCTTTTTCTGAGAAATGGACCTTATTTGTTATCAATGCTTCTTTGCTGCTGAATAAACAGATCTGGTCGCATGAGTGTGTCAAGTCACAAGTCCATCTTCCATCTACTGGAGCTGCAACACTTCCCTAACCCACACACATCATATATTATAGAACACATAGTTTGACAAACGTCATTAAGACTTTTTTTTTTTTTTTTTTTTTTTTACCAAAGCCTAATTTCCAAAGTGGTCTTGATTTCTTAACCTTGCCTTTGATGTTGTCAGAGACAACATGTTCCAATGCAACATAGCAATGTTATGAAGCAACTTCTTTTGAACTTGATTGACCATCAGCAATAAAAAAAAAAAGAAGAGAAATTCAGTCTAGGACCGGACACTGGCAGAGTCCAGGAGCTTATGGAACCAGTCTAAATCCTGGTCACAGAGGCACACCTGGCAATGAGCACAAGGTTGAAAGAGTCTTGAAGTGCCTTGGATAGGTTGCAAATATGAAAGTTCTCATTGCAGGTTGCCAGCGCACACTTTTGCCTTCTACTGGTCAGTGGTGTGAAGTAGCAACACCTAATGTGCTGCAGCTCCACTCTACCGTCTTCGATACACAGACTTGCCAACGCAACAAAAACACGGTGGCAAACCCTCTCAGGTCACTTCCCAAGGTACACCTTGCTAATATTGGGTACCTGCGGCACTTCTTCAAGGTTGGACCTGTGTGCAGACCTTGGTTGGAACCAGTGGTTGTTTGAGTTGCTCTTGCCTTTCATGTCCTCTCCAACCAGGCTGCCCGTTCTCTGATAACCTCTGGCATCAACAAGACATTTTTGCCCACACAACTGGATAGATTTTTTTTTTTCTTTTTCCAGGCCTTTCTGTGTAAACCCCAGAGATGCTTGTGCCAGTGTGAAAATGTCAGCAGACACTCAGGCCAGTTTGTCTGGTACCAACAACCAGGCCACATTCAAATTCATTAGCCTTTCCTCCCCATTTCTGATGCTCAGTTTGAAACTCAGCGAGTCGTCTTCACCACCTTCCTAAGTGAGTCGCTGCCATGCGATTGGTTTAGCTTGACGTCTTAACAAGCAGTTGAAAATTGCTAACAAAGTGGCCGGCGAGTGCAGGTATGCCATTCCATTATGTTGAATTTGCATTAATAATTTACCTGAATGAATTTTCTTCATCGGCAACATAAATACTGGAGCAGGAAAACTGATTTTTTTTTTTTCTCTACAAGAATTGGTCTCATTTGTGTCTTTTCCTGGATTTTATCCCCACCACCCAACCACCCCCCCGCTGTGATAACGTGGACTAGGTAGTTATGCCGCCGCATGGAGAGCCCTCCCCGCTTGGCTCGGCCGCCATGCCTGCAGATGAGTTGAAAGGGTGAGGAGGTCACAACCTTCCTGTGGGATGTTTTACGATGACACGGCCGGGAGGGTCTGATTTGTCTCCAGTGGAGCGTGCTGCCAGGGTCTTTACACCAAAAGTGAGGGGGATAGAGATAAATAGAGAGGGGACGGAGAGAAAGAGAGAGTGTGTGCGCAGGAGCGGGGGTGGAGTGGGTGGGGGCGAGGGCGGCTGTTTGTCGGGGGGCGGCGGGGTGTGCGTGGGGGGGGGTGTCGGACGGGGAGGGGAGGGGAGGGGCGGGGCGGGGAGGGCGAGCTGTAAATTAGCTGGCTTTGGCAGACTGATGGTCAGCAGCAGTTTCAGTGAGCGGGACCCACCTTGACCCCCCGCTTGGGACGTCCAGCTGAGCCCTCAGTGGGGGGAGGAAGACGAGGGGCACGTGAGAGGTGGGGGGGGGGGGGGGGGGAGCTGTGGGGAGGGGGGCGGGAGGCACTCTGAGCTGACTCTGAGCTACTGGACCTCGGATTTGACCGTGTAGGTAAAATGTCTTATACATGTAAACACACACATAAAAAATATGTAAATACTGCATATCCAAGTGATCCCATTGGGAATGTGATTACTACTGACTGAAGTTGCACTTTGTTTTATAGCTTTACTGAACAGCGCAGCTGATAATCAGGGAGTTGCAACACTGGAGGCGCATCGCTGGGCGGGTGCATTTTGTGTCATCCACATGCCATCTACCTGCTGTATCTACCTGCTGTATCTACCCCTTTTCTGGATGGAGAAATACACAAACACATACCCGTGTTTACGCTGGTCCGAGCTAAAGGTCACAGCAAAGCTGATCAAATGTTCGCTTTCACAGTTTTTAAATGATGCACGCGATGTAACTTTCCCGCGCAGATATTAGCAAAAGGAATGGCTGAAGGTCAGAACATTGCAGCACTTGTCCCTGCGATTAACTGGCGACTTGTCACCTTGCCTTCGCACTGTGACAGCTGGGATAGTCCAGCAGACCAAAACTCATCAGCAGATTAAACTCTGAACTCCCTTTATTGGATATTTCTACCCTTTTGCATTACATCTACTGTATCTGTATATAATGCAAGGACATGTGAAGCTGTCTGCAAATAAAAATAGCAAGAAATATTTTAATTCCCCATCAGCAGAATTTTAGTTATACACAGAAGCTCACTGTGCTCCGTCCCACACTAACAATTAGCCACTCTTTTTTATTCATGTTGATGGGTGTATACCAGACTTCACTGAGAAGCCAACTAGCAAAGGAATGACGGTAAACTTCATTTGCATGGAGTTTGCGGGAAAGCGCTGGCCCTGCAGGGCGCGGGTGAGAGAGTTTGCACCCTGCGTCACGCAGCCTCAACACCACCGCAATAAATCATGTAATCCCTGATACTGCAAGACAAACATGGGAGCAGACCTCATCAAGACTTGGCAGAATCCTTTTATCTGGGCCCATCTCTGCCTGGTCACACACTGCTCCATGCACCATGCAGCTCTTTGGACAAACACTAAGGGAAGGTTGTGGGCTACCGATGGGAACTGGGGGGTGGGGGCGGCTGTTCAGGCTTCAGTGGGAATCCAGTGGTCTTCAAAGGATGGAGACAACTAAATCTTACATTAGGAACAGGGACAAGAGGTTTCAAAGAATACAAGGTCACAATGACAGCTGAGGTCCCATGGCAGATCTTTATATTTCAGTCCAGACTCGCTAAAATATACATCTACAGACTACAGCATGATAATTATCCCTCTGTTTGCAGCCTTCTCCAGCAATTCATGAGTTGGCATTCAGCTACCTGTTAAAACTGGTAATCTGATGAACTCTCCACTTGTTTAGAAGGGGAAAAAAGTCAATGTTAGACTGCAGAGCAAACTCCTAGTGGGGTGTTCACGGGCTGTTGTCTGTACGAGTTATCTGATTGCAATATTCATTCTCGGAAAAATACGAACATTACTTGCTCTAGTGTGACAAAGATTATTTAGATGATTTGAGAAAAAACATTGGGGAAGCATTGTAGGTCATTCAGTGTGACACGTAAACATAAGATAAATATTTAGCTATAAAAGACAAATGAACCATCGGTCATTTATTTCTTATTTAATCATATCATGGCTCGCACATGTACAGCTTTAACACACAAATATATATATATATATACACATATATATACATGTATATATATATATATATATATATATATATATATATATATATATATATATATATACATGTATATCACTGTTTCCGCCATAGATAGGTGACAAGCTCACCCTCCGCTTTCTGTTGCAAGGCAGCCCACCATGAATCAAAACACGCAGCCAATTCACAGGGGAGCCATCATTGGGAATATATAGCGGCTCCAGGGTTACTTTGTATTGTAATACATGCATTGTGCCGCTAAAGAATATCCCAGGCTGTATTCAAGCAGAATGAACAAAAAGGAGAAGCAGAAGAAAGAGTCTGGTGCAGATTCGGGAGAAAGTAGCGTAATTAGAAAGCGATGGGATTGGGGAGGGAGGTTCGCTTGCTCGAGATGTGAAATCAAATTTCTATATAATGTCATTTAAATCCTGTGATCCAGGGATTGTATTTGAACTCAGATTATCGGAATCATCAGCCCGTGAATGCCTAAGATCCCTGCCGAAGCGCGCAAGCGTGTGTGAGTGTATGGAGGGGGTGGGGCTGTGTGGGTGGGTGGGTGGATGGGTGGGGTGGGGTGGGGGTGTGGGGGGGCCAGTGGATTTAGTGTTCCCCAAGTTCACAAGTTGCAAGCTTTTTGGGATTACTATAGTGGTGTAAAGAATAGATGAAATCCATTTAAAGTTGAATGAAAAGATGGTGCGCTATGAAATAGAGGGAGGTTTTCAAACACCACAAAACTGCAAAAAAAAGAAACAAATCTGCAGACATAAAATGAGCAGAAACTTGTTTTTGTGGGCAGAACTTTTATCTCTCACTTGCAACGTTGAATATTTTGTGAGCAACAGCAAATTGAAAATGATTTCTTTGTTTTCGTGCATGTTGTTGCAGGTTCACACACACACACACACACACACACACACATGCGTGCACACACACAGTCGTACTATTTTGACTAATTTGCTTCTTTTTTTCCCTTTAGGTAAAATGTCCCATCAGCGTGTCTGTTACAGACCTTTGTTTTGTTCTGGGCAGCTCTCTGGGTGAAGAAGACTAATTTAAAGCCTTTTCATTGCATTTGGAAAAATGTGTCAAATGGCCAATTACAGGATACAATAACATTTCTAGGAAAAAAAAAAAAAAAGAAGTTTGTGAGCTCAGGTGTTTTTGTCTCTTTTGAATCAAGGCAATATTGCAGTTATACTTTGTTTGATGGAAACAAGCTCATGTGCATGTGACTGGTGCGATCTGTCTCTCCTATGTGATAGTGCATGTTGTTGTTTGTTGTTTCTGCAAAGGCCATTGCCCCCAGGCCTGGGACCTTCCTGTGTGCAGTTTGCATGTTCCCCCTGTGACTGCGTGACTTCTCTCCAGGTCGTCCTGCTTCCTGCCACAGTCCAAAGACACGCGTGCAAGGCGAACTGGGAACTCCATGGACTCTGTACAAGTGTGTGTGAGCGTGACCTGGTGTTCATGAACTGACTTGTCCAGGGTGTCACCCTGCCTTACCCGGCTGGGATTAGGCTGCAGCAAACCCCAGCGTCCCTGAGTGAAGGAGAACAGATGGATGAATGGATAACTGTGTTTGACTTTATCGAAACGTATACAAAGTATGAAGTAGATAAACTGGCATGACTGGACTATGAATAATAATGAATAAAAATAAGTTATTAACAAAAATATAAAGACGTGAAGTTCATGGTCTGTTTATAAAGCTATTTGATGTGAGAAAAAAAAAATGCAATATTGTAAGGTTACAGAAAAAAAAAAAGGTAGTGTGGAAACTGGGAGGATGTGGTTTGATCCCTGCTCACTGCTCCCTCAGGGAACAGATCAAATGCGCAGGACATGTGATCAGTGAGACTTTAACATTCTTATGAATGTCATTTCTATTAGGAGACTGTGTATAATTACGAAATTGCTGGATTTCAAATGGTTTTCTTTATTTTATGTTCTTTATTTGTTCTTATTTATCTATTTACATTCACAGTTTGGCTTTCAACGAGGGGATGGTTTTGTCTCACAGACCTGGCAGCCTTGTTGAGAGGGAAATAGGAAGAGGTAGGCCTAAGTCATGCACAGATGTGCATCAAAAAGGTTGGTGGCTGGTAAATATGATTAATCTAGTTTATATCCACTCAGCTCCAAACTTCTATTTTTGAGTGGCCTTCGCTGCAACGCTTGGGCGCGCGCTTTCATCACGGGTCCGTCTAGACTTCTGTAAGGTGTCGGGGAGTATCAGGAGGGGCGAGCAGCAGCCTCAGTCTGTGCACCAGGCTGACAATAAAACAGAGGAAGCTCTCCACGGAGCCAACAGGTGTGCTGCATTGTCTTTCCTGTGTGACAGCCCTGAAAGGAGAACATGCAACTCACTGTGGCGAGCCTGATTGTAGTGGCGTTATCGACCGGCTCCCCGGTGTAATTCCCAGATACAGCGCGGCAGAGACAAACGCAGGTAAGAAGAAGAAGAAGAAAAAAAAAAAAAAGCCCACACACACACACACACACACTCTGAATCTTTTATCTCCGGCAGGCAGCTGACGGCAGGGCGAGAGTTCTTCTTCTTCCCTCCAGCCAAAACAACCAACGCTGGCAGGTAATGTAGCCGTTATGTCCTCCTTCCAGCCGGTCCAAAATGCAGCGCTTCAAACTCAGTCAGCCGCTTTGGATAGCGGCGCTTCAGAGGAGGATATCGAGGCCAGCTTCAAAGCAAATCCAATTTAAGACAGAGACCAGAACGAATCGAGATCACAGCCGACGTAAACACTGCAGATTAGAGGCTTCAAGGTGCACGCAGATATGCGCACATCTTCAAATCTCCTCAGTAAACCCGTTGCACGTGAATCTAATAATGCAGCGGGATATTCTGGCAACCATTTTTGTCATTTATTTATTTTAATGCCACATTTTTTTTTCTCTTTTAACATTTTTTTTTAACATTTAAATCTGCAGTTTACTTTACGGCTGTACAAAGGTAGAGTCACAGTCGGACGTGGCACCGCGAGTGACAACATGGAAAAGAAAAAGTGGATGATGATGTGGGAATTAAGGGCTTGGCAGGCGGACCAGATGAACCCCCTGTTCATGCATTTGAGGTGTATTTTAGGGTTTTGGAGCAGGACTTTGGAGCATTGATGGCAATCACACAATTTATACCCATGGCGCAAGACGTGAAACACAACGTTGTCTCTCTGTGCACTGGATAAAAGCGCAGTAAATACCTGAGATAAAACACAATCCATGCAGCAGTTCAAAGTCAGCGAGAGAAATTTCAAATGAAGGAACTAAACTGACTTCCCAGATCAGAAACCAGTTTGCTCTGATAAAACAAGGTAGTTAATGAAAGCGGAACTTCCTGTGATTAAATGAAGGGCCAGATCCACAAAGCGATTGCCTGTTTTTTTACGCCAGAAAATCTGTGTAAATAGCACCAAAAACAGTGCATCCTGTGCACAGAGCGGTCGTGATGCCCTCCTGAGCAGCAGAGTTTCTCTCTTTCAAATCAGACTCATTCAAATGATTTGAAGGTTTGGGTTCGTTCTTGCCGTACAATCAACCACACTCTTATTCATGTCGTAGCATTCCTGACTTCTGTTCAGTTTTATAAATGTTCCACTGTTTAATGTTAGTTTTGCTGTTGGTAACATGTTGTACTTCCCCTTTAAGAGGACGACAGAGACTCCAGAAAGGTGTGTGTACTGTGCACAAGATTTCTTTCCCCTTGTGAGGAAATAGGGATAACCACGCCCCAAACTCACCCGAACTCATTTGATTGGTCGCTGCAAAGTCTCTCACTTCTACCTCGAGAGCGCCACCTTTGGTGGCTGTAGGATAATCATTGATTATCTGTGCTATCCGCGCTAGAGTCAAGAGTTTAGCATTAACGAAAAAAAAAACCTTTGTGGATGTGGTGCAAAGGTGGCGGAGATTACGGCCCTGAAGTCGCCGCAAAATGGGCCGCAATTTACCGCCGCACTCCATTCTTTGTGGATCTGGTGCTAAGCCAATATTAATCAACAGTCAGTGACATGTTAGGAATGTATGTGTGACTCGCTGGCTCACAGCTGTTCATGTCAATATCAGAATCAAACTTATCAAGGGAGATTACAGCAAATGATAGAAAGATTAATTGCAGAAACAAATCATTTTTTACTTTGACTTGAGTTCAGGAGTTGACTGGGTGGACTCCGTACTCACTACCAAAGTATCCGTACTTTCGCCGCCCATGCAAGAAATCAAAACAAGCCTTGCATGACCAAAGCCTCTGCGACGCAGTGCCAGAGTGCAGGTGAGTGACCGGGGTGGGGGGCAGGGGGGGAGTGTTGCGCGTTCAACTTCCGTCACGACTTCTAACAGCTTTCTGGCCGCTCTCCATCCCCTCACCTGGCGCCGCCACCGCCCTGCTCCCGCTGCTCCTTCCTCAGCTTGTTTGCCTGCCTCTCTCTGCTCCTCGGCTTTCATTTTCTCTGCCTCCTTCCCCGAACCTTCGTCTCGTCGCTGCGCCCCCACGCTCCAGCCCACCGCCGGAAAAAGAGAGAGGGGGAAGAAAAAAAAAAAAAGAAAATGGGAAAGCGGCAAATCCCACAGCCTCTTACAGCACCCGTGTTTACCGACCCATAATGCCGTTCTCAGATTTGTTCAGCTCCCAAGATCGCTCCTTGTGTGCATGTATACCTCCACCCCACCCGCCGCCCCGCACCTTCCTCTTATCGCCCAACAAAAGGCCGCCGGCTGCCGTTATTTCGGCTGCGGGAACCTTGCGCGACGTTACTCTGCCGCCACCAGCCTCCTCCCCTGATTGTTGCAGAGGCAAGTGCGCAACACGGCGAGACAGACAGACAGAGAGATGCCTGTCAATGCCGCCTCACCACCCAACTCAAGATTAGGCGGTGCTCCGTGGCTGGGAGGGATTTCAGCGAGACACCTTCTTTTACCTTGATGGGGTTGGTGGTAGGGGGGCTTAGGTTGAGGGCGACGACAGAGGAGGCATCGCACAAAAAGAAGAAATATAATCTGCATCTATTCATCATTAAAGAAGAGCTGGGAAAGTTGCGGATGCCACCGCTGAGTTCCTCATTGATGCCACGCCAACGCTGGATGCATAATTGAAGCCTGGGGTCTTTCAAAAAGGGCACGTGCGTTGGCAGTCGGTGGGGCTGGGGTGGGGGGAGGGCGGGTGTCTTTTTTTTGGGGGGGGGGGGGTTATAATACCTAGGTGGAATGAAAGGATGTGTGTTACGTCTGCCAAAACACTCAAGCTAGTGCTTAAGGTCTCCTCAGGAGCTGAGCACAGAGAGCAGACAATAGAGTTTTGCACATCTTTGTAGACTTCACTCTTTCAGACAGGCCTTGCAATTCGGAGAGCGAGAGGAATGAGAAAGGGTGTGTGTGTGTGTGTGTGTGTGTGTCATGTCTGCTGCAACACGGTCAACCCGGCCCTGCAGAACAGTGAGCAACTCAAACAGCGTCCGCACTCAGCAGGCATAGAAGTTGTTTTTTTTTTTTTTGTTAGTAGGTAGCTTTGATTTAAGTTTTTAGACGTGTTTTTTTTCTGAGTTTCCTTCCTGTTTTAATTTTTCAAAAAGTGTACAAAAACACTCAGAACAACAGAATTATATTTAATATGACGTGCATGAAGCACAGGTACTGACCGCTCTCCTCCTGTGGCAGATACACTTTGTTTTATTGTTAGCACCTTTGAAAATGTTCACTTGGAAAATGTCAATTCCGTCCAATAGTTTGGCTAATTCATCAAAGCTAATCTGCAGGAGTCCATCAGTGGAAAAGATGACCCCCCCCCCCCCCCCCCCCCCCACCTTGCAGCGCCTGCATCACTCTTAAGCAACTTGTTAAGGTACCTACATTAGTAATTTCCATGTCCTGAACAAAAAAAAAAACAAGCATTTACTCTGATATAGCTGTGTAGCTCTATTATACATAGAACACTGTAATAAACATACAACTCTAATGTAAGTGGGATCAAAATCCCACCATTTACCATACTGGCAAAAAACAAACAAACAGAAAAAAAACAGACTAATTTTTAACACTACGTTTACATGCGCAGCTTAATAGAGCTATGCTCAAAATGTCCTTGTCTCATTGGACTTCTCTCCTTGTCCCAGTGTCCATGCAGCTGAGAAAATTGAATTATTGGCGGGAATGTGTCCTCCTCCCCAACACTGGGGGGGCGATATGATTATTTTCAGCATGTTAGTTTTAGGTTAACCTCTTTCGTCGCAGAATAACAGAACAATGCTACACTGGTCTAATGTCCGCACTGCTCTTCAATTTAACGAGTTTCCTCATGGAACAGCTGCAGAGGTGCTGCGTCACCGCCAGTGGATTGGTCACAAAGTCACAAACATACACAACATATTACTGGCCATTTTACAGTTGCAGCCCACATCTACCACAGCGAAAATACTCTTGTAAGTGAGCGCTGACGTAAAAAAGGGAAGAAATATGATATATGGAAATTCGTGTCCGGCTGGACTTCATTTCAACCAAATAATAAACTCAGTAAAATATCTTCTGTCTACCTCTGTGAGCCGCCGAAACTCACGCTAGCACGGCTTTCTTCGGGTATCAGTAAAGGAAGTCAGCATCCGGGTAACATTTTGATGTGGGATGGCTGAGACAACTGGTGTCCCTCGGCGATCATGTTCTCTTTTACTTTCATTAAAATTACCAGTAACGCGTTCGTTTGTGAATTTTTTTGACGATCCGCTGACACCGGCGCAGCAGCTGTTTGGTAAGGAAAGCGTTGGTGATTTGGAGAGGCAGCCAACAAGGCCATGTGCTGTCGGAGGGCTACAACAAAGCCATGTCTTCCATTCTACACTTTGTGCCGTCAACCGCGGGGAATGCTCCGGGCCCTCCGCTCTTGGTTCATGCGGGTTTGGAGAACAGACTGACGGGACAGGGTTTGTAATTGTAGTGTATCAAATTTCAGTAAAGGCAATGAAATATACCTCTCAACTCCTTTTATTGGGGAATTTGTTGATAGATAGAAGTAGAAAACACGATGGTCATGAAAGAGTTTTAGACACATAATGGAGAGACAATCTCTGAGTAACACGCAGATCATTTGAGAAACTTTCCTGGACTTGTGAAGGTGTCTAGAGCCTCCAGGAAGTAACTCCGAGCACCAGCGCCAATTCCACTCCAGGTGAGAAGCGCCATTGTTCTGCATGAAATGGCGAGCTGTGCAGAGCACCGTGTCGTTGCAAACCCCCTTTTTTTTTTTGGAGAAGACAAATTAACTGAAAAGGTTTGCGTACTGCCTCTGCAAAGGAATTGTGTCCACAGTTATACGTAATAGCGCCACGCGTTGAAGAAGGTTGTGTCTTGATTGTTTTTGTTCCGGGGGCACACGCCAGTGCCGGGGGGGGGGGGGGGGGGGTGAGGAGCATGTGCACATGCGTTGTCCAGCTAAACTCCGATTAAGGCGTATGCATGGCAGAGAAATTCGAATTCCAATCGCATTATCTGGGTGTCTCAATCGGAGTTCTCCAACTCTGATTATAGTCCGACTAATGCGTTCACATGCACTTCAGTTGTCCAGTCCTATAGTCGGACGAAGGCAATCATTTGGTTTTCTTGAGTGTCATGTAAACGTAGTGATTGTTTCTGGCGCTGGGGTGCTTTGATAAATTCAACAGCCAACCCTTAAGGAAGAACAAGGCAACATCTTTACTGTGACCGTACAGCTCCGGAGCTGTTGTGACGGTTAAATGATGTGTTGGGGGAGAGTGGAGCTCTCTGCACACTCATCACAGTGCCCCGTGGCTGAAAACCAACCTTGCAAGATTGTGACAAGAGAAACTATGACAAGCACTGGACTGCTGATCGTAGATGTTATGCTTCAGCTGCTGCTGTTGCATTTGAAGGCATCGTTGTGAATGTGTTTGTATTTAATTACGTCTTTATCTTTGTGCACTCTCTAAATAAACTTATGTGAGCACAAATGACCACAACTTCTTAATTTCTGCTTCATGTCTTCTTGTTTATTTGAGATAAGGCTGCCCTAATGTACGCTTTGTAAAAAGATATGTAATGCTACACACCTTACTAGACATAGTTTCATCATTGGATTTCTTTCTTGCCAGTGTGCATATAAAACGAACCTGTAGGGGGAGCTCTATAGACGAAAACAGTGAACGAAACAGCGAAGAAGCGTCTGACTTGCGCGGTTCCCATTTAAGTGTGTGAACCTAAAGTAACCCAACCCATGTACTGTGGACAAGGTATTCACTGAGTGATGCAATTCATGGATTTATCATTCAGTGGTGAACTCAAACATGATGAACCTGGGAACACCGCCCATTTAAAGTAGCGTCGATGTAGCCACGACTTTCACTGTAACCACGACTTTCACTGTAACTTTAGTGATTTCATCTAAAAAAAAAAAGAAGAAGCGTATGTGCCAAAATCAAAACCCGAGCCAACCCCACTTTTAATGGACTATGTTGAGATGCCATAGATGCTTGAATGACTTCTGTTTATTTTCCATCTCCTCCCTTGTTTACATCTTCTCATTTCCTGGCAATTTTCCCTGTGTGAGATTACTCTCCACACTCAGCACGGCTGGTGGTTTCTTAGACCAAAACAAGATGTGCCGTCGACTGAATTTCAATTAATACACCTCCGGGATTTTCTTCACTTGATAGGAAGGTCTGTAAAACAAATTAGTTTGGCAGCCCACCCCCACCCGCTCTAAAAATAGGAGCGACGCCGACGATGTGAGTGGGGGGAAAAAAACAAGGGAGCGGAGAGGTCCTGAAGGGACAAATGGATATTTGTTTGTGCTGAAATTACTTTTTTTTTGTTGTTTGTTTCATCTGGGCTTTGCGAGAACACACGCAACTTGCCATGATCGTATGCACGGAACACACACACACACACACACACACACACACACACACAAAAACGCCAAACAAAAACACAGGGCTCGGGTGCAACACGAGGGGAGCTGGGCAGCAGCCCGCGTATACACACACTGTTTGTTTTGGACTCAGCGCCGTCTCATTTACACGTGTTAATTGCAGCTAATTGCCTCTAATTAGATGAACAGGGAAACCCTCTGGGACCACTCATACCTTTAATTTGAAGTAAATATCATTAATTAACATATGCTAATTCCCAGCCAATTAACATTGATTAAGAGATGCCAGCAACAAGGGGAGGAGTGGAGGGTTTGGGGGGGTGGGGGGTGGGGGGGCCCTACAAACTATCAAAAATTTACCAATGACTCAGCAAAGTGAGTTGGGTGGGGAGGGGGGGAGGGGCAGGTCACGTTGGACGTCGGTGAGCGGCTGGGCGCGTTTCCAGGCCCGAGCGGCGACCTCGGCCTCGGCCGCCCCGCACGAGGTCACGCTGCGACCACTGCCATGGTTACCGTCCCCTCCGCCGCTCGCCGTGCCCAGAGTCTCTGCCGAGCGCCGTCCTCGCTGCGCCGGCCATCTGGCCGCCGCCATGGCCGCCATGGCCACCGCACCCGCCATGGCCACCGCACCCGCCGCCAGCTCCCGGCAGCGCCTCGCAACGTCATTTTTTTTCCTCCCGCGTCTCCGCCGCCACCCGAGGGTTTACTCGGCACACTTATCGCGCGAGAAAACCCAAACGGGTTTCTCGCAGCCGGTGTAGCTCCCCGCCTCTGCCGCCGCCGCCGCCGCCACCGCCGCCATTGTGCCTTCGCCGTGGTGTACCTGCACAGGAAGCGTTCCCGCTGGCTCCGCAGACAGAGGGCATGTGTCTGCCAGCCGATTGAACAGGAGAGATTAGAAGGCTTACCGCTGAGAGGGGGAGCGGAGACACAGCGGGGGGGAGGGGGGGGAGGAGGGGTCGGTGGGTGGGGGGTTGTGTGGGAGCGATGGAGTGAGACGGCGACGTGCGAGAATTGAATTGGAGGCTGCGGGACGTTCGTTTTCAAAATCTTGGAAACAAACGAGTAATCAGACAAAAAGAAAGTTTGGTGAAAGTGGAGGTACAGAAAAGAATCTACTTCACACCGCCATTAATGCTTTATTTTTTTCATTCTTTTTTTTCTTATTCAAAAGCATTTGGGATTTTAACAAAAGTTAGTACCTCAAATGAGGAAATGATGCATCACACTGTCATTGATTACATAATGACTACATGATGTTCTGGATAGAGCAGGGACAGGGTGAGTCAGGCAAAAACAAAGGTATGTATGTACATGTGTACATATTTACTGGACTTACTAAACATAGAGTGATTAGAAGGTCAAGCCGGAGCATGTGTGTGTGTGTGTGTGTTTGTGTGAGTGTGTGTGTGTGTGTGTGTGTGTGTGTGTGAAAGATTTAGAGGCTTGTGTGCGTTGCTCCCTGCAGGTGTGGGCACTGGCGCCTGCCAGGCTGCCCACCAAACCATCTGACACACATTCACACCTCATCCACCATAGCCAAAAGCACATGCAGTCACCGCGTGTGTGTCTCCGCGTGTGTA
Source organism: Nelusetta ayraudi (assembly GCF_046127955.1). Lineage (NCBI taxonomy): Eukaryota > Metazoa > Chordata > Actinopteri > Tetraodontiformes > Monacanthidae > Nelusetta > Nelusetta ayraudi. The sequence goes on along the minus strand of NW_027466098.1, from coordinate 4,956,723 downwards.
ATGCGCGTGGGTACCTCAACGCCAATGTTCCACTGTCCTTCAATCTATATCCATAAATGCAGTTTTGGATGTAGCAGCCACTTTGCGTCAGCTTTGTCGTAAAGTTGTGCTTTGGATGAGTGTCACTGCGGTTGTGTTTTCATTTTCTTGACCATAAAAAAAACACATTAAATTAGCGTAGCATAGCTTTGTTGTACAGTTGTGTTCATATCCTCCCTACCAAAATATATGCTCTCAACTGGCACTGCACTAGTTGTGCTCCAATGTTTGAGACAAGTGATGTTTTATTGACATTGAGCAAATTATTGAATTTGCATCATAAAATTACAATAATATTACCAAGGTAAAGTAGGAGAATATTTCACACTGGGCCTTATCTCACCTAAACACCTAAAGTTGTATTGTAGTACTGGTGAGTAGCATTGAGAATTGTAAAAAGATGAAGAGGTAAAGCGAATCAGTAATAATTTGCTGTAGTAGTTTTCTTTAAAAAAAAAAAAAAAGAATCTTTCAAAAGATAATCTAAATTTAATGGGTACATGTTTTCCCACTTGTTATGGAAACGACTGGGAAGACACAAGTGCCGGTCACATGGGCGGAATGTTCACTGTGTCAGAGTAAATTAGGCAATAGGTGTTACCATGAAACAATTTTCGCAATAGCTCTTATTAGACAAAAGACATAAACTACCTCAAGTGAATGTACCAACTCGATTGTAAATTGAAGGAAGCTGTTTCCAATTATACAGATTCCATAAATACCTAATATAATATTCACCTTAATGTGCATTAAACAGTTTTATGGAAATACATTATATCAGCTACAGCACAAGAACTGAAATAAAATCTATTTTCTAGCAACAACCCTTAATTCTGTGCTGCTGTTTTGGTTATTAAAGGACCTCTCCCAAATCCTACAAAGGTCTACATCCACTCGTGTACAGTCATGTATGTGTTAGGGCTGTGAAACATTCATTTTTTTTTTTTTTTTTAATCGCGATTAGGCTCTGAATTTCCATTTGATTAATCACGTTTCGATTTGCATGTTTAAAATTCTGTTATTTTGCATTTCCAAACAGTTTTTTTTTTCCCATATCAATGTAAAACAATTCTTACAAGAGTGTCTTAATTGGGAACCAAATATACACAGAGAAAGGATTTCCTTTTTTGTTCTTTATTATTTATAACAGTCCATCTACACCTACCTATTACATAGACATTTTACAGGAGTTCCATTTTGGTTCCGTGTCATACAGCACCTGTAAGCATGAACAACTGTTCCCTTCGATAATTAGATGTGCGACGGGTCAGAGCATTCAGTTGCAACCCATAAGTCGCTCTGGTTAGCTTCTTCGATGTTCTTTCATCCACAGGTTCTGCGACTCCCTACACTCTCAAATGGTGCTTTTAGCCAAGCGGTGACTCACCAGTCTGAAGGTCGCTGGCTACAGCTGGATGTTTAGTGTGCAGGTGTTTTCTGAGGCCATCACAGTGGTGGGAATAGCATACGAAAAACACAGCTAACGTTAGCAGGGTGGCAGTGTCAAAACACAGTGCAACGGGCTTGATGACCTGACTACGGGTGAATGGAAGGTACGAAAGGCCTGCAATTAAAATGCGGTCAAAATAATGACTGCGTTATTCCTTGTATTTAATCTCACTGCGATTAACGCAATAATCCTGACAGCCCTAACATGTGTAAACACATATATGAGTAGATTACAAAATTGTAAAAATGAAGTATGCGGAAACATGCGGAAACACACACACTAGCCACATTGGCCCGTAGAAACCAAACTGGGGACGGGAGAAGTTACTGTTGGTTTTCATGAATATTTAGCGAGACTTGTTGAAGTGGAGTCAGAGGTTAGCACGCTAACACACAACTGCAAACATTTCCCAGGAGTGTACGTCTCTCTCTGCCTTGCGAGCACTGTGTCGTGCCTGCGTGCGGGAGACAGAGGGCCAAGGGCTGGCACGTGGCTGCTCAAATTTCTCATGAATTTCTTTGCTTTTAATGGCGGCCAAGTGACACCCGTTTGACCGTTTCCCACAGTGACGGTGACGTCCAGGGCCCCCTGAGCTCTGCTAACTGCACCGCGTGCGCACGGAGGCACGTCTTTGTGTTTATGTAAAGTTTATCAGCAGGTCAAGCAACGTGGGGGAGGTGGAGGTCCTTCTGTTGAGCCGCTTCCTCTGCAAGCGGCGGTGCAAATGGATGCGCGGTCGGGGGCGGTGGGGTGCGTCTGGGTTGTACGGAGGGTTTGTCGGGTGGACGGGGGTGGGGTTCTCAACGTAACCAGTATTTTGTCAGGGCACACTTGACAAAACAAAGACAACTCACTTTTCTGGTCCTCCGCCACATTTGGTATTCAGGAACAAGACGAGGCTCTGGCTGCGAGGGCCCGATAACACCTCCTCTCTCCCTCCTTCCCTCCCTCCCTCCCTCCCTCCTTCTCTCTGGGGCCCTGGTGGTGGTGCTGATGGAGGGCTGCTGGTGGTGGTGGTGGTGGTGGTGGTGGTGGCGGCGGCGGGGGGGAGGTGATGGGGGGGGGAGACGGGGGGCGTTCACTCCAGACGACCCTGCCATTCGAATGCAAAGCCTCAGCTGCCGCAAATCCACCGCGTCGCCCCCCCCCCACCTCCTCATCCCTCCCGCCATCCCTCCCACCGCCCGTCGCTCCAGCCGCCGCCTCTTCTATTATTTTGTTGGATTTCACAGCTATTTTTGGACGGACGGGCTAAGCCGTCCGAGGATCTCCACTGGAGATATGTCATCAAAACCCCAAAGCCACCTCCCCGGCCCATCCATTAACATGAAAATTAAAGAAATTATATGTGGAGGAAAGAGCGCCGGGAACGAACAAACGAATGCATGAATGAATGAATGATAATAAATTATTAACATGGAAAATACGTCCATCTCATTCCAGTCAGCCGTGGCTTCCCTCTCCTTCCTCTTGCTATTTGCCCAGGGAACGGGAGCAGAATGAGTCTGCGCACGTCTTAGTGGATTATTTGTTTTTCCAACTGATCCTAAATACATGCTTACACATATCTTACAGGACAGGACGGGACCTCTGGGGGAGCAGGGTGGGAGAGCGGCGCTCGTCCGTGTGACCTGGAGAGGTTGCAGCAGCTTGTCCAAAAGCAGGCAGGTTCCCCAAAGAGTCATTTTTTTTTTTTTTTCTCTTTGCAAAAGCTCAAAGGGAAATGCTGTAACCGCACGCTGCGCAGCTGGGGCGAAGCACGGGTCTGACGCAATGCTTTCAAATATAAAGCAAAGGGTCGTGAGGAGCAGACACTCAGCAGTTCAATTGGAGGTTATTTTAAAGCGGCCCCCCCAAACGTCTCGGGACTGGAAAGTCCACAGTCACACATCAAGCCGCACGACACTGGCCTCCACGTCCCCCAGCGTCTTCAGCGTGGAGAGCAAACTCCACAATAAAAGCAGTGAAATGCCACCATGTTATCTCCCAGAAACTATTATTGAGTCGTTTAGGTCCATTTGATCTGGGTTTATGCACCTATTGTGGCGTCTACTCGGGGCTTTGGCTGGAAAATTATAAAATGATATGCATTTATAGTAGGTTTTCCGCGTATTTGAGTGGCTACTTGGACAAGCTTTGTGTACTTTACACAAATTAAATGACGTGACCTGACTTTCCAGTGAGTCACAGGCTGGCATAAGCTGAGCAGGGACAAGTGAAAGTTGTACAGAAGTGACAGGATAGGGTAACTGTAAACAGTATTATCAGAAGCATGATAGCAGGGCAAATCTCAGAGACGACAATGTGAATTAAGTCGGTCATTTGGAAGCAGAGGCACAGGTAAACCATGTCCCTCGCATTCAAAGAGCAGCTCCATGGCCCCAAGGCAAGGGGGATCATTTGACACGTCCACACTTCAGCGTCTTCAACTGATGTTTTTTGTACAGTAAATTTTTTCACGTTTATTTTTGACTTCATGGTGTATAGGCTGATATATAGGTTTCTTAATATTTACATTGATAAAGAATTGCTGTCTTCTAATTCATTGGAATGCGACAGGCCGACTTCGACATGTTAGGTGTTTCCAGAACTACAATATTGTATTTGAGCTAACTAATATATAAGCTTTTTGTCTGTCACTACCTCAGTGGACACTGATTATACGTTACGTTTGAGGGAAAGAGCACGGCCTCGTCACGTTTCCTTGATTGTATTCTTTACTTTTCAATTGTACATTTTTAGAAGATTTGTCGTGCACCAACTCCACTGAAACACGTTTCTTGTATGTGTAAAATTATACTTGGCAATAAAGCTTTTTCTCATTCTGATGGTGAAATTTAAATGGACATGTTCTGCAAATATTGAGGTGAAAAAAGAAACGAGCTGCCTAACATTTTTCAGAAATTGTAGACAACATTTTATGGTGTTTTGCAATAAATCTATGTATATGTACAGACATGGTGTTTAACCCTCTCTCAGAGGGACAAACAGGGAGCGAGTCAGTGTGGACCTGTGGATGCGCTGCTGCTGCTTGCTGTGGCTGCTGAGGCTGTGTCATCTTTGCTTTTATTTGCAAGGTGTTTATTCTGTCAACGACTTGAGTGTTTGCCCAGCTGGCACCGACTGCGGCGCTGGCAGCGTCAACGCACCACCTTCCCCAGGGGGGGTGCGAGGGATCTAGGGCCCCACGGAGGAGAGAGGCTGTGTGTGTGTGTGTGTGTGTGTGTGTGTGTGTGTGTGTGTGTGACTGGCAGGAGGAGTATAACGAGAGCTAAATCGAGTGAGCGCGGCCCCTGCTGGCCTGCTCCGCCCCCGACCCTCGTCCCCACCCTGCTCCCCCTGAAAGACGCCATGTGCGGCGTCTGCTCGGCCGACGGTGGCGGCCGCCGACCTGCGTGAGCCGCCGCGGCGAGATCGGTGCCAATCCGATAGCTGCCACCGCTACCGCCAGCGCCGCCACGGAGGGCCCCCCCAGCCTGGCGCAGCCAAAGTGGGGCGGCTTAGCCCCAACATAATCCCTATTGACTGCCTCTTGCTTTGTCTGCCAATTCCCAGCATTGGATTTGTCTCACTCGATGATGCGCTCCACTCCACTTCTCCCACATTAATCCATACTGTTATTACTTTTCAATACCAACACTAATTATTGCCCCCCTCCCCCCACACTCCGTAAACACACACTCCCTCCTTCACACCTACCCCCCTCTGCAACCCCCGCCCCGACGACGTCTAACTCGCGTCCCGTTTTTGGACATAAAACCACGACAAAATGGGAACAAATGAGCTGAGAGCCGTTGACTGGGGGCCAAGGATGACAGCAATGGAGTTAATTCCATCCTTTTGCTGCTGACACATCAACCAGCGGCTGTAAAGTGAGTGTGAAATGCCGCGCGGGACACGGCGCCGCGTGAGGTGCGGTGGTGGTATACAGCCTGGCGGCGCTAGCCTTTAAGAATCGGCTGCGACGACAGGGCAACCTCCACGTCTGTCGTTGTTGTTGACCAGCGTTCTCAACTTGCCTTTGATTTGTCACTATGGGAATTCCTGAAATGCCTTAAAAAAAAAAAAAAAAAACTGTTGCTGTCGTTGACTGTTTTTTATTTCCAATTGAATAAATGTAATAAGTTATGCGCTTTATCATTCTTAATTTAAACACACTCTTTATATTAACAGTCCTAACGATAATACATACATACATACATACATACATACATACTGTACATACACTGTATATATTTAAATGCAAGCTTTACTAATATACATGTATTTTTTGTTTGCACCTCAAAGTAAAGCCAAGGCACCACAGAGCCTTTTGGCTTCAGTCTAAAGACACAGTCCCCCTTGTTGTGTCTCGTCATGTGGCTCCAGAACTGACAGTCAGCGTTCGTCTCTGGGTGTGTTTGTGTGAAAGTTCAGGGTGGGCGAGGAGGAGCCACCTCCGCTGTTAAATCTTGAGATTACACTTTAAGCGTCCCGGAGGCTCTGACCAGGTTTACCTGTCTCCTGGAGCTCCGGTGGTACCCGGGTCTCCAGGACAGGTTGTCCATCTGTCATTGATCCCAGATGAGTCCTGTTAAGCAGCTTTGCATTGGGCCCAGCCAGTAGCCGTCGCTAGGAGCTGCTGCCTGGCCAAATTTCTGCTGCGTGTGCCGGTGTGTGCATGCGTGTCTGTGTGTGTGCCTGTGTGTGCGTGCGTGTGTGCGTCTCGCTCTCTGTCCGCGTGTGTATGTGTGTGTGTGTGAGGTCAGGAGAAGCTGGAATTTTGCTGTTTGCAGCTACATGCCCTCACATCACTGCTGGCTCAGCTTGTTTGTGATAAGGCTAGAAGCCATAAGCTTGAAGGCCAACTATAAGTCCAACACATCTACATACATTAACGTTCTGAGCCCAAATATTAATTGCAAATAGGATTAATGTGTGATTTGAACCTAATCTTAACATTGAAAACAAGAAGGAAATAAACAAAATTGAATTTAATAATGAGTTGCTTGTGTGGTTTATTCCAAGGGCTACGTTTGAAAGAAATGTTATGTTTATTTTGTTTGTTTTGTTTTGTTTTCCTGGCCAAGTATCCAGTGCTGGCTAGGAGGTGAATTGTGTTGCTCGTAAAACATGAGGGTAATATGAGGTTCACTTTTTCTTCCAAGTCCTTGGTCACAACAGAACTCCAGTCGTTGCTGTTTCCAACTTGAAACTCAGAAATGGTTACATATGAATGTATATATGCAGACTATATCTGTAAGTGTATGTGTGCATATGTATATATGTATGCATATGTATACATACGTCCATATATTTATTCTATGCTTGTACAGTAGAGCAAACACGTACATGTACAGCAAATGATGGGTCTTGTTCCTTCCTTCCTTGTCTCTTGCTTGTTTATCGGTTGTTTGTTTTGTTTCTCTCCATTTTGACTATTTTTCAATTCAATCCTTTTTGAAAAGGGTAGACATCAAATTCTATGGCTTAAGTCTATACCTTTTTAGTCATACGTGTTTTTTATCTTCAAGTGTTGCTTTCTTTGTATTTACTTTGAAATTTGAACAATGATACGGCAAAGTTGACTGCAGTAAACATAAAACAAACAAACAAAAAAGAAGTCAGCAGTCACGATTGTTGACGAGCTTGAAGCTTGAGCTGAAATAAAGCAGCTGTGCATCATCGCTCACCATAGCCCTTCATCATCCTCCCAGGACATCGCAAAGATTTCGACTTTTAACTAGTGTAAAACAAATTTCCAAAATCCATTATTGGGTTTTTGAAGCAGTACGAGATGAAATGCAGCTTATTAAGTTTTGCCAGTGGTCAGGATCATGACCTGAGCAATGGCCAAAACATAAATAAATTAAAAAAAAAGCCCTGTCTCGGGTTGGTGAGTTTCCGTCGACTAGTGCCACAAGAGAGGGCAAAACCAGCTTCTCAGAAGGATGCGAATGGTCGACTGATCACAGAAGACAACAGTGACAACGACGGAGGAAACTAAACTGCCTGCTGATTTCGCGGCTAGCAGCGTCAGAAAAGGTGCGCTGGGTGAAAGATGAAAACAGATCAGATATTCTGTTCTACGGATGAAAACAGATTAGGGTAACAAGGCATTAGAATTCACCACCATCATATGAAAGACAACCCGACAGGGTTTTTTTTTTTCAGCGTGATGCCAGACAACCCGTGACAGAAATAATAGGCCGTCTGCCGAACCCTCCCTCGTTGTTTACGCCGCAGAGTTTCCACACATTGAGGGGCCGTGCAAAAGCGAAGAGAGCGTCTGATTCTAAACCCCGGCGGATTGCGGCGCATTCATGAAGGAGGCCACATGAGTGGCCGAATTACTGGCTACTCGAGTTCGGCACTGGCTGGAGGACTAAACAGTGGGAACAGACACGGATGCAGTGTGGATGAGACACTTGACCGGTCGGTGCAAAACAACAACAACAACAACAACAACAACAACAACAACAACAACAACAACAACATGCAGCCCCTCACTGGGAAGAAAACAAAGCAATCGTTGCAGAGGGACGGCTGACCGGGGGGGCGTTTACAGCCAGTTATCAAGACAAAGAGCTCACAAATGCACAAATGTGTGTTTTGAGAAGTGACGGCGGCAGAAGACAGACGGACGGACGGACGGACGGACGGACCGGAACAAACAAACAACCAGAGCGAGTCCACTCGGTGCGTCCACTCAGAGTCCAGCCGGGTCTCCATCAGATAGGAGGAGTCCTTTAATGGCCGAGGAGCAGAGACAGAGACGGCCAACAACCTGCCTTTGTCTTATCACCAGCTGCTAGCAGGCCGCACTCCGCCCCCAACGCACGCACACACACACACACACACACACACACACACACACAACGCGTATCCCTCCACGTGACAATTCCAATTTACTCTGCTGTGATAAAGTTTGGTCTTGACCCGTTCAATCATCAAACCAAACATGGCTGCAGACTGCCATTCTTCTTCGTCTGGCTCACTGCTCAAAATAAGTTGTATTATTGTGTTGTCTTTTAACGTGGAGACAATTTAGACAATTTGTTTGCCTGTTATGTTGGGTCTAAGTAGAGATTTCAGTCAGGTAAGAGATCCACTCTGTATGTTGATTGCCATGTTTGTTTTTTTTCTCTCTCACTTTTAGCTGGGTTGCTATTACAAAGAGTCACCCCCCCCACCCCCAACCAGCATACAGCAAATTATCACACTATAACATTTTGATTAAATGTTAAGCTTTTATTGGGTGAGAAACTATAGGGTCATTTCCAGAGGCATGTTATGACATAATAACATTGTAATAAATACAACACAGATTGTTTTCTTGCTGCTGTTTTCAGTCACTCCCATGCAGTTGCTTGCTGAAATGGTTTTTAAAAAGGATCGTATGGGGGAGTTTTGCAAATGAGAAGTTCCTCAGAACTTATGTCTGAGTTGTCCAATTAAAATAAATGTTCTTATCATTTCATTATTATGATACATATAAAAACAAACAAGCAAAAAAAGTGGCAAAAAAGAAATCCTAGATCGGCAAGGAACTATATTGTTACTTATTTGATCATATGTCTTTCTTCTATCCTCTACTCGCTGGACTCAAGTATTTGAGTTCCCGATAAAGGTTTAGAACACGGGTCCAAAATGGTCCAAGGAGATTTATGTTTTTGTCAAAGAAATGAATGAAAAATAAAGAAATGCTGCAATGCAAACTCATTTTGGCCAGTGAATTTCCTTTGTCCGGTGGTCCATTTAATTTCATTAATATTTTCTGATCCATTTCAAAAATAAATGGAAAAAAAAAAACATGTTAGCATGGATTCGAGTCTCTGTCTTTCTGCAATTTCCAAGCCATTTGCGGTTGTTGCAGTTGCAGTTGTTCTGTATCAGCACACTATGTCATCACTTGTGTCTTGTCTTGATTTTGACAAATCACCTTTGTCCGTTTATTTCATTTGGATTACGTTTGTCCATAGGTGCTCTCATTGGGTTGGGAGTTAAGTCTAAATTGTCGACTATAGCTGCAGTCATTCCATGACCCCCATATTGTCTCTTGCTTGGGGTGTATGGTTATAGCGATCGTATGTGTATCGTGTATCGTAAAAATAACCGCTAACCGCTAATCTGTCTTTGTGTCCTATTTCAACAACACGTGACGAAGGGTTCCTTCCCTTTCATGACCACCTAATATCTCATCCCCTCTGAGCGGCCGATCGCGCCCTCCGAGTGGAAGCGCGTGGCTTCAGAGGGATGCTGATTGTCAGCGTGGGCAAGTGTGTGTGTTTTTGTTGCAGCGGAGACAAAAGGAAATAAAAATTCATGCTATGGCGGTGATTTGTGCAAAAGGTTTGGTGATTTTGTGTGTTAGTTTGGTTGTGTTTACGTGTGTTGTCTGTGTCTGTGTGTGAGAGTGAGAGAGAGTGTGTGTGTGTCTGTGGTGGGGGTGCAGTCAAGGTGCAGTAGAGCAGATAGCTCAGCTCTATGCATACTAAAACCAACCATCGCCACCGGCGGTAAAGATAGAGCTCGGGGGGGTGTGTGGAGGGGGTGGGGCGGGTTGCTGATGGGGGGGGTATGGGTGGCGGTGTTGGGAGGAGGGGTGGGGGGGTGGGGTGTGGGGGTGTGGGAGGGAGGAGAAGGAAGGAGCGACATCGCACCCCAGGGAGCACCCTTCCTTATCGCGCCTCTCGCCTCAGTTTATCTGATTAGACATGACCAGCAAAACAGAGGTGGAGAGAGGAGGTGGGATGGAGGGGGGTGGAGGGGCAGAGGGCCGGGGATTGATGGCGCTGGTCAAATTGGGTCAAATTTCTCCGCCACTCCTCCCGGAGCCGGCGCGGCATCGCGTCACATACCTGGAGCAGCGTAGACGGTCGATAGTTTTTCAGTCCTTTCTCTTTAGTGAGACTTTGTATTGTTTTATCAGTGTTTTGATTTTTAGTTTTCTCTTTTGCCACGCTGATTTGGATGGGACAGCCTTCAATTTTCACATTATGTGTAAGAATGAATGATTTTTAAAGAATAAGGCCACTTGGGTGTGGCTGGATGGCTGAGATTTCGAGGGTCAGCCGTCTTGAGAAGGTCCAGTCTAAAGCAGGGCTGGGCAAACATCTTGACTGGTGGGGCCAGAGTGGGTTCTAGAGTTTGACAGAGGGGCCAGAGCAGCAGCAGACGGATGGCGTGTTTTGCTCACCCACCTCATAGAAGTAAAAAAAATTGTCATGGAACATTTAGAAAACGTGTGGCCCCTGCGATGAACTGGCGACTTGTCCTGGGTGTCACCCTGCCTTCGCCCTAAGACAGCTGGGAGAGGCTCCAGCAGACCCCCGTCACCCTGAATAGGAATAAGCGGGTATAGAAGATGCATTTAGAAAACATGAATGTCAAAGAAACAAAATATGTGTCTTTGAAGCCCCAAAGTATTCAGTTCTTTGCTGAAATGACTCCAAAACACTGAGAAAAAAAAAAAGATGAAATACAGCTATTTTATTACTTACTAACTATTAATATCATTTCTTCAAGTTTGGCGGGTCAGATTTAAGAAGCCAGGCTGCATATGGCCCCCGGGCCGTAGTTTTCCTGAAGTGTTTTCATTGGGTCTTGGCACTGTGCAACCAGTAAACATCCTGTTAACCTTAACAGAAGCACAACATTACTGTTGTTTGCTGCCGTTCTGTAATAACGGTTGCTCCTTAAGACAATCACACAGATGCAACTGCTTGCTTTCTTTTTCTTCCAGAACGATATTGCTTTTTCTGGTATCAGGCGATGAATGATCAGAGTGTTCGGAAATGAGAGCAGACGTCCCACCACATCGCAGCAGACAACTTACCGACGTGTTAATCGCGTGTTTTAAGAAACACAGGAGGCTGCCGCCATTGTTTGCTCTGACTGGGACACTTAATGGAATCGAGCCATTATAAAGTGGTTTTTGTTTTGTTTCCTTTTGTTTTCTTGCCCCCGTTGTGCCGAGTCAATCTCCCTGTTGCTCAACCTGTCCATTATTGCTCTGTGTGAGGACAAACAGCTTTACGATGAAGCGCAGCCTAATGTTTCAGGATGGTCGGGGGCGGCGGCGGTCGCCGGAGGTGAGCGGGTTACCACCCTCACGCGCACCGCTAATCGAATTGTGCCATTTTCTCTTTACCGTTTCTTTACCCCAGAACAGAGCGAAAGACAGTGAGCTCGTCATTTTCTGGACTAATATTTGGTGGTGACGGTCGGCTTTGGAACATCTTTGCATTTAAGCTTGTTTGGCTGGAAGTGCAGTTGCAAAAACAACCTCTGTTGACAAAGAGTGGAAAAAAAAGAACAGTTTTGTTGTTTTGAAAATCCAGTATTTTTCTAAATAACCAAAGTTTTATGGGGTATCCATTGGATTTGTGTAATTATATCTATCTATCTATCTATTTATATGTATATATACACACACACACACACACACACACGTATATATGTATGTCAAGGCAACGTTGTCCTCCATCTCCCTGTAAAATACACTCTCCTAACATTTTTCTTTGTGCGAGACGTCTCTCACAGGCAATAAAAACTCCATCACGTCGGCGTGACACACAGACTCGCTGTCAAAGTCTTTGACAAAATTCATACGGATCTCTTTGGGAATATAATTATTCCCGGGTACACTTTGAACATTTGGAAATGATCCAAATCCAATTAACAAAGAAGGTAGGCACATGAACCCAAAATGGAAATGAATGTTTGCCATGCAAATACAAATTGGCTTAGAGGGGGAACAAGATTGTACAAAGGATCCCAAAGAGAGGAGGAAAGGAGAAAGAAAAATAATAAGGCCCTCAAAGTTGGGTTGTGCGCACATTGTACGGACTTGTTCTCTCTAATTTTGTTGAATAAAAATAAATAATCAAAAATCCAAGAAAAAAAAAAAAAAAAAAAAAAAGCCTCCCTGTCTTTATTCTCACATTTCCCCCCTTTATTTCCCATCTGTGTTGTGTCTGGCCTCATCCACCGCCCAGAGGGGACGGAGCATGTGTGTGCGTCCGTGCGCGTATGCGCGTGCACGAGCGTGCGTGTATCTCTGTATGTGTGTGTTTGGCAGAATGATAAGGTCTTGAGGTTCCCTGTGACTGAGTGTCTGTATGGGAGAACAGAGGGCGGAGCTGTGCGTGCGTGTGTGCGTGCATTGCACATGTATGCGTGCGTGCGTGCGTGCGTGCGTGCGTGCGTGTGTGCGTGTGCATGTGCCTGGGACATCCTTGTCAGTGAGAGGGCCCAGGGGACAGCCTGGCCTCCTCAGCCTCCTCATGATGATTGATGCTGGCGGGCCTCACACGCCCCGGCCGCCCAGCTAAATTAAAAGCCTATTTTGTAAAGTTGTAAAGAGAACAGAATGGTTGGAGGGTTGGTGTGTGTGTGTGTGCGTGTGTGGGTGGGTGGGTCACAGCCGGGGCGCTCTCCAGTGTCTTTAGTATCATCAACTCCTCAGAGGATAGCCAGAAGGGGGTCTCCTCCATGCCTGATGCTCCCTCCATCTCTTGTTCTCTGTCTCAGTCACACACACACACACACACACACACACACGCGCGCGCGCACACACACACATACACACACACACACACAAGTGCGCGCGCAGCCACAAGCATTCATACACGGGAACTGGAACCAGACACACAAACAAATGCACTCAGGTCTGAGAGATGGTTGTGTCATTTCAATCAACTCAGCTTTTGCAGAGCGCAACACACACTCACAAGCGGTTGTTTTACAGTAGCCGCCACCTCGGTGCCACTTGCAGCTGTTTGGTGGCTGATCCGATCGACTAAGTGCAGGTTTCAAGTGTAAGTGACTTGTCAATGTTTTGCGTTCTTAAGAAATAAATAATAAATAAACGAAAGGCTACTATTATAATGTAGTAAGCTTTCTTTCAGCCACAGTTTAGTAGGTTATTTATTATCCAACTTAAACATAGCAACATAAACCCATCACAAGCAGCGAGTTCATGCTCCTGCATGGAAAAGTCCAACGGCGTACCTGACACTCCATTTGAAATCTAGACTAACTCGAGTTGCCAACAGGTCCTGGTACACATCAACATGACAAATGTTGTCACTTGTCTGAACCTCATAGCATACGTCATTTACACATATGCTAGGCTTGCTTAATGGGCGATAAGGTTCGTAATCAGTTCAAACTAATCTCAATGAATCTCAACAAGTGAATACTTTTACAACAATGCCTGCAATATTTCTAAAGATGTAACTGAAATTTAGGAGAAAAAAATAAAGTCAAATCAAAGACAATCTTTGCTGTGCATTATATGGACTTACTCTTTCCCTTTTTCTCCTTTCATTTCTAGATATTTAGAAAGATGTCTTAATTGCTTGTCTATTTTTGTATACGCACAACGTGTCAATTCTGAAGTTCTTCAGCCACTCATGGACGGGACACTCACTTATTCACAATCGTTTGCAAATCATTTATCCTCAATGCGTATTTAATTGACCACATGTCTCCAGGAGGAGAGGGCAGACACAAGCACGCCCATCCACACACACACACACACACACACACACACACACACACACACACCATAATGTCACCCTCTGGCCACCTTCCCTCTCTGCCTTCAAGCAGGGTGCCAGAGATGCCCTCCCCTCCCTCTCCTGCTATTGGCAGTGAGAGGTAAGTGGAGTGACAGCCCCACCCCGAGTGTGGCCGAGCAGCCAGACTGGCGCACAAAAAACACACACAGGCAGACACACACAAAAACAGAGGTCAGGCCCGTGTCAACTGGGGTGTGGAGGCCAGCTGAGGTGGTCTGACTGAGTGTTGTGCTAATTTGTGGATGGGTGTGCGTGTGTGTGTGTGTGTGTGTGTGTGTGTGTGTTGATGTGGAGCAGCTATTTAAGGACATTTAACCAGGTCGTCCAGGTCACTCTAACAGACGTTAATAGAAATGAACAGTAGCTAAATGAGACCCCTTGTAAATGTATACGGTCTCATGTTCACATTCACCGTCCCAAACATGATTCTGTGTGTCACAGGTCGGGAGACCACAGACTCATAACGATACTGAATACAGATAAATAACTAATTATGAATCACAAATATTGTTCCTCTCAGCCATCTTGTTCATTCTTTAATGTAGAGTCATTTGCCGGCCAACGGACATCATTTGCAGCTTGACTTAACAAAATCTATTTTTTGGCAGCAATAGTGGTGTTATTATACTGTAGTTAAATGGCGTTGCATGAATTGTCTCGGCATTCTATTACAACTTGAAGTTCGGTACAGAACAGAATTGTACAGAACTAGTCGTGTCATGGCGTCTACAGTCCAAAGTGACATCAGACGGCCTCCCTGTGTGTGCTGTGTGTGTTGTGTGTGTTGAACATCCACTGTCCTTTCTCCACACGCAGGGTTTGTTGTGGCACACATTGATGCAAAAGCACAATAACTAGGAGGTGAAGATCAATATTGAGCCTCTTTGTCTGATGTTATGTGATGATCTGAAATTTGTATGTTTCCATTATTGAGATTACATAATTATTATTCATTCTTTAATAATACATTGTTAATGTCAATGGGAATAATCCCGTTGACATTAACTATCTCTTTCATGAGGGCAACATGAGATACGAGAAATGATTTATAGAATTAATACTACTAACACTAACATCAACAGAATTGTGCAGCCCAGTTCGTGGTGGAGACCCTGACTTATGTTAAACCTCAAAGATCTTTTCATTTTCTGCAGATGTGAGGAAGGAGCAGGTGTTGTAACAGTATGACTCGGCAGCATGTTAGCGAACATGGCAATAATAAGAATAAAAAGATTTTATTTGAAAAAAACCAACAAAAAACCAACAACACAACAACAACAACAACAACAACTGAGCACTTAAAGAACTCATTTGCAGAGCATGTACACGTTTTGACTTCATCCTGACTCACGTTCCCAAACAGTCTCTGACCCTTGTTTAGTCAGCTCTTAGCGCTTAACAACAGGCATATATCAGTGAAAGTGGTGTGACTCAGAGATGTGGAGCAGACCTTAAACGACTCTTTGTGCTTAATACCCGTCTGCCTTCTTGTCATCATCGCGTTTGTGGCTGGAAACATCAGCGTCTTAATCAACCACCTCATCGTGGACTTTTTCTTTTTTTTTTTTACTGTTTATTTTCCTTATTCATAAAAAATAAAAAAATAAAAATCTCAGAGTGTATGCCCAACCACACACACGGCCGCACACCCACACTCCTCCTTTATGCTGTCAGGCCATTTACACGGAGGTCACAACCCCAGTGAATGATGGGAATGCTGAGCTGGAACCCATCAACGCTGCCAATATGACCAAAAGCACCTCTGTCCTCCACACACACATGTACACACACGTGTACACACACACACACACACCTGTCACTATATAGGTGAGTAGCAACTGGTGCTTACAAATGCATGGAGACCATCGTGTGTGTGTGTGTGTGTGTGTGTGTGTGTGTGTGTGTGTGTGTGCTGTTATGACCAATTTCTTTAGGAGAGGTGAGGAGCTGCTCTCTCAGTCGCCTCGCGGTGTATTGTCTTTGTGCGTTTGTGCGACCGCGGCTCCACGCAGCGTCTGTGCAGAATTTGTATGGGCCACGTGTTGTCCACATGGCGAGCCTGCCGACATGTGTTTGGTGGATGTTTCTGCAGTGTGAACGGCACGTGCATGCAAATATATATATATATATATATATATAAAGAAAATGCTGGAATCTTTGCAGTCGCCCTCGGTGCGCTTGTTTTTCAAAGGGCTTGAAATGCAGAAAAGCTCCATTTTCGCGGCAGCGCATCGTCGACAGCGGGCACTTGGAGATTCGGTAAAGGAAGGTCAAAGGTCAAAGGTCTCATGTGAAACAAAACTGACTTCACAATTATTTCTGAAAACAACGCGATGTGTTGCCTTCACTTCTTCTGCGTGCTCCACTGTCCTGTAGGTGGGTGTTTGAACATGCAGTCAGCAATTAGTGATGTCACAGAGGGCGCTGCCACCCTCTGGCATCAGTTCACTTGTTTTCGTGCCCTTACAGACGTGGAAGATTCCTAAAAAGGGTCAGTCTCAGCAGGAGGCTAAAGTGTACGTGTGACACTTTAAACGGAGGGTGAAATTTACTGTGTTCTAAGATTTGTAGTTTTTAGAATAATTATGTGTCCTTCTTCAAAGTATCAAGATAGGAAAATTAAAAAAAAGATATATATATATGATTGGTTATTTGTTTATTTTTTCTATTTCTAGAATGAAGTTGAAGAATGAAGTACTGCTAAATGTTAGCACTGCTACATCAAAAAATAGTAACAAAGAGGAAAAATAATTAAATAATGCAATGCTTCCGTCTTGATATATTCTAGTCAGTGCAATTCAATTGTACTTTCTCTCTCTTCACTTTTAGGGTGAATTCCAATTCCTCCTTTAACCCTCAATCTCAACCCTCAATCTCAAAAATGCGCACTCCCGCGAGGTGCAAGTGCTGTCCCGATTCTAAGAACGCCAAGTTGAGGGAGGAGTTTAAGGGCTGTATCGCCCCCAATATTGAGATTCTCCGGCACCACCCTTGGCAGTAAGGGCTACCCAGAAGGCATTGCGTATTTTCGCCAAGACATCTTTGAAAAAGATCGCGATGTAAAAGCGAGCTACAAATGGAAGTATTTTCTTAGTTAATAAAGATATAAATATTACGAAACCATTTTATTGTCTTAGTTTAAGACTTTTATGGATTATTGACATCGTTGTTGCGTAACATTTTTTTTTTTTACTTTACGAGGTTTGTCAACCGGACCGGCGGTCCCGGCTTCACGTTACTTGTGTACCTCATTGTGTAGCGACGGAGGACTTCTTCCTTTTTCGCCGTCTTTTTCTTTTTCTCCTTCTTCTTCGTCGTTGTCGTCTTCTTGACAGACCTGGACGTAGCTTTGGCGTAAGGCCGCCCCCCACAGTCTGAAGACGTAACTGCACTTAAGGGGTGTCCCATTTCTAAGCCCTCACACTTATTTTTGAGGGCCAAGATTGAGGGCCAAAGACTGAGGTTTAAGGGCGAGGGTTGAGATTGAGGAGTTAAGGGAGGAATTGGAATTGGCCCTTATTTTAATGCACAACACCAAGATAAGGTGCAATAATAATATCATATTCCGTATTCTTCTTGGGAAGAGATACACTCTATGTTCACCATGTGTAATGCTTATTTGGTGATTAAAATTGGTCTTTATGATTTCTTTTTGTAGAACTGATTGTTTTTTTAATCTTTGGCACACGCAGTGCACATCCACTGAGATGCAATGTTTTTATTTGTATAGTGAAAAATAACAAAACTTTAAATCTGAATCTTGACTGTCCTGTCTGTACGCTTGTGTGTTTTGTGATGTCCCAAACTACAGCAACAAAAACAAAAGTGAGAGATGGGAGGTGTTGAAAAGGGAGTGGCCACACTGTCGTCCTCTCCCACACCCTCCCTCTGTCTCCGGGCCAGGCCCGATCTGGGGCCCGTGTGTCACCAACAGATGGGCCTCTCACAAAAGGACATCTCGGGCCCGCCAAGCCGCTCGTCCTGCACACCCGATTAAATCTCAATAGCAAAGTTAGAATTGATGCACTGAGTCCGTGGTGATTCAATTAGGGCAGGGCGGCATGAGGAAAAGACAGAGCGGACGCAAAAGGCGACGGGAGACAATAAGCGGCTAGTTAGAAAGTTCATTTACCTGGTGTTGTGCTTGTTCTTCTCGCGGGGGTGGGGTGGGGGGGGCGCGGGGGTCAGAGTGATGGGATAATGTGCTGGTGGCGGGGACACATCAAAGCGCACTTGGGACCATCCAGACTGACTGACTGACTAATGGTTCCATGATATCCGAGCATGACACCCACATGGATGCACACACATTATTTATGGAGCTTTGCGTTCGCACTATGTTTCAAATAGGAGCTAAGTAAGCAGCTGTTTGGGGGGCTGCAGCTGCAGTGTGGGGGGCACAGTGTCAGATTGTGACCTGTCATCTGGGACCTTAATCACAATGATGATATTTTCATTGCCTTCCGAAGCAGATATACAATTCCGGCGACTTCCCTCACTGCCGTTGATCATTGGGGATTAACAGCATAAATCTAATTCCTTCCTGAGGAAAACACAAGTCAAACGAAAGGGGAATATTTGATGAAAACAGGTTCAAATGATCCATACTGATGTAATCACATCATCGGTAATACACAGAAAGATTCCAGACGCTTAAAGGTTAAGTGTGTAATATTTTGAGATATTGAGAAGAAACAACAACAATAAGTGGTCACAGTTTAGATTGTAGCAACTCACCCTCTCAGCCTTCCTCTCCGGAGCTTGCCAGTGAACTACAGTGGGTTCGGAAAGTATTCCCACCTCCTTAAATTGTTCACACTTTTTTCCTCGTTCAAGCACACACAGCACCCAATATTGCCAGAAAAACACAGACTTGTAGGATTGTTTTTGCAGATTTATTACAAAATGAACACTGAAATATCACATGGTCATAAGTATTCAGACCCTGTGCTCAGTATCAAGTTGAAGCACTTTTTTGAGTCAATCCAGCCATGAGTCTTCTTGGGAATGATCCAACAAGTTTTTTGGGGGGGATCGTTTGTCATTCCTCCTTGCAGGTCCTCTCCAGTTCTGTCAGATTGGATGGTGAATGTTGGTGGACAGCCATCTTCAGGTCTCTCCAGAGATGCTCGATTGAATTTAAGTCAGGACTCTGGCTCGGCTGTTCAAGAACATTCGCAGAGTTGTTCATTGTCTTGTTGGAAGGTGAACCATTGGCCCATTCTGAGGTCATGAACACTCTGGAAAAGGTGTTTGTCCAGGATATGAATGTACTTGGCTGCATTCATCAATTGCAACCAGTCGTCCTGTCCCTGCAGCTGGAAAACACCCCCACAGCATGATGCTGTCACCATCATGCTTTACTGTGGGGATGGTATTAGGCAGGTGATGAGCAGTGCCAGATGTTGTCCACACATACCGCTTAGAATTAAGCCGAAAAAGTTCGATTTTGGTCTCATCAGACCAGAGAATTTTATTTCTCAGAGTCTGGGAGTCCTTCAGGTGTTTTTTTTGGCAAATTTGATGCAGGCTTTCATGTGTTTTGCACTGAGGAGAGGCTTCCGGCGGGCCAGTCTGCCATAAAGTCCGGACTGGTGGAGGTCTGCAGTGATGGTTGTCTTTCTAGAACTATGTCCCATCTCCCCGCTCCATCTCTGGAGCTCAGCCAGAGTGATCTTTGGGTGTGTGATATCTCAGGGTTTATTTTGTAATCAATCTGCCAAAAAAAATTCTACAAGTCTACGTTTTTCCGACAATATTGGGTTCTGTGTGTGCATGAACGAGAAACAAAAGGAAAACCTACTGATGAACTTGGTTGATTTGAGGACGCGAGCGTGGGAACTAACTGGGAGCAAGACCCTTGCCGAGTGTATATTCTTATATATAAATAAGAACCGTTCTACGGGTAGGAAAACCAAATAAATTTTTTTGTACTACGAGTATACACTTTTATTAATGTATTTATTGACAGTATATTAAGCTTTTACCAATATAACAATCATAAAGTCATCATAATTTAGGCCAAATATTACACACTGGACCTTGAAAAACATCCGCACCCTGCTCTTCTAAACCCATGTTCATCTCCTGTTTCCAGCTCGGCAATCGCTCGACAATCGCACGATTGACAGCTTGGAATCAATGGCTGACTGACAGATGGATTCAGCCGCTGATTGATCTTCTGGTTGACCCGCCGGCGATCCACCGCACAGAACGAGTAACCGATGGACTGACTCCCCAGCGTTCTGCAGCGAGTGACTGGCACTTACACACTCACCGGCCGGCCCAGCCACAGATTGCCGGGGGCAACGAGCGACGCGGGTTCAGCTGTGCATTTAACAATGGGCGCGCGAGTTGTGTGCACCGATGGGACGGAGCGGCAGCGGCTGCCTCTGTGATTAAGAGTAAATAAGCCAATAAATATTCAATCAGAACGAAAGGAGGCGTGATTGAAATGAGCGCAAGAGCGCGATGAGACGAGGGTCAGCGCCGGCTCGGGCCGGGAAATGCGCGGAAGGCAAACATAGCGCGAGCAAATCTCTTTTTGATTCCCTCATTTGATAATAATGGGTTTCAAAAATGATGCGAGGATGACAATGACAACAAATGCTGCTCCATTTAAACCGTGATGGTGTTTTAAAGATTTGATCATTTTGGAGGCCTCCTTGAACAAATGGGATTCATATTGCTTCCAATAAATTAACATGAAGTCTTGATATTGTGTACACACCAAATACATTTTCCGCACGTGCGCAGACTCAACACTCAACACACTGGACTGTACTTCAGTCCAACCCTCTCCTCATGGTGTGTTACACATCTGAGTTACCGCGCTTTATTTTGACTTCAATTGAAAAATCCCAAATAAACCTTGAACCTCTCTTGAACTTTTTTGGTCTAGGCAGCTATTCAATCTCTAGTTAAGAGGGAACAATCTACTTCGTTTTAACAGTACAGAGCACGACCTCAGACTTTGAGGCGCTGAACTTTCCTTTATAATTACTCACAGGTGGAGTACACCCAAGTCAAGGTTTTCGAAGCTGTGAATTTGTGAAGATGACAAGAGACTGTTCAGGAGGCAGTGAAAAACTAAGCGAAAAAAATAATAAATCACATTTGACTCTTGACACTTTTTTTTCAAACATCATGACTTTGGTCAAGTGCGTGTAGTTATATAAAACTAACACGACACTTACACGTGTTCATACGTTAGGGGTTTAAATAATCGATTCCATTTCATTCCTCAATGGATAAAGGGGCGGGGGACACCAGGGCTTCAACTCTCAGTGTGTTTCCATAAAATATCAAGTGAATTGCAAGTGAATTTTTGAAAATACATTGTACAAAAATGAAAAAAGAGAAGAAAAATGCATGGGAGCTAGGGTTGGAATAGGAATGCCACTCTTAGCATTAACAGCGGGAACAGCTTCTTGGTCATGTAAGCTAAATTTTAACAACATGAATGTTTTTTTCAGCAAGCCCGTATTGGTGAAACATTTTGGTATATTAGCGCTGCTTAAAAAAAAAACATAACTAATTAAGAAACACAGCGAGCGATGTGGCTAACTTTTTTTTTTTTTTTTCTTCCCAAATTTAAGGTTGTTTTTTTCAAATTATACTGCATCAAAAGGCTTTATGGATATGCACCATGTTACTCTTCAAAGCTGCTCTGGAAAGCCACAGCAAATATCGGAACGAGAAGGTTAATGTGAGTTGCAAACGATGTCATGGTAGCAAGCTGCTTTATCGGGCCCTGGTACTATTTTCTGCAATGCAGAGAAGAATTAAAACTTGCACTGACGCTTCTACTGGCAGGCAATATTATTCTGCCCAACTCCTGCCTGACTGGCTTTTGCAAGGTGCACAGTGTCCAGCCTAGCTGACATGCAGCCAACAGGTCTGATTGGTCAGCCTGGTATTGCGCTCTAGTCTAAACAGTTCAGACGTTTTTTTTTCCCTTTCCCTTGACAAAACACTTTCTTTGGAGTTTTCACCAGAATATGTTAAGGATACGAACCCCCAAGAACAACACCAGCAGTCCTGCAGCCATAACAAGGTTGTCCACTGTACCAGTGACATCTGCACTGCTCCTTCTTGACCCAGCGCAGCAGATCGACAAGATCAGATACACTCCCCCACTGTTTCAAAGCGGAACCGTCGCCCGTATTGCCACTGCTTGACCCTCTTTTCAACGTCAGCGATGCAACATTGCAGAGGCCGCGTGCGGGAGGGAGCGCACGCGTGAGGGATCCATCCTCTCGGCCCCAGAGTGCATTAGTCAAATGCGCTCTCCACAGTGGGAGTATTGGCAGGACGGAGCAGATAGGACACGGAGGCGGACAGCAAGATGTATGTACTACACCGCGCGCGGGATCGCACCTGTAATGGATGGCGCTAGCGTCCGTATCGGGCGTCGCAGCAAATGTTTCAGTCATGTATTGTGAGGAGGGATATTAGCCACGTGTCTGTTTTCCCCGCGCGTCAGCTAAAATGCCAAACTACCTGCGCCGTCGCCGCTGCCAACGCAGCTGCTGCTGCTGCTGCGTGCACGTGGCCAGGGCAGCATCTGGTGCACGCGCAGTAATGAATGATATGTGTCGCATGTGCCGTCGCTCCGGCATGCCGGGCACGTCAGTCCTGCTTAACACCGGCCCGGCCCCTATAGAGATGGCTTATCATGGGAGGTACATATGGAAGAACAGTTTTGCCCGTGCAGCCTGCTGCCACCCAGCCCCTCCTCCTCCCAATCCCCCCCCCCTGTCACACGCAGAAAAAAGAAATCCTTATCGCTGAGGCCCTCGCCTTCCCCTTCCATTCTACCCTCCCTCCCTCTCCTACTCCTTCCGCTCTCTATCTCTGTCTCGTCTTGGAGATATGCTAATCGCTGTGTAAGTATATCCTGTCAAATAATTACCATATATTAAGCTCTACTCATCTTGGCATAATTTCCCCCCTTCCGCATAATCGTATTTGGGCTTCTTCCTTCTTCTGAGAAAAAAAAAAAAAAAAAAGAAAGAGAAAGGGGGAAAAAAGAAAAGAAAAAGGCAACGGACAGAAGGGTCTTACCTTGGGCAAGTTAAGCAAGTTAATCTTCATTGATTGAATATCAGGCTCATCAATACGTTAGCGGAATGTGTGTGCGTGTGTGTGTGTGTGTGTGTGTGTGTGTGTGTGTGTGTGTGTGTGTCAGGGAGAGAATGCGATTTATGCACGTTTGGTATGAGTTGGCTGACTAAACGAAGGCCAAGCTCCCATTATTAATAAAAAGCCTTTTTACCTCCAGTACTCCCGGTGCTGCGCCACAATATTTCTATCATCTATTTAGTTGCTTATTTGTGAATATTAAGAAAGCTGACGGGTCGCATGACCTCCACAGCACCGAGGAGTCGTACTCTTTGACAATGAGTGTGAAGTGGCACAAGGTTGAATGCTTTGCTTCTGCTATTAGATACTTTGTAAGTGCAGTGCGCTGTTAGCCTTTGGCTCTTGTGCCGAAGCAAAGACAACACGGCAGGATTCTGCAGACATTTGAAGGGTTCAGCATGCAGAGAATGAAAACTTTATTCCGAGGCTTGCTCCAAGTGCAAGCTATGAGCTCCTTCTGAAACAAAACACACAAAAGGGTCTACATACGTGTTTGTCTGAGTGTGAACGAAACAAGACTGTTTAGAATAATAATGCTTCTTTTGTTTGTTTGTTTTCTTCATTTTTGGGTCTACACCGATAATGAAAACACTCAGGTCGCACAGACCTTCACAGCACTATTGAAGGAACAATGAAAGCAACTTCCCATTCAGAAGCCTGCAAAGTAGTATAACGAAGCAAAACAGACAAAGATACTCACAGAAAAGCAGCTGCTGACTTCAAATTTTATCGTTTTAATGTTGTTTTTTTTGAATGCCTGTAATATGTTTGTATTTTTGTAATTTTTGTATAATTCATTTTGATTGAAATTTACATTTACAGGAATGGCTAGAAGTCTCAATTGGGTTTAATCACCTAGTTTGGGATTCAAACACAAAGTAACAAATTTAAATTTGAACTAAAAAAAAAAAATCCCAACAATGATTACATACCTAGTGATGTGAAATTTGACTCATCTCCTGAGGGAGTGACAAGCTCAGGAATCATTTGATGATCCAACTCCACAAGAGTTGCAGGCAGGCATGGAGGCAGTGGGCCTCGTCCTTAATAGTCTTTGGTATGACTCAGCCAGGACTCAAACTCACAACCCCTGGTGTCACTGAGCCTATCAGGGCACTTAATACACGTGTGGCGATAATATGTGGTTGTGAATAACTATGTCAGCTGCAGTAATGCACAACTACTTATGTGTGCACATAAGCAGGCAACCGCTTGCTGTTATTAAGTGGTGGTGGTGGTGGGGGGGGGGGGTTGGATCAGTTGGTATTCCCTTTAATTGTGCATAGAGCGCTTTGAGATACCTTTGGATGCGAGTTGGCACTTTAGAAAACGGAAATCGACTTATTGAATTGAAAGGCATCTAAACGTCATTTCATCATGTCAGTGTCCATAACAAAATCCAAAATATTACCAAACTAATTGTTAATTTTAGCCACAATTAGATTCAATTAGCTGGGGACTTCAGAAGATGGCAAAAAACAAGCTATTGCCAAAAGGCTTATAATAATTACAATAATAAAAAGATAGTAATATGAATCATCTATGAATGCATATATATGTATATATATTAAGGGTGTCAAAGTTAACGTTATTAACGCGTTAACTCAACGCAGCTTTATCGCCGACAATTTTTTTTAATCGCGCGATTAACGCACACGGTGCTTTTTGAACCTTTGGCCGCTCCGTAGATTGTGGAAACGGGAAATGAATTGACACAGCACACAGTCACACACTTGCAGCCGGCTTGTAAACACAACAAAAAAAGAAAAAGACACTGAGCGTAGATGAGCACTAGGAAGGACTAACATGGATAAGGCGTCAATTGTAAATAGAAAGTTCCACTTCAAAACCCTGCCAGATGGCAGTCTTGAGAGGACAAAAGTGATGTACATTTACTGTAACGAGTGCTTCCATTCGGCGCCCATGTTAATCAGTAGTAGTTCACACCAGACGTGAACAGGCGCGCGGCTCCCCTCGTGGATCGCGCCATGCATTTAACGTCAGTTCACTGGACGTGGAAGCGAAGCGCCGCCGAGCGCTTTCATTCGGCGCCCACGTTAATCAATGTGGTGGTTCACACTAGACGCGAACAGCGCGCCATGCAGTTGTCGTTTCGGCGTCTGCTCTATTTTGTGCGCGAGCCGCGAGCGATCCTCGTCAATAGTACAGGACGTCGCTCAAAAAAACGAGAAAATCCATCCGGTGAATTTTCAAAATAAAAACCCAATGACAAATTCGATCATATTTGTATGTTATATTTGTCAGTACATTGTATCAGAGTGCGAGAGAGATTAAACAAATACACACACACACACACACACACACACACACACACACACACACAGAGGAAGACTTGATCAAAATATGTCTGTTTGATCCTAGAGATGCCGGTCAGTGATCATTATGAAAGAGGTCTTGAGATGGACACCTGAGTGCGTGTTTCTATTTAAACACACACACACACACACACCTACGCCCGTTCGCATGTGGTGTGAACCACTACGTTGATTAACATGGGCGCCGAACTGAAGCACTCGGCGCTTCGTGGCGCTTCCACGTCCAGTGTGAACCGGGCGTAAGGGTCATCCTTTTGTGTTAATGGCTGCTGAAAAACGGGGATGAATGGTTCAAGTTCGAGTTGAAAAGTAAAATATACAAATTTTGGTAGCACTAGTAATCATTACTATGTAATGTTACAGTTATGCCCATCTGTTATCTTTGTGGGCTTGAGTTTATAATTATTTTTTTTACCCTGTGCATCTTTTGTTTTGTTAGTAGTACTTGTCATTGCTCCAACACGAATAAACATGCTGCATTTGCAGAAAGCAAGTATTTGCCTACTCCCATGTTGATATGGTTATTAAAAAAAATGGAAAAATATCAGTTTACGGTAGATTTAGAGCAGATAAAAACATATGCGATTAATTTGCGATTAATCGTGAGTTAACTATGGAAAACCATGCGATTAATCAGATTAATTTTTTTAATCGACTGAGCTCTAATAAATATATATATGTATATATGTATATATATATATATGCATATATATATATATATATATATATATATATATATATATATATATATATATATTGCCTGTGTACTCCACACAAAATCTGTCCTCCAGATGACACTGCAGTGACATCATAATCTACATGACTGATAAATGTTCCATGTCATTAGAGCCAGGAGGGGCTCTCCATCCGTCTCAGCCCGGCTTTCTGCCGGCGAACCCTGAACCTCACAAGGGGACGCTGCAACTGTTCTTTGCCCAAGACTAATACTGCTGCACTTGGAACGACACTGTGGAGCGTGCTCAGTTCCCCTCCCCAGACCCCTCCCCCCAATAACCAATCAAACAACCACAAGTGCTGTTTTAAAATGAGTTGATGGTCATTGGATTACCTCGTCTGTTAATCCAGGAGTATGTAACTGTGTGTAGCATGATGCAGGAGCGTGCATGTGTGTGTGTGTGTGAGTGTGTGTGTGTGTGTGTGTGTGTGTGTGTGTGTGTGTGTGTGTGTGAGTGTCTGAAGGATGACGGCAGCGGTCCCCTTTCAGAGAGTCTGTGCTCTCCAAAGAGGCATCCATCTCTGGGGTCTTTTGTGCTGGGAGGAGCAGCCAAGGTCAGCAGCTGAAAGAGCGTTCTTTGTGTGTGTGTGTGTGTGTGTGTGTGTGCGCGCGCGCACATGCGCATATTTGTTTCCCCCGTCTAGTGACTCAGTAACAGGATCCTTGGCCTATTAATTGGCATGACAGTGATAAAGGAAATGGAAGTGGATGCTATTTGTCTTTAATGCAGCTACGCTCATATTAGCCCAAAGACAAATGGACACTGTTTTCCCACTTGAGCTACTCTAATTTTTTAAAACCCCTCTGAGGGTGTGTATGGACAGTGCTCGCATGGCGGAGACTCCATTCCATCTATAGCCTCTTCTCTACTAAAATTAGAGCGTTGTCACCACGTTTTTTGGATGCGGGACGTCGCGCAATCGATCGGCATTTAGTCCCTTCTCCACGGACCAAACCCAGCCGGGTGTCTCCATGCACCAGTCTGCTTGTTTTGTTTTTTTCGATTCAGTAACCCAATAAACATGAATCCTTATGATTTACATAAAGGCCCTTTTTTGTGCTGTAAACCAGTGCACACACACAAATATCTATCCAGCTATCCAGGATGTTCTATGTATGAATGTGTGCCATTACACAGTATAGTGCGGAACCACTGCATTAGCCCGCACTGTGTGTATCTTTGCCCGTGCTGACATGTTTGGATGTAAGTGGATGATTGAGTGCGAGGACGCAGAGGGCAAGCACGAAAAAGGAAGCGAGGGTGGAGGGGGAGGTTGGGGGGTGCACCTGGCTGTACCTGAGGTCAAAGCTCAAGAAGAGATTGAGGCCTGAAGCGGACGGCCGGGTGATGAGTGGGGAGGTGTGAGGGGTGAGGCAGCCTTTATTCTGCTCCAAAATGGACCATTGTTAATGCTGTCTGTGGCACGTGACCTATTGACTCTCTCTCTCTCTCTCTCTCTCTCTCTCTCACTCTCTCTCTCTCACACACACACACACACACACACACACACAAACCCGTACCTTTTAATATTTCCTGGGGTCCTGACGGACCTGGCTGACTCCATTTTAAGCCTCTTCCCAAGAATACCCTGCTTCCTCATTGAGGAACACTTTAGTTATCAAAGCAAAGAGACTCTGCAAGCGTCTTTAGAGCAGTCTTATATTCCTGTTTTCCACCTGACTGCTGTAATGTGTCTCTACATGTGTTTTATTGACAGCTTGGCATCTATTGGGGCAAAGGTAAGCAAGTTAAGGAACTTCAGCTTCCAAACTTTGTTGGTACTGCTTGTGGGAATGACACGTGCATTCCCGCAGTCATTCATTCATTCATTTTCTTTACCCATCATCGCCTCATTGAATAGTGTTCTATTCCCTAAGAACAAGTATATCCAGCATCAAATGTAGCTAGAAAACTACAGGAAACTGTCCTACGCGACCAAACTCCTTCACTGAGCTTTGTGTTGGTTGTTTCTCAATTTCTAATATCATATTACCCACAATCCCTGGACCTGCCGTTGTCCTCCTGCTATATGATGAAGCCACACCAACGACCCGTCCACGTCAGGCCAAATGTAGCCCCTCCTTCACAACCTCTTACATTTGAATGTGAGCAATGTGTCCAGAAATGGGTATCCATGTTTAAGTGTGTGTAAAGTGTGATAAGGGGGAATGGGATCTGATAGGCCATGATAAAATACCTGGGTAATGTCGAGGTGGATTTTTATGTTTCTCCCCAGGAGCCTATGTGAGGATGTTATCTCCAGACTGGAAAGCCATGTTTCTCCCTCCGGGGACTCCCACCACAACCACCAACACAAGCATCCCCAAGCACTGGCTGCATTGGGCATGTGTCCACTCCCTCCCCACGCCAGCAGAAACATTCCCATTTATACTATCTATTTTTCTCTGGCCTGCATTGGTCAAATTGCTCTGGATCCATTTTTCAACCAGCTGCTTTTGTCAGTAAACAACTTTATCTCTCGGGATATGGGTTATGCTCTCCAGCATTATCTTTATTATTTTATCGTCTTTCATTATCTTTTGGCTCAGTAGCATATGGGACATACGATAGCGGATCCCGCGCGAGTGTAGGAAATCAGAGATCTATGTGTTGGGCCGAATGTGGATCAAAACAGGAGATATTTGTGTTTTCTCCTAAAGTAGAAAAAGAGGAAAAACACAGAATAGTGTAAAATTGAATAATTAAAGTGTAAATGTATTAGTATTATGTAGTTGAGTATTATGAAAACCCTGTATGCACAAAATGAACATGCAACACAGTATGGCATAACCAATCTTAATCAGCATCAAATGTCATAACTTCAACCTTTTTCATTTTACTTTGCATGACTGCTTGATTAGCAAATGTAACAATGTGGGGATATTGACAATTTGAAATTGAAATGTTTAATTTCTTAATTGCCAAATAAGTATTTTGACAGTTATAATAATAATAAATTAATGTTCAATGTTCAACGTCCGGGGCATGATAAAAGTCGGCGATCTGTCTGCTTGCTAAGAGCTTTGGTTAAGGGTTTTTCTGAATGCAGCTGTATGTTTCATGATTATATAATAATCAGTAATTCATCTAAGTACCGGGTCTTACAATAACATGACCATAACAGGTTTTCTACAGAAGTCGTATTGGAGGATGATACATGGATTCATTATTTGAAAGTTGAGGTAATATTTATTATGGTGTTATAATTACAGCATTATCAGTTTGTAGTTTCCTTTCCTAGAAACAAAACTTGTCTCTACTGAGTTTGTTTTCCTCAGTTCAAAGAGTCTTTGCTTTACATGGACATATTATTGAGGTATATATGTAGGTAGTTGTTAAAGCTTATGTTTACGTCTGACCTTTTTGCTGTATCCTGCTGCTTTTATTAAGCACCAGTAATCACCCTGTCCACGACAATATGGCTTAATGTTTGTAAAGAGAAACTCAAGCAGATAGGTTGAATCAAACATCATTGTTTGCAACAGTTTGTGTTACTTTGACATCTCATCCCTGTTTGTATTCATTCAATGCCTTTGTATGTTGTCAGTGTTTTCAATATCACCCGCAACTCCTAAAATACTTTAATAGCATGACTGGTATTTTGCCCCCTCAGAAATATGAAGTGATTCTGCCAAATGATTTTATCCGACCACAACACACCCAGATGCAACCACACAAATCCTTAATAGCTCGAAGCAAGTCGTTTACAGATTGAGGGATGTTGTGCTTTTCACAAGTCTTGTCTTTAATCATCACTCTCTCAAAATGCTTGCAACACAAGCAGATTGCTTATAATGGACAAAACTGAGTGGTGCATTTTTTTTTTTTTTTATCAGTGCCTTCTAAGCCCAATTGAAATATTCACGACTGAAAGCCGCAGCGATACATAAAAAGATCCATCCTGGTCCGAGGTTGAACCCGTGCTGTGCGGTCCAGTCATGACCCGAGGTGTTTCAGCCCCCATGGCCACCGATCCTGGTTCTCTGCTCAGTGCTCATTGCTTGACTCCGTGTCTCATTTGAATATATTGATTGGGCCATCTGTAAGCCATTTATCTCCTTCAAAAGACCGTTAAAGTAGCCCTCCCCTCCTCTCTGCCCGCCCACCACTGTTTCCCTGACAGAGAGAATATACACTCGCATAAAGGAGGACACACGCTCACACTGGCTGCAAAAAAAAAAAAAAAAAAAAAAAAAATACACACACACACACACGCACGCACGCACACACACACAAATGGAACCAACACGCTCAAATGCTGAATTCTTTCACTGAGACGCCACCTTTAAACAAATAAAAGCAGCAGCAGACACAGCCTTGCTCTGCTGTGATTCGAGATAAGGCTAAAAAAAAAAGAAAAAAGAAAAAAAATCCACAGTGTAAACACAGGCCCACGGTGGCCGAGCCGAGCGCACAACTTGCCTTGGAAAACCAAAACACTATCTAATGCTTCATTTAGTGTTGCTGAAATTCTTACCAAATAATGAAACCAATTATTGCATTCATACAGTGAATAATGCCTCCTTCATATAATCTGCTTATCTGGCCTTGCCTCTGTGGCTTTACGTGTGTGCTTGTTTAAGTGTAGATGATGATGCGTACTTGCGTTCACGTGTGTGTGCGTGTGTGCGTGCGTGCGTGCGCGTGTGTACACCCGCCTATCATCATAAACTGTACCCTGACGTCGCCAAAGCGGGCTTCCTGGCACATCTGCGAGCTCCAGATATTCTTTGAACGTTGCCGTCGTGTCGTCAGCAGAGTGCATGCATCATCATGATTGACTTATTCCTGACATTCCCGGCGGTAAAGCCTAGGTAAAGGATTACCCTCCGGTCTTGGACTGCTGCCCACTGTACAGTAAAGACCCTCAAACACACACACACACACACACAGACACACACACACACAGGGTAAAACACAGACACACACACACACACACACACACACACAACCGTCATACGTCTCCTTTGTGTGCAGCGCCTTTTACTGCCTCTTTGTTCCCTCTTTTGTCTCCATTCTTCATTCAAATCTGTTTTCTCCTCAGACGAACCGTTGGCGGGCAGCCATTTGCAAGACCGAGCAAGAGGAAGGAGGGTGGGGGCGACACGACCAGAGAAAAGACGAGGGGAGACAGTCGTAAAAAGGGAAAAAAAAATAAAATAAATAATAATAAAAAAAAAAGAGGAGGCGAAGTGGAAAGGAGCAGGGATGCGCGGAGGAGAAGGAACTCGGAGGGGAAAGATGAGAAAAAGGAAACAAAACAAACCGTGGCAGTGGATTCACGCTCGTTCTCTCTCGACTGGAGCGCGATTGGCTGTTGTTGTTTTTTTGTTTTTTTTTCACTTGGCGCGGCCGTCTCGGATCACTCCCCTACTCCCGCGGCTCGCAAGTTAACGTTTGAAATGTCTTTACTGCGACAAGGTGAAGGGTGGCGGTCGATCTCCAGCGGAGAGCTCGCCTTTGTTTGTAAGTACAGGCCACGGCCAGATGGTGGAAAATTGGCGACAGCGCTCCAACCATACGGAGCATATGCACGTGGGGGAGTTTGCAAAGACCCGGGGCCTGGGGTGCGAGCTGGGGATGGGCGCCTGCTGAGGCCGAGGCTGGCTCAGGGCACCAGGCACCAGAGGAGGGAGATAACCCAGTACAAATACTTTGTTACTGCGCTTGAGTAGATTTATTCATGTTTTAATTGAGTATATCTTTGTTGGACTTTTTACTTTTACTCTTTGCATTTGTACACACATATTATATCTTACATTGTTAAATAATAATACTACTACTAATAATAATAATATAAAATTATTTTACATACTATATTTACACATTATAACAATTGCATATCATGATGGTAGTAGGTCAGTGTTAAAGTAGATCAAAGTTTAAAGAGAGATTATTTTTAGTACCTCGGCTTTTGGGACGACAGTTCAGTACGTTTTCAGCGCAGAGAAAAATAAACATGTGGAAAATAACATTGGTTATTATTGGTTGTTATTAACAGTCATAAAACATCCAATAATTGCTCACTGGTCATGGATAATAGTGATTA
This sequence comes from Nelusetta ayraudi, assembly GCF_046127955.1. NCBI lineage: Eukaryota > Metazoa > Chordata > Actinopteri > Tetraodontiformes > Monacanthidae > Nelusetta > Nelusetta ayraudi. Next base: position 4,924,402 of record NW_027466098.1, on the reverse strand, counting down.
CAGTTCGGTTGTTTTGCAGTCGAACAAGAAATTAAAAAAAAAAACCCTATAGTATTGAGAGTACCAAAGCTGTTCAAAATTAATTTTACTTTTTTACTTTTTACTTTCTCAATACTTTCTTACTTTTATCTTTGTGCAGGAGTTAAATCAGTATTATTACTTTCACCTGAATATGTTTGCAGAAGTATCCATGCTTTGACATCAGCACAGACTGTGAATAGTTTTGCCACCTCTGCCTGGCAGTGACACCAGCAGCCATTGGGAGTGCGTGCATGCTGCGTAAAACTTCTGTCGGAAGGCCACAGATCCGCGTTTATGGGTTAGTTTAGTGAAAAACCTGCGTACATTCACAGCTGCAAGCCAGCATTTTTGAACCAGGTTTTCAGCAGGTTGGTGGACAAAGGTAAGAAGTAAGCTGGTACTTTACAGTATTGTGTCACCAACAAAGCAGCTATTTTTGTCCTTCAGAAAGTAAGTGGACAATGTGAACTTCAATTCCAGATCGATCGATCGATAGATAGATAGATAGATAGATAGATAGATAGATACAAGTTCTGAGTTGTATCAAAACCATCAGGCCTGTAACAGATGATAAGAAGATAAGAGATGACGTTTCCGTCACTCTGACATGTTGCCATGTTCATGGATCTAGGACTATAGACAAAAAGATTTTCAGATAAAATAACTTTAGCTATGTGCACAACCAGTAGCGTGATGACATCAGACATCAGAAACCTCCTGTGTCTTGCTGATCTCCAACTGAGTGCATCCATAATGTTCATGAATTAGGTTCATTTACGTACAGGAGGAGGTCTTTTTCGACATACCCCCTTTGAAGCATGACAGTATGTAGGAAATAATGTATATTGGGTTATATATATCTCTCTCTCTCTCTCTCTATATATATATATATATATATATATATATATATATATATATATATATATACATATTGATTTGTATTTGTAGTCTTGTGATGAAAGGCTGGTGTGAGAAGCAAGTTGAGTTAAGGAGCTTTCTGTCAACAAACCTCTGGCACTGTTTAAACCATGCGTGAATATGTATTGCAGCTCTTTTTACAAAGGGGAGAGAATTCCAAAGAATCAAGGAAATGATGTACAAGAGTATCACAGGCAAGCGTGTCTCCCAATCGATCTACTCCGCCGTGACACACCGGGGTCCTGCCGTCATTATGGCCACTGTTTGGCGCCATAAAACAAGAGTTGAACAGCGCTGATAGCGCTGAGGGATATGGATGGGCCCGCGCCGAGTTCGACAGCGCCGCCGCCATACATCTTTCGGGCTGGAGGCCTGTCATCGTCACAGAGAGGGCTTTTTTTTTTTGTCAGAGGAGTGTATGCACAGGGAAGGCATCCGGCAGCATAGCATAGCGTAGCACCGATATGCTCGTGTACGAGGAGATACGCACGCAAGAATTTCGCCATGAAAAAAAAAAAAACAATCCTCCCCTTGTCCCGTCTCCCTATCACGAGTCCATAACACCTTCCCATAGCGCGCAATATCTCCACACACACACACACACACACACACACACACACACACACACACACACACACACACACACAGACACACATGCACGCACATGCACGCACACACAGGGGCCTTTCTTTCTCAGATGTGTCTGTACACGACTCCCCGGCCGCAAATCCTTCAGTGGGATGGATGAGTGTCTCCAGCCCATTCATCATCCGCCTTATCCGCCACCCTCGCCACTGTTTTTATATCAGCCAGCAGTCACAATGACAACTGATGGCCCCTCTTTCTCCCCCCGCACCCCCCACTCCCCCGCCTCCCCCCACCAACAAGCCTTTCTTGTGCCATTTCTCTTTTTTTTTTCTTGCTCGCACGCTTTCCCAGCCTCCTCCCCACCTCCTCCCTCCACTCGTCCCTCTTCGTCTGTGTGTCTGACTCGTCTATGTGCACCATCGGGACCCGAGTGGCACCTTCAGAGCCGGCCCGTAAAAAAAAAAGGCCCTATAAAACGAGCCCCCCCAACACGTGGAAGAAAGGGTAATGATGAAATTTAACTGGTCCTCTCGGTGCACCTGGGGTCTGGCCCTGTGTGTGTGTGTGTGTGTGTGTGTGTGTGTAGATATACGAGCGAGTGTGCGTTGTGTATGTGTTTATGCGTGCTCGGTGAGCGCGAGGCCTGGCCACTGAACCGGAACTGCCCTGCTCGGGGGCCAGGGTGGGAGCGCGGGGGGGTCAATGTCACGGCACCGCCACGAGAGTTATCGCTTTTTAAAGACGCGCTATAGATTTTGCGGGTGGGTGGAGGGGTGGGGGGACTCATTTACACCGGCATAAAACGGAAGGTGGCAGGGGAAGCTTAAACCCTAAAAAGGGAAGACGGCGGAATGGGAGACCCGGAGGAAAATAGGTTCAAGGGCTTGAGCGGTCTCACCGGCGTGATACGCCGTTAACCCCTCTGTGCCGGACAGCCACGCCAGTTTTATCCCTTTTTTTTTTTTGTCTAGGACAAAGGAAAACAAAACAGAAAAAAAAAAAAAAAAGGCCGGGCAGAACCTCATTCACAGCGTTATGAGCTCGGGTTACGCAGCCCCCTGGTCTGTTTAGGTGTAGCTCACGCCTTTACTGCGATATAGTGTGTACAGTATATGTCTATAAAATCCATACAGAGTTATGTCAACTCCAGGCGCCCCAAACAGCGCGTTGTTAAACTGATTTACGAAGTGTTTCGCCCCAAACATTTTTTAAAAGTTTTATCGATGTTGTAGCACTGTAAAGTCAATGAACAGCTCCCATTAAACTCTAATGGCCTCGTGCTGGAGAGGTTTGTTCTCCGACTGTGCGTGTGTTTGTGTATCTGACTGGAGCCACATGCGGCTCGTGGCCTTCAGAACTATTTTCGGTTAAGTCACTGGCCCGGACCCAGGGCTGGCCCGGACACTCTGGGCTCGCTGTCCCTCCTCAGCCTCATCCAGCATCCGATGCTTCCCACCTGTCCCTGGCTCCCAGCCTCCGAGGCTGCCCTGCCGGCATGGAAAATCGGCCTTTGATGGGACGGAGGGGGCTGGAGGGGGCTGGAGGGGGCTGGAGGAGGGGGATTGGCTGGCTTGTGGTGAGGATGAAAGTCTCACGAGGAGCAGCGTGCGCTGACTGACAGGGCTCGACTCTGGGAGGGCCCGCAGCCCAGACCTGGCACCGTTCCCTCCAGCCCCCCCATCAGGCCTCAGCGACTGAAGAACCGCACTCTGTCCTACTAGCAGTTCGCTTGGCTGAGTTAAAAAAAAAGTGGCACAAGTTAACCCCTGGGATAAAACGGTAGCCAATGTCAGTAAATGTCTGGCACTTTTCTTCTACACCTGGAAGTGGCTGCACTGCACTTCTAAAATCCAAATACGCAATATGACAGGGTCGCACATTTTAAAGCGATTTTCCTTCAAGTTTCGTCGTTTTATTCAACCATGCTGCTTTCGAGGAAACAACTTTTCCTCGTTTAACGCAGAGGTTTGATCATTGATTTGATAACTGTCATGTAAATGTAAAACTTTAAACACACAATTAATATTAGATAACGGGCTTAATGATAAACAATAGGCAAAACATCTTCTTAAAGTTTGATTTCTGCTTGGCCCTCACCTCTGCTCCTGCGCTCCTCCTCCAGGGGAGCAGCACTCGTCATCACTTGTAGCACATATCTGAACGCCGCCTTGCATGTTGACGGATGTTGACTCGCGTTTAATTTGCCAAGCGACGCGCTCGCTCCGTTCTGCGGGGAGTGTCCATCCTTGCCAGCGTGCGATCCAAGAAAACATGTGCCATGCATAAATTACCTCCGCCACTTCCTGCAAAAACAGCTTATTGCTAAAAGGATTAGGGTGGCACACATATAAACAACACAAACATGCTAATCCTCATTAGCACCACTGAAAGCCCCTCGGATGGCGCGGTGAGGGGGCTGCTGGGGCTGGGTGTGGCGAGCGGGGCGGGGAGCGCGCACAGCCAGGCGGAAGAGTTGGACGTGAAGAAAAGTCAGTTGTCGCAAACGCTCAAACGGTTTTTCCCTCGATGGACGTTGATCAATAGATGGGAGGTGGCGGTGGTGGTGGTGGTGGTGAGGGTGGGGGGGGGCTACAAATGAAAAGGTGGGGGCCAGACGGACCGGGACACGAGTGGCGGTGGCCAAAAAAAAAAATCTCTGGCACGCACGGCAGGCTCCCCTTGTTTTGTTTTTTTTTGAGACCCAGCGATTCCTGCGTAATAACAGATAAATAGACGGGGGCGGTGGTCTGGGGTGGGGGCGGGTTGTGAGGGTAAGGTGGTTCGGGGTGGGGGGGCTCGTCGGGGCCACAAAAGCAAACAGCTCGGGCTTGCCAAGGGGAACAGAGGGAGTCAATGTTGGAGGGCGCGCATGTGTACTTGTGCATGTTGAGAGAGCAGAAAGGGAGAGCGGGCTAATGGCTGACATCTGGCACCCAGTCCCCCCTGTCTGGGTGCTCCAGCCCCGCACTCCGTCACGCCCACTGACAGAGCGGAGAGATCGGCCTCTGAAAATCGGCACACTTTGCCGATCCAAACCCCCCAGAACACCCGGCCCCCCCACCCCCCGGCCCTCCAGCGCCAGCCCCCCGGTGGTGCGGGCAAGGAGAGCCTCTTCCAGCAGCACCGTCACCAGTTAATGTGCCAATTTGTTTTCCAAAGTGCTCCGAGGAAGAATTTATCGCCGTGTTCTGCGGCAGTGGGCAAAAACTAATAAAATGCCTTTTTTGCTGAATTCAGTTAATTGGCCACAGTGGGGGTCGGAGAGCTGGAGGTAGGAGAGGAGAGGAGAGGAGAGGAGAGGAGAGAGTTGGCGGCAGGTCGACTTGGCAGTTTACAGATGTTTACTGGGCCCGTTAAACCTCAGCCCCAGCCCGAGGACTCCAGACGCTACAATAAATCTGAACACACATCTCATTTTCACGGCCAAGTTTGAATTAAATACAAAAAAACCCAAATATGTAAAAAAAAAAAAAACAAACGAACAAAAACAGCCAAAAGAAAGTGCATTGATCACTAACATTGAAAACTGGGGTACCAGTATCAAGATACTTGTACCAATACCAGGGATGGGCACTCTACTTGGACTCGTAAAATACGTGTCAATACGTGACAGCGGCCGGAATGAGTTTCCTCCGCAGGGTGGCTGGGCGTACCCTGAGGGATAGGGTGAGAAGCTCGGCCACCCGGGAGGAGCTCGGAGTAGAGCCGCTGCTCCTCCGCATGGAGAGGGGCCAGCTGAGGTGGCTCGGGCATCTGTTCCGGATGCCTCCCGGACGCCTCCCTGGGCAGGTGTTCCGGGCATGTCCCACCAGGAGGAGGCCTCGGAGAAGACCCAGGACACGCTGGAGGGACTATGTCTCCCGGCTGGCCTGGGAACGCCTTGGGGTCCCATCGGATGAACTGGAGGAGGTGACTGGGGCCAGGGAGGTCTGGGCATCTCTGCTGAGGCTGTTGCCCCCGCGACCCGACCCCGGATAATGCGGCAGAAGAAGAAGAAGAAGAAGAAGAAGAAGAAAATACGTGTCAATACCACAACACCGAAACCAGTTGTATATGCATGATGCAACCAACGTCTGATGAGAAGAACGGTGGATTTAGGCTTTAGTTCTACGATAGGACCAGTTACACAAGTCCAAGAAAATCACCCGTGGAGCCCAGGGTGGTACACCAACATTAACCACACTCACACAAAATGAATTCTCAAAAAATACATATATTCTCAATTATACAACCGTATGAGAATACGAACAGTATGAGAAGAAACATTTTCGTATGAAAGGTAATAAAGTGCGCACAAAAATAAAATAAAACAAAATTCAGTGTCTTTCACTATGTTTTGTCAGCCTGTTTTTATTTCGTAGGGGCCCTTTGATTTGATGGTTCTTTCATCTTCCGACCGCACCGCCAACATGGAAGGTCCTCTGTTCTGGCTTGACATCCAAGTCCATGGATCCATTCCTCCAGCAGGTGTTCATGAAGTCTCGTGGTCAACTGCTGCTGGTCTCCTTTCTCTACCGGCGTCACAATATGACAGATTCTTCAAATAATTCACAAAGAAAATATATTTCTACCGATCTTTTTTTTACAGGTCTATTTTACTGATGTAAAACAATAGAAAATTCTCAAAATAACTTAAATTCCCCCCCCCCCCTTCAATCAATTGAATAAATGATTAAGGCAACTTTCTGTTTGTTTGTTTTTTCACACACACATCGCACACACACGTGACACATGTACGACCACACACACATTCACGCCCACGATACATACATGGTAGCTTAGCATTTTGTCTAGGCTAAGCCACAATGTTACCCGCCAGCTGAATTAGCCGCGGCTAACACACAGTACACTAGTAGTTAGCAGCTAAATTAGCACCAGGGCAACCCGCTATAACTTGACGCTTATTAGACAATAAACTCACTGCCAAGCAGGAACACAGACCCACAATTCTGTGGACTCGACCGATGTGAATTTCGACTGGATGGCAACCTTGCGGCCGGAGCAGAGCTCACACACACAGCCGGACCACATGGCACCTCCCTCTGTCTCTATCCCAGAATGCTGTGCGCATCCTGTAACGGGATTGGCAGTGACGTCATGATGCAATACTGGAATTGGTGCATCACGATGAATTAATTCTTTTTTTGAACCTGTCAGATCAAAATAAATTGTAGGTTCTTTCTTTCTTGTCAGAGTGTTTTACTAACTTTTTAAATACAATATGCATGGTGTAGAGAAGTCATACCTTTGTTTATTACAAATAAAGCAGTGGTGCCCATGGCGTTGCAAACTGTTCATTCGTGCAATTTGGCTTTCCTCAAATCAGCAGACGATGTACAGCTGCGCACATTCAACTTCATAGGGTCGCTGAAATGTGTTCATTCATCAATGTGAAGAAAAAATGCTTTTGTCAAAATGGCCCAGCTAAAATGTGGAAATATTGAATCCATCGTTTATTGATGCTTCACTCAGGCTCACTTTGTCAAAATTAACATTTCATTGGCACATTTGGCACAAGTTACATTTGGTGGTATGGTTCTGTTTGGGGTCTCCAAGCGCGTGTAAAGCCCGAGGCAGGAAGAGCAGCTTCCAGCCCTCCATGAGCCATCGTGAAAGGCAGAAGGCAGGGAGGGCAGCTCAGGTTCGGTTTGGAGACTCCCTCTCCCACGCGCTGAATGTAGCATGATGGAGGCGCTGGGGAGGAGGTGGGTTAGATGTTAGCGGGCAAAGGGAGCAGAGGAGGCGGCTGAGTTAGGGCGGCTTTAAAAAGGGCGCTCTGAAAGAAGGCATCCAATGAGAAGCTGTGAAGAAAATCAGGTGGCCTTCGGTGGATTGGAGCAGCTGCTCGCAACGTGACCTAATTAGGGCCTGGCGACGTGACCTGCCAGAACTAACACTACGCTCGATATTTGGGATGGCACTCACGAGGTTCTCCTATTAAAATAAATTATTGTAAAATAAAAACAAAGATAAAAAAAAAAAAATTGGTGTTATTTCTATCAATTTTGGGATATTACTATGAAGAGTGGCAGTGAAGTCACAAGGAAAGCAGTCCAATTTAAAGAATTGAATATAATCAGATTTTTCTTGGTCTTCACATTGCAACATTCATTTTTCAAAGTGGTCCACTGGTAACCCCAACGTCGTGCCACAATTGGAGGGGAAGCAACTGTCGGGCCCCTTCAGACGCAGATCTTATTATTTGCAAATGAACAAGTGCGTTTTTTGTCTTTCTAGCCGCAACTTGCCAAAACTGGCAGGGAGGGAACGAGACAAAGGAAATGACAGCAACAAGGAGGAATGGGGATTACGAAGAACTGAAGAAGGATCTTAAGGAGAGGGTGGGATGAGATATAAGTACACGGTGCCTGACGTTCTGTGCCTGTGCCAGCTCTGAGTCGCAGCCAGTGGAGTTCCACCAGGGGGATGCTCTCTCGAATCTGGCCACGTACTAATTACTGGAGGTTTTGTTTCGGAAATTATCTCTATGTCCATTGCTGCATTTCACAGCAAATTAGCCGTGGAAATCCCAAAAACCAATAAATAAAGGCAGAAATTGTTGGTGGGGGTCTCCTCTGATTGTCTCCTTCACTCTCTTTGTCCTCCAGCCTCATTCTAAAGAAGCTGGGAGCTCATTCCCTTTATTTTGGAAGTCCCTCAAAAGCAAGATAAATAAAGGCTTTGTTTGGGTTGCACTGCGAGGTAGCGATAAGCTATTAGTATTGATGGCTGGGTGGGTGTGTAGAAGGCTTCTGAAACTGTCATGCACACATACCTATACAACGCCACCATTTAACTGTAAATGGTTCTTTTAGCCCTCAGGAGTCTTTCTATCTGATGTCCGTACAACAAAGATTAAAAATTTGTCACAGATTGTGGTTGTGGCATCGCTGAATGTGAATCACACTGAGGTATCACTTGTTAGCAGTAAATATTTATGACTGAATTATTGAATTATGACAAGAATCTACTGGATGAGAAAAGAAGAAAAGAGGAAGAAGTTTTATAACACGCATTGTATTTATTTACTTTGTAAAATGTAACTTTAAAAAAAAAAAAAAAAAAGTGTCGAACTTGTTTGTTGTTGTTCAGCCTTACAAAAAAAAAAGCACGAGGTCTCTGTGGCGGTCTGCCTTGACCACTGTCATTTGTGCGGACTTTCACCTTTTTGCAATGGAAAAATAAAGAATAAAACCTGTCCCCATGAAATCATTTTTCGAAACAATTACGGAGGCATCACGGTAAATGTAACAATAGAAAAAAAGGTGTAAAATAATGCAGTGGCCCTTGCTGAACCTGTTCAAACGCTGCTTTGTGGATTAAGCGCTCACTGATGAATTGAAGGTCAAACGTTGTACAATGAGGAGACGGCAACGGCCTTGTTGTCCACAAGTGAAAGGTGTTGTGCGCACACGCTCGCACTCACGCCCCCACACATGCAAGCACAACACATCCTGACCATAAAACTTTACGCACTCTGCTGCATTGTACATGCATCATTGATTCGTCGTGCATGAATTACTGTGTGGAACTCTGTGGTGGCACTCACAAGAGATATACACACTACAACCAAGAGCACTAAGGATAACAAATAATGTTGGGTGTTGGTAACACACTAATGCGCTGTTTATAAAGTAGTAAATTGTCAGATAAATGGATCTGATGAAATTTAGAACTGCACAGGTCAATTTAAAGCAAAACAAAACAAAAAAAAGATTCCTTATTCCTGTTCAACGTTAGAGAAGGAACGCATGCTTTAAGTAAATTTATTTTGAAACAGGATTTTGTCCATGCTACTCTCAAAGTATGTGAATTTCAGTTTGTGATGTTGCTGTACAAAATAGACATCAAGCCATGCATTATACACAATTTAAAAATCATTATGTTAAGGAAATAGAAATAAGGAGGAAACATACAAAATGGATTAATGACTTAATTTAATATTCATTTTCTAACTAAATTTTTGCAATGAGGAGCTTAACATGATATTGTTGTTGTTGTAATAGATAAACATAATTAGGTTGGGAATATGGAAAGGATATTATGAAATGACTGAAGAAGAAGCTTCTTTCTGCTCCTTTGCAAACTATTTCCTTGATTATTTTTTTTCGCCCTTTCAATGATGTGATCTTGTTTGAAATCAACTCAACTCAACTCAAGCTAACTAGACCTGTTTGAATGAAGTTCCGTCGACGAACAGATGGCCTGTTTAACCTCAGTTTTTCACCTCATATTTTCTCCATTCAAATACAGGCCAGGCAACAAAAGAGTCCTGGTTGACTTGGAAATAAATGACACATATTTCCCTGTGTTCTCCATGATCATGTCAGCTAGTGTGGATGTCTAAACCCCGCAGGAGCGGTCATCAGTTAGTGACATTAAGTGGGTCAGTCCATTCTGCAGGGCGCACGGGTGGGCGTCCAGACCACCCAGGCCCTGACACGCACACACACACACACACACACACACACACACAGGAGAAGATGAGCATGGGGAAGTGCTCGTGTGTGTCTGTGTGCGTTTGGGAGGTGGCCGTGTAAGGAGATGTATAGAGGTACTATACCCAAATGACAAGCCCACAGGTCTCTTGGCAAGGCACAATTAATGACCCGTGCCAACATTACAGGATGAAAAATCCCCACTGTCCGAGTGTAGCCGCCCAGCCTGGCAACTAGAATTCTTCATTAGGTCTGGCAATGGAAACGAGGGTGGAAGTGTCTTGTAGGAGACTGTGCATCATTTTTGGTTTGGCGTATGGGGAAATATTAGAGAGCGTGGACGTACAAATGGAAGACGTTCCTGTGGGACTTTTGGCAGAAAACTTATTTGGACTATTTATACAGTGCTGTAACGTGTCGCTAAAAACAGCTGAAATCTATATTTTTTAAAGAAAAAGGGAACTTTACATTTTACATTCTGTTGGTTAAGACACAGCTCTTCCTAAAAAGCAATTTTAACTTTTTTTCTGCACAACAGAAAAGCAAAGTTTCATCTTATTATTTGACCGATAAATTGTTATAGCTTCTGAAAGATCCCAAATAAGAACACTGTTAACATTTCAAGTGTACATGTAAAAAAAGAAAAGAAAAAAAGAATTGCAATCTAAAAGGCTTAAACACAATTCCCAGTTCACAATTCCCCTGGACTCCTTTTTAAAAAAAAAAAAAAAAATTGAAAATAGAAAATAGCACACAAAGCAATCGGAGGCTCCTAAGTTATTCATTACCATTGCATTTAAAGTGTATTTGTGTACATATTTTAAAGTTCAACAACATGCCAAGTTTCAACAGGTTGGATGAGTGAGTGACATGTTAAATGCGGTCGCTATAAATAATGTATTGTCACCTTTACTATTGTTTTAGTTTTGGAAAGAACCATAAATGTAAGACTTCTTCTTGCCCTGACTGCTGAGCCCAGTTCCTGACTTGTCTTTCTCGACAACAGTCCCTTCAACCATCAATCCAAACCCGACCAACCTTCCAACCCACCCATCACAGTGCGTTATCCAGATTCTCACCTCATCGTTTTACAAGCCACAGGGCAAGGAAAACAAATCCAACCAATCTCAGGCGTGGAAATCGCTCTCAAAATAACAACTGCAAATGTAGAAATGTATTATCTTCACCCTCTAAATCCAATTTATTTCATGCATATCTTACCATCTAAATTGAATATGGCACGTAGCTTGTACAGGAAATCACTTTGAGAAGACTTGCCCTTATCTTATCACCGTCTTATCGTGGGCATCTCGCTTTCTAACCATGCAGAGGCGTCAAAGTGTGCAGGGTTCCGCTTGGGGTTGTCTCACTGTGTTCTTATTGCAATGCTCCCCCAACATGTTTTGCCCGATCACCCAGCAAAACTACTGTAAACTTTTAAAGAAGTGTTAATTGGCATTTATGAGGCTAAGGCATTTTAATTAAGGGCACTTATCAGATTGTGGGAGGAGGTGGGGGTGGGATAATTATGGCCAGATCTACTCAGTGAAATTTCAATGAAAAATTAGTAGCAAGGGACTGTTTCAAAACCATCATTTATGATCTGGAAATAAAACAGAGATATATAGAGTAAATGATCTTACTGTGGTAGTACTTAATAAAAGTTAATAAGTGCTCTCTGACAAAATGGAAACCTTAATTAAATACGGATGACGCTTGTTGCTAATTGAATTGACAGCTTGAGACAGGCTGGTTTTCTCAGTTAAGAATGAGGATGAGATTAATCCATTTGGTTAAATAAAGTATGTTGGTCTTCAAAAGCCTTAAAACCTCTGTTTTGAAATATGCATTTCTTCCATCCTTTATAATGAAAATGATCCATCCATCCATCTGTTTTCTATACCCGCTTCCTCGCTCACTCAGGGTTCTGGGGTCTGCTGCAGCCTATACCAGCTGTCATTGGGCGAAGGCAGGGTTACACCCTGGACAAGGTGCCAGTTCATCGTAGGGCCACATATAAAGGCAAAAAAAGTATCTGGTACTGGGGACCTGGTACCTACTACGAATTGAAAATCCAATGGAACTGCTACCAATGGAAGCTCTTAATCACGTTCTCAACGCACAACACATCGACGTGAAGTGAACTGAGCTCATCGAAAACTGTAGTTAGTAAGTAAAGCTACAAAGGTCTCTCGTATTTCCAACTGCCTCCATAAAAATGTTTTGCGTAAAATAGATTAACTGAGAATCGCTGCCTTGTGCAGTCAGTAAATCTGGACACGTGCTGCTGTTATGATAACATGGAGACGTATGTGTTGGAGAAAACTGTGCATTTGAACAGTTGGGGTTAGGGTAATATGAGGTAATCTGCCTTGAAGAGGTCAATCTCCCCCCCAGTGGTAAGACACTGGAAGTGCGTGGGAATTCTCTGAAGAAACAAATGGATTTGGAAATGTGAATCTTTAACTCTTTGGCATTGCCATGTGGGAGTTTGGGACATTGCCTGTGGGGTTGTGGTCTGGAGTGGGATAGGGTTTGGGGCAGAGTCAGTGGAAATGCAGCCAGTGTACACTATGACGCAGACTGAACTTCACTGCAAGTTCTTAATTCAGTGATTTCATTGGGTCTGACTTACCCATAACTACAAACTAGTGCCAGAAGAAACAAGGTCACCCGTTTGCAGTTGGTTAACTTCTGTCCCTTAAAGTAAAATTATACATGCATTATACATTTCAGGTCAACAATAAAATATGGGTCACAATTCAATTGAAAACCAAAAATAAAAAATGTAATAACCTGAGAATGGATCCTTGGATATTTGATACCCATGTTTGTTTACCCTTTTGCAGTTCCTAGGAGTCAGCCCCCACATGTTTTACAGCAGTAAGGTGTGTCGTGGCAGTGGGGTGTGCTTTAGATGGTTCCCACACTCAACGCTTCACAGCACTGCTCGTCGGGCTGCTCACTCATCTACCTAAGCACTTCCTCTCTCACACTCCCGCCTGACCTTTCCACTTTGCTCCCACACAGTTGACCATCCCCCTGCTTCGTTAGACCCATCAGCACACTTGGGGTGCATACAGACAAATTACTGATCACGGGAAAAAAAATGAACTTTTTTTTTTTTTTTTTTTTAGTAGTAGCTAATATTGGTCATTCTAATCATGCAAACTTGGGAGCATCAACAATATATAATCAGTTCAATCTAATAATCTAACTAGTTACTGATTTAATTGCATCAAACTTTTTTTTTGTTAGGTGTGTTTCTTCTGTTTTTTCCCCGTCCCATTATTCTCTTCTCATGGACGGAGGCATTAGCTGTCATTCCAACAGTCTCTTCAAAGTTGCATCAGCAAACCACCACAAATGAGTCATTTCAGTTTGTGCATACCACCCTTGCATATTTCTGAATGTTTAAAAGTGTTTGAAAGCCTGACGAAAGATAAACTGGATTTTCATCATAATTCTAAGCTCAATCCATACAGATAACTTTGTTTATGTGTGTTTTCTGTGGATAATTTAGTTATGAATGATCGTCATGATTTGTCCACCAAGCTTGCTATCCTGGTTTTCTTTTGTGGAAATGGTAACGTGACCTGAAGCTGATACACATGCATGGTGTGCATGTTCAGCCAGTTCAACATTCCTCCAAATAAGTGTTCAAAGCCTTGATGAGAGAAGTAAAGTATAAAAACCTCAGAGTGAAGATCCTGCTGTCACTCCATTAAACAGGAGCGTCCTGCATCCGAGAGACCCTCCTCAATTTCCTCCTCCTCCTCCTACATTTCCTCCCTCACTTTGTCCAACACACTCACTCCTCCACAAATCCTTCACGCCAAACTCACTCAAGATTAAGCATGTGTGAAATTGAGGACTTTCTAATACACATTCCCTCTCTATTTGCCACACACACACACACGCATGCGCGCGCACACACACACGCATGCGCGCGCACACACACACACACTTGCCGGCACACAAACACACACACTCGCCGGCACACAAACACACACACACTTGCTAGTCCACCCTGGGAAAAAAAACAGAATTAAAACCAGAGCAGAAGTATGTTAAGTAGCAACTAACTTACTTTGAGTTTTTGCTTCCTTTTACATATAAATTGAATATGTAGGTGTCTAAACATCGATCTGTCAATCCAGTCCTTCAGAGTAGAGAGAAAAATTATTGGACTTGTAGGCAGTCAAACCTTTTTTTCTTTTTCTTTTTTTTGGAAAAAAATCTGGGCATCTTTCAACACAAAGGTTTATCTGTTGTGTTGTTTGCTCAAACAATTGTTCAGCCCCTTAACAAATGATGTAGAAATATATTTTTGCACAACATTGCATTCAATTCTGCCAGGAAAAGCCCATTATGCCAACTGCTGAATAAAACAGCAAACTAGTGTAGTTCGTACAGTGCAGACACACACATGAAAAATAAGATAAGAAATAAGATAAGAAAAAAAGGCAATAATAGTCAATACAGTCAATAAATCAGAGGGACCACATGTGCGTCAATTTAAAACTTTACAAGGTCCTGATGCAATTAATTAAAAAGAAAAATGCAAATCCTCCAAAGAACAGTGAATTTAGCCCTCTGTTTATAGCCTTTAGCAAAAAAAAATTCCCAGTTCTATCATCCTGGTAAAAGCTCTCTTGTACCTTTCCCATGTTTATAAAGGGACAAATCAAGACACCTATGGAGTATCTGACTGGGAAAGTAGCAGCAAAATAAAATTGCCCTTCGTGACATCACATAGGCTTGATTCTCTCGACTATTTATGATAGCAAAAGTCTAGCAATGAAAGAAGACATTTTTCATTTCAAGTATTGACAGGGTTGAGTATTGAGAGACAACATTGGTTAAGTGAATTTAGCACATCAAAACACTAAATAGGAAAAGATTTTGAGTTGAGAATTTAGAGAATGAGATCTGAAAACACTGATCAAAATAAACTGAATATCTACAAGCCAGTCCCGTCTCACTGTTTAATGATTCAACTGCCGCAAGCCCTGTCCAACAAGCAAACTGGGTTAGAGAGAGGGAGAGAGCCATTTCTTCCTTCTTCCTGACATGGTTCAGACTTTATAAATCACTGAAAACCTTTGACATTATCTCTGATGTCTTCCATCACCACAGTCTCTGTGATGCGGCTGAGTTGAGAGCAGAAATTTGCTCGGTGTGAGAGCCATCGTCGTCGTATCCCTTTGTTTGCCGCACATGACACACTCCCTCTCCCACTGTGTGGTAATATGGCTATTTTCTCAGTCAATTTGCCACTCTCAGCATCCAAGCACATGCAAATATGGAAGATGACACCGATTGGGGAATAGCGCTTGGCTGTAAAATGTGTACCAACTGTTTAACTTTGGGTTATTGTTGGGCAGGGATGCTGAATTTATGCGCCGCTTTGGGGCAGAAATAAAAAAAAGAGAGAGGTTTATACCAGAGGAACAAAGGGATATCATTTTTTTTTTTTTTTTACCTTTGAATGAACTAACTGTAAAATGAAATTCACGGACATGTTTTCGCAATAAGGATAAATGAATGTCACAATGTTGAAAAATTCCAACACTTGTTATTTATTTTTACATGAGTAAGTAAGCTATTAGTTGTTGATGGTTATTTTTAAACTATCCTGCATTTGTATGTTATTTAGAAATGCATTCACCAAATCCCATAATTGTAAAGACAAATGGACATCTAAAAGCCATTGTTTTACATTTTTCAATGAATCTGTTACCATGTGTGTGATCATAACTTGGTGTTGGTGGCATGAAGAAGACTGCCCTTTGGTTTTATGTTGCCTTGAACTCTGTCTGATGATCACTGGCATCTTGACATACACTCAAGAAGTGTAAGGAAGTCTAAAATCTTTGCGGGTATAATCCCTGCTGTGCAGATTATCAACAATTGAGTTATGTTAACTTGGGTCACTGGGTATAATATCAGAGAAGGGTTTCTTCAAAAAAGTATTCAGATTGGCTGGAATGTGTTCAAAGATTGAGCAATCGGCAGTATACTTTGGTCACCTGTGTTGGATGTTCCCCAGTTTGTAGTATGTGCGTGTATTTCTTCTTTTTGTTTCTTTGCCACATTATCCGGGTCGGGTTGTAGGGGGCAGCAGTCTCAGCAGAGACACCCAGACTTCCCTGGCCCCAGTCACCTCCTCCAGCTCATATTGTGGGACCCCAAGGCGTTCCCAGGCCAGTCAAGAGACGTAGTCCCTTCAGCGTGTCCTGGGTCTCCAGCGAGGTGTCCAGGAGGCATCCAAAACAGACAAACAGGCCCCTCTTGATATGGAGGATGCGGGTGGGAACTTAGATCGCCTGGTAAATCGAGAGCTTTGCCTTTTGGCTTAGCTCTTTCTCCACCACGACAGATCAATATTGCGACCATATCATTGCAGACGCCACAACAATCTGCCTGTCGATCTCGCGCTCCATCTTTTCCTCTCGCGTGAACAAGACCCTGAGATACTCGAACTATTCCACCTGAGGCAGGGTCCCTCCACAGACCCGGAGAGGGCAAGCCACCTTTTTCCGGTCGAGAACCATTGCCTCAGACTTGGAGGTGCTGATTATCTTCCCAGCCGCTTTACACTCGGCTGCAAACCGCTCCAGCGTACATTTGAGTTCCTGGTTCTGTTCATGAAAATAATGAACAGAACCGGTGACAAAGGGCAGTCCTGCCGGAGTCCAACATGCGCTGGGAACAAGTCTGACTTCCTGCCGGCAATGCGAACCAGACTCCTACTCCGATCATACAGGGACCAACGGCCCCTAACACAGGGCCCCCGGACTCCTAGAGCACCTCCCACAAGATGTTCGAATGCCTTCCTCAAATCCACAAAGCACATGTGGACCGGTTAGGCAAACTCCCATGAACCATCGAGCACCCGACAAAGAGTGTGGAGCTGGTCCAGTGTTCTGCGACCTGGACGGAACCCGTATTGTTCCTCCTGAGTCCGAGGCTCGACTATCGGCTGTATCCTCCTCTCCAGCACTCTGCAGTAGATTTTACCGGGGAGGCTCAGGAGTGTGATCTCTGTATAATTAGAGCACACCCACTGGTCCCCCTTCTTGAAAAGAGGAACCACTATCCCGGTCTACCAATCCAGACCCCAACCACTAAGCGATGTTACAGTGACATGTCAGCCATGACAGTCCCTGCACATGCTGAGACTTGAGGCACTCGGGGCGGATCTCATCAACCCCCGGAGCCCTGCCACCGAGGAGCTTTCTGACCACCTCAGGACTTCATCTTGGGTAATGGACGAGTCCTCCCCCAAGGCCCCTGCCTCTGCTCCCTCAGTGGAAGATGTGACGGTGGGATTAAGGAGATCCTCGAAGTATTCCTTCCACCGCCGAACAACATCCCCAGTCGAAGTCAACAGCTCCTCACCCGCACCATAAACAGTGGTGGTGGTGAACTGCTTCCCCCTCCTGAGGTGCCGGACGGTTTGCCAGAACTTCTTTGAGGCTGACTGATAGTCCTCCTCCAGAAACTCTTCCCAGGCCCGAGTTTTTGCCTCCACTACTCCCCAAGCTGCAGCACGCTTGGCCTGCCGGTACCCATCAGCTGCTTCAGAGGTCCCATCAGCCAACATGGCTCGAGAGGACTCTTTCTTCAGCTCAACAGCATCCCTTACTTCTGGTGTCCACCACTGGGTTCGGAGGTTGCCACCGCGACAGGCACCAGAGACCTTATGACCATTGCTACGAGCAGCTGCGTTGACAATAGAGGTGGAGAACATGGTCCATTCAGACTCAAGGTCTCCAACCTCCTTTGGGATCTGGGAGAAGCTCTCCTGAGGGTAGGAGTTAAAGACCGCACTGATATATATGTATACATATATATGTATATATATATATACATATGTATGTATATATATACCTTACAGTATATGTTGCTGTCAACGTATATTGCTGTGAACCTACTCTTTCTAAAGTATTATATTATAATACTTTAGAAAAGAGTCTATCTTTTTGTATCATTGGGCAGCCACAAGTTGTATCTAAAAGTAAAAAGCCTACTCCTGCCGGGGAAGTTTTCTATTTTTACCTTGCTCATCATTTTGTCTATTCGGTCTTGTCCTCCTGCCTGCGGCAGGCAAAAGTTACTCCAATTATGCTTTCTGAAAGAAAGTTCCATTCATGAAGTGCTTTTGGAGAACAGAGGCCCTTTCAAAGAGAGATGTTCTTGTAAGTCAATCTGAGGAACTGTAGCCATTATAGACACTGAGTAGGGAGAGTGTGCTGTCACTGTAGACTAAAAACAGGTGTAGATTTCGCAAAGGTGGAAGGCATTTTCCAAAACAAATTTGGTTGGAGCATGAAGGGAAGTGAACACTGAGGATAGAATGATTTGACACTGCTAGAAGTTTGCTGGAGCAACGGCCCTGCAACCCCTGGATATCTCTCTGATAAAGAGTCTGCAACAGGACAGAAAAGTGTTTGTCTTTAAATGTTCCTTTATTATGTATTTGCATATGTTGGTCTTTAGAGATGGACCATGATCCAGGCCATTATGAGGCAATTCAAGACATTGTTTTAAAAGTGGCTTTGGTATTTAAGATTTTTTTTTCATTTTTCATTTTTTTTCCCCCCCTGATTAAATAAAGTAGTGAAAAATATCTTATAAATAAATTGATCATCTGTATTGTGGGAAGATCCCCATGGTGGTAAAACAACCATGTTGACTGATTAATAATAAACGTCCAATTTCAGCCAACACCCAGTCCCTCAAACACACACACACACACACACACACACGCACTTTCCCCACACCGCCCTCTATCGCTCAGGTACGCCCCCCTCCCGACACCCCAAACCTCCCCCCCTCTTGAGTTGCTAGGCAACATGTTCCTTGTGCGGACACCCACCTGCCTTCAGGCTTCAGCGCTCTAAATTTGGTCTTAATTGCAAATTGAGTGGGAGAACAGACCAACGCTAGCTGAATGAGAAGCAGGCAGCCAAGGCTCCGGCTGTGGCCACAGACGCGACTCAGCCGCCATGAAGTGACAGACTGGGGTGACGAGAAACAAAGGCAGACACGCAAGGGTGGAGCAGAAAGCCAGAAACATTAGGAAGGTGTAGATCTCGCCTGCTGCAGTTTCATGAGCAGTAAAAAAAGACGAACCCTGAAATATAAAAAAGTAAGTTCAGAGTGGGGAAAAAAAACAAGAAAGGTTTTCAACCTACACAGGAAAGATAAAGTCAGTTTTGTGCGGTATTGTCATGAAAAGCTACACCCACTCTTTGAGTAACAGGTGTTCATGAGGACATTTTTGTTAAATGGTGAAAAAAAATATGGGAATTAGTTTTAAGATACTGTCGCGTAACATAACCCAGGATACACGTACGGCCACACTCTCATACACTCATCGTTATTTTGACTTTTCTTTCTTCTGTTACAGCTTAAGCTTTCCAAACAGGAAGTCTATAAGGAAGAAGAAGTAGAAGAAAGAATGAAGAAAAAGTAGAAGAAGGAGGAGGAGAAGAGGTCTGGAAAAAGTAACAGTGATGTGTAGCAGCAGTGATAAAAGCCACGAGCAACCATGACTACTTCCTGGAGTGGAAATTAGCCAAAAATTGAATGTCCTTTTCCCATCCACTAGACCATAATACTAGATTTGGACCACAGGAAACCATCAGCAACCACCATTGCAACCATCTCACACCCACCACATTCATGTCCTCTTTCAGAACACACATACTGTATTTCTCGGGTGTGTTATGACGAACACAAAACTCCAAACAACTCACATATGATGGTTAGAAATTTAGAAATTTACCCTGTGACCCTGTGACTTAATTGAAAAGTCCTGATGTCTAGAGTCAGCGTAAGTCATTTGACCATTGAAATATTTGCTATGAAGTGAAAATGCAAAAAAAAAAAAAAACACAATATCTTGCCAAACTTGTACTACTGTCTTTCCCTAAAAACGGTTATTTAATCAGTCCAGTGATTTGCTGAACAATATGAGTCACATCACAACTTGTATAATTCCATGTGTTTGACAACTACAGAATTCTACTAGAAAGTTCCTGGATGGCAATTTACCCCAGAAACTGATATTTGTGTTCGTAATTCCTTTGTCTCCTCCTTAACGTGACATGAAAAAAGGCACCTTTATTAGACTAATAATCTGAACTTTTCTAATCAACATAGATTACAAATTGACTCTTGTAATTATCTTTATAGACTAATATACAGGTAGATAGGTTCATAATAAAGCAAAAATGAATGTAGGTAGGCCAATCCAGCTGATTTACAACTGCAATCGAGCAATAAAACTTCAATTAATTGCTAGTTTCTTCCCTTAATGACAGTTGCCTGCTCATCCGCACAAGTTCTTTGCTGTGCTCCCAACAAAACTTTCCTGCCTGTCTGGAGTCAATTGCGGCTTGAA
Source organism: Nelusetta ayraudi (assembly GCF_046127955.1). Taxonomy (NCBI): domain Eukaryota; kingdom Metazoa; phylum Chordata; class Actinopteri; order Tetraodontiformes; family Monacanthidae; genus Nelusetta; species Nelusetta ayraudi. The sequence goes on along the minus strand of NW_027466098.1, from coordinate 4,904,023 downwards.
ATATTTTGAAGATACATTGACGGGCCAAAAACTGTTAAGAGAGCACATATCGGAGAAGGGCCCGGTTCGCTCAATTCAATTACCACAGCCCTATACACAATCCACAGGAGACAACAGTGCACCGGATGCTCATTTCAACTCCTCTTTCCCCAAATCCCCACAGAAATCTCCTTTGGTCGGACAATGCACTTTTTCCCATTTGAAAAAAAGAAAGAAAATCAATATCTGGTTTCAATACATGTGGAAGCCAATCAATACCATCCCCAGTTCTCTTTCTCTCTGCAACACGCTCACCCTCCAGTTTTCTCTCCTTCTCTGGCAAATGGTAAATAGAAACAATGGTGTATGGTTATTGGGAGGTCAGGGTGCAGCCGGAGGAGAGAATAAGGCTGCTGATGAGAGTGCTTGAGCTGGAATCACAGAGGCATCGATGGCGTTAACCTCTCTGTGGAATGGAGGGATACAAAAGAGCCAGAAAGACAAAGGCAGACACTCACATGAAAACATGTTCATGTGAGAAAAACACATGAATGAAGTGTGTGTGTGTGTGTGTGTGTGTGTGTGTGTGTGTGTGTGTGTGTGTGTGGGCGGGCTGTGGGCAGGCGTAAATTCAGAAAATCGAATGTATGAAGCTTGGAGACATTTTTGGCGTGCTGAGATTGATAAAAGCTTCAAAAAGCTTCATGTGGCTATTAGGACCCTATCATTCTTCTGCTGCATGAAACAGAAGAAGCAAATAGTTAGTATATACATTAATAACATCAAATAACAATAAAAAATGTCCTCATTATTTTTGACTGCGATTGTAAAGAATAACCTAACTTATAATACACCTTTCATCACCTGGCATTAAACTTAACCCACACAACTAACACAGAGGGAGTTCATTCTGCTATGTGGACCAAAACATATTAGTACGTGTGGGTGTTTGAAATAATATGATCACTCATGTCGTAACCTTTAAAATGATACTTCAGGACATCGATGGCAATAATGCATGATTTTAGATCTGATCTGTGAACCCCTCAGAAATCAGGAAATTCCTTCCTTCCACTCTTTTATTTTGTTATATGTTTCAGAAAGGTGTGCTAAACAAATAGTCCTGTAAATCAGCTTTCTGTGATGTCACAGAGGGCTCTCATCACAGTGATAACTTTTCCAGATTAGTGACAAAAACAAAACCCTCCACGGTGAAATCATGATGATTTTAACTCCTTCTAAACATGTAGAAGCTACCAGACGCTGAGATTTATAGTGTACTGGAAAAATGATGACCTGAAAAACACATTTAAATTCTATTTTCAATCAGAACTTTTTGGTGAATTTCATGTTTAGTAATACAGTTTAGGTTGTTTTTGTTTTTTTTGGGCTAAAAATCACTCAATTATTTAATTAAAGTGAAAATGAAGTGATCCAAGAAAGAAACTGAAGTGTTTCAAGTCATCAGCTTTAGCCCATAATATTGTGAAAATATCAGATAAACGAAAGAGAGGTGCAGGTGAACAAATGGAAATCCAAATCACCATTTCATGGAGTCGCAGAATTTGACTGTTTGAGCTTCAATGTAGCTAATTCGTGAGGGGTTTCACATGCCACAGATACTTTAGGCAGCGATGTGAGCAATGTGAGAGAGGCACGGCCCTGTAATTGTGGCGTTCAATGCTTTGATTTTACTTTAATGTGTTTGTCAATCCTCCTTTCACCAAACACTCTTTCCTAAATAAATTCACTTAACAGACTATTAATTGTGTAGCTGCTGTGTTAGACAGCCTCGTGTGAAAATCAATGCAGTGCTGTAGAAGTGGGTATAGAAAATAAATGAATGAACATTGAGCACTTTAAAAAAATAAAGAACCCTCGGTATTCTTTCTGACCGTTTTATTCCCTAAATGATCTTATTGCACCAGTACCATAAATATTGATATCCACTGTGCTTGCTAAAGACGAGAGATGAACCCAAATGGGGAAGACTGACCCTCCCGCAGTGTCACAGTGGGGGTGTCGAGGCTTCCTCAAGATCCCACCCACCGAAACTTGTGGTCTCTCTCAGTGGCATCGTGCTCGGCCTTATCGGGAAAACGCCACCACCAAAATACCAACAAATTTGTTTTGGGTTTTTTTTCTCGCCGAAGACTAATCCTTCGAACTGATTTGCTCCGGAAGGGAGTGTGTTTGTGTCAGCATTTCTCTCTTAAAGCAGGCTGCGGAGAACCCTAAATAGTCGCCGGCAGCCGCCTCCGTCAGGCTGCTCTGAGCCGTCCAAGTCTTTTGTAAGCAGCAGGATGGGCGCCAGCCCAGCTTAGGCATTATGTGGTCCCCCCACTTTCAGCCCGACAAGGACTCCCCTCTTATCCTGCCAGCGGTGGCTATGAGAGGGCAGGGGGGCCACAGTGGGGGCCCGAGGAAGATCTATGGGACCCTACGGCGTTGTTGTCTACCAAAAAAGGAATTACAAACAAATCGCTGAGGGCCAGCACATAATTTCAAGATTCGTGGCAAGTTTATGACTTGCTAATGTTCCTAATTACATGGCCGTGAAAGACTTAATTAATTGTGGGGAGCACGGGGGGTGGGTGGGGTAAGGATGGAGTTAAGAGGAGTGGAAGAGAAAAAAACAAAACAAGACACACACACACACACACACACACACACAGTCGGTTGCACGCACGCACACACACGCAGACACACACAAGGGCCCAAAGTAAAAGAAAGGAAATAAGAGAGCGATGAGAAAGAAAGTGGTTGCCTGTGTTTGTTATCATGGTTCCAGTGCATTGGTTTTTACTGCCTGAGGAGAATTTAGTGGCTCTCACTATTACGTGCAAAAGAAAATGTGAGTCTCCGGGAAACGCGACCATTACGATCAACCCCTTGCTGATACCTAATATGCCCTGCGTTCCCCCCATGACTTTGCCAAAGTGTCTGTAATCATATTATTGTAAATGTTGGTGCAGTTAATTGCATGGAGAGGAAAATGGGCCACGCTTGGTGGGTTATGGGGAATTTTTTGAAAGTTTGTTTGCCCTCTGGAGTATTGGAGGCACTAATAATGGTGGATTGGAGGCGAGAGTGCGAGGGGAAGGAAGATGGAGGGAAGGAGGAAGCAGGAGGAGGGCGACACTTAACTAGGAGCCTTTTCTGCTCTCGCCGCGGAGCCTGATATGATTTCGACACATATGTGGATGAATGCGCTCGGGCGCTTTGAATACAGCAGTTACTGGGAGGCAAACGAGGAATTGTGATGTGCACAAAATGGACGAGGCCTTGGCCAAACAAAATGAGGATAAAATAAAAGGCGGGGGTCTATATGGGAACATATCATAGTAATGTTGAGGGATGTCACTTAATGTCAAAACATTCAGTACATTTACATGCAGCTTGAGAAAATTCAATTATTAGCTTAAACTGGACTTTTAAACATATATCTTTCCAAATCTTGGTCCAACTAAAATTGGACTCTGCATCCTTCGACTACAGTCGAGCTATTGCTGCATGTACACTCCAGTAAGACTAAATGTTCTGAGCAAAAGCTAAATTCACTTCCACGCAGAGGAAGTGATGAGGTGGCAGTAATTTCCGTACAGTCTATGCACACGGTAAACAAACGTCATATGGCAAGCAAGAAGCATAAGTCCATGCTAACAATACAGGAGAATTGGACCGATTTAAAGCCAGATCCCCGCCTCCTGAGAACCGTGGGGACGGTCCTGAGTTAATGCTGGTCGGGTCTGATTTGCTGGCCAGATTATCTTGTGGTTTGAGTGGCTGAAAGATCCAATGTTGATCTCCCCAATCTGCTTGGAGGAGGTCTGTGCCGACCTGATTTATATCAAACATGAGATCCATGATGAGGGCTACGTTCAACAGGAATTCTTAATGTGAGAAATCCATTTTTTTTCTGAAAATGACCCGGAAATGACCTGCATGCAGAAAAGAGGTCCAGAAGTAACAAGTAAATATGGATGGAAGTTTCTGTACAACGAAAGTCAGCAACGTTACAGTCAAATTTAAGGAAAATATTTAAAAAAATTTAAATATTTTAAGGAAAATATTTTAAAAAAAGAGCGAGAGAGAGAGACAGGTTTCCTGCGTTGACCTTTGGCGGTGCAATCACTGCTACATCTGTACTATGGAATGTTTGGACATGGAGTAAGTAGTCAACTGTGGTGGGATAATGATGTTACCGGCCTCACTGAGACAGACTTAATTCATAGTTTTATCGAATGACAAGAAGAGGGTTAAATTAGATCTGTGACAGCATCTCTGTAACACTGTCATGGTAACATTCAATTCCTAACACCAATTCATACTGCTAAATATCAGTTACGGATCGAAATTGGGACCACACATGACAGTGGCCTGGATTGCAGTTCACATATGGGCAAGAAAATCGGATTTGGGCCACATTTCCATGCAGTCTGAATGTAGCCTGAGAGGTTTCTGGAGTTCGGGAAAGCAGAAGTTGCGCATGAGAGAGGAGAATGATGGTGATCACTGGCAAAGCATAAACAATCTCGGGTCCGTTGCACAGTTTCATCTTATAAAATGAGTCTGCTTATTAATATTATTATTACTCTTAAGCTGAGTAATTAGCATTACAATTTAATGACTCTGCTTATTCACGTAATAGCAAGACTTATTCTTGTAATAACACAACGTTTTAACTAATAAACGATGACTTTATATTTATTGAGATATTGATACTTTGTCCTCTTAGACCTCATAGTATGACTTTATTCTCGTAATTTCAATGTTTCCCAGCCCCAATACTCTGAAACATACAGCCGTGTCTTTGTGAGCAGCAGTGCAACGGCCCCAGCGTTTACAACAGCTTCTTTCATCTCTCCACATGTCAGACAAGGTCACATGTTCCTGTCGTGTGTGATGTTCTCGTGTATGTTCTCAAAGTGTAGCGTGTGCATGCTTGAGATTGTTTGGCTAGTTATCTGTTACGATTCTCCATGGTAAAGAGTTCCAAACTCCTCTAAGGTTGAGTTAACCTGAGCTATTTCAACACCTGCTATCCTGAAAAGGCGGGTCAGACATTCCCTTGGACAAAACTTGCATTTCTCCAGGTACTCTAGGACTTCCGGTACGAGTTGTCCGACTTGATTAGTGGATGAGCTATGAAATTAGCTCAACTACTACGTGCACATAGATATACTAACTGTTAAAATGATATATTCTTTGAGCTGGTTAATTGGTTCAAAAATAGTATTGTGAATACCATGGATGGATTAATACCTCTTTTTGATTCATCAGGGTCTCAAATAAAGAGGAAATCTATCACATTTTACTCACTAAAGCGTAATCTTGATTGGTATATGAAATAATTAAAATTTCTTTAGCATTATTATGAATGTGGTTATTATTATTATTTTGCAACCCGTGATTTAAAAAGTGTGTTTATGGTCAGTGTAAGGCAGTGTTCAAACCACACGTGGCACTATGGTGAAAACAGTGATTTATTCTCAGTGAGAACCTCGGCTGTACTGCCGTGTTTTTTTCTGCAGATGGTGATGAAAAACTTCAACGCACTGCCTGTCGTGTTTCAGATGCCAATCATCCCCTTCAGCCATCTGACAACGCAAACTTTGTCGAACAAACCCAGAATGAAAAAAACAAACAACAAGAGCCCACTACTATCCAAACACTTGAACATGTTCTCTCCAGCCATAATTTGTGAAAAATGTGGGCAAACCCAGCTACTCTCGGCTCAACCAGGGAACATTAGTCATTTTCCAGCTCATTGCTAGGGCTCATTTAGCAAAGCCTCCTCCCGACTGTCATCAATATCGCTCCTAAAAAGCCCTATGAGCAGGGAAGGGCCAGGCTACCCTAACCCACTGCGGGTCATGTCTCACCATGCCGGGCTGGAAACTAATAGGAAAGGATGGGAGACTATTTAGACCCCGCCTTTCATTTTTGCCTCCCGTTTGAAACCTCAAGGATTTTCTTGAACTGAATATGGTTGTATTGAGGAGATGTAATGTAAGGAATTCTCTGTGCTTCAATGTGAAAGCTAAGCTGATCACATCCCCTGTTAGAGTCTGCATTCTATTGAGGGATAATGAAAAAAATTACATTTGCTCCTTCAGTACAAATGTTGAACCATACCGTCTCTTTAACAATTTCCCCTTCCAGGTTAAGTTCCTAGTCAAAAATGTGTGATGCACTTAATTGAAAAATAAAATAAAATGTGTGATTGTGTAAAAGTGTAAATTTCCTATTATTGTGCAATATATCTGAGATGACGAAATTCAATTTGGCTTATTTACAAAATCTGCAAAATAGTGATCAAGGTCCCCGTGGCTTTATTTATCCTCAATTGCTACATGGGCGTTCAAAAATGTGTTATCATGGACGCAAATATTATATTCAAATTATGATTATTTACTGAATGCATACAGTTGTTGGTAGCTGCTCTTCAGACAGCTCTATCTCCCCAGATTTTAGAAAATTAAAATTAATTTGAATGTGCTCTCTCAAACTTGCTGTAAATCACATGCCTCGAGATAATGTGTGTAGTGTAGGAGTAGCGAGTGCCTTGCCTCGGTTCAATCACTTTGTTTGTTTATTAGTGACAGAAGCAGACATTGAAAAGGGATGGATGTTAGTGACTTTATACATTCTGACCTTAAAATGAAGTGCTTTTGTTTGTTTGTTATTTTTCTACAGCAGTAGTCAATCATTTTGACCACCAAACATTCTGCTTTTAACAATTCAGTTTTTCTGTGTCAAATGTATTTATAAAATATACAGTGTAGTTTTTATTTGTAAATATGAGAAGGCTAAAAAAAAAAAAAAAAAACATTTCAAATGGGAAAAAAAACAAACATGTATTGGTCTGAAGGTGCCTTTGTCTGGTAAAAAAAAAAAAATTCAACCTGTTTACTATCTCAAAATCTGGCCCTAATCAGGAAACACAGGCACACATGTTGTAGATGCCTCACAGCGAGACTGATTCTCCTCAGGATTCATTTTTAATCCTTCCTTATTTATCACACATATTCACGAGAGAGGATGAGGATAGAGAGAGGCGAGATAGGCAGAGCAAATGAGAAGGAAATGGTGGGAAGAGCGATTAGGCGGCAGCCAAAGCGCTGGAGTGAAAACAAAGAAATAAAGGATGGCTGTGGACAAAGCTGTATACAGAATGGGAAACTAACAGTTTGTTCACTCTGTGGACACGTTTCTTTGGAAACCTGGGGGGTGGGGAGTGGGTATTCCACAAAATTAAGTTTCAAAATACATTGTTTGTTTTGGTCAACGTCAAACGGTTGTGTTTTTTTGGTTTTTTTTGCAAACTGTCTTGAAAATATATTCTGTGTATCATAAAACCATGTCTGGTCTACTCCCCGATACAATTGATGATGAGTGTTTGTTTTTTTTGTCTTTTTAAATAAACAATCAAATTAATTTTATTTCTCAGATAGATAGATAGATTTTGGGAAAAGGTGTACAATTAATATGTGACCACCATGTAGACTATTGGGTTCACTTTTAGTGAATGTTTTCTTAGCTTAAAGCATTAAAAAGCATTGACATATTCAAAATCAAATGCAAAGCATTTCTTTCTTAGACAGGAAAAAACTATAGGACGCACGCGCACAAAATCAATGCTTGAAATAGATTACAGTAACAGGATGAGGGCAGAGGTTGAACAACAGGGAGGGCAAAGACATTATCCTGCTGTGATAAAGTGCTGACGACTGCGTGACATGATTGACAGCCCTGCATCAGTCTGAGCGGTCCTCCGAGGTGGACTTTCACACACTTCACACCCTCAAACAACTTCAGCTGAGCATCACGTTACATCAAGTCAGCATTTTCTTGAAGCGTCCTGTTTCATTTGGGTAATAAGGCTAAGGCAAGACGTGATATTGATTCAATGTTATTTATTATGTAATTTAATGTTTATAAAAATCAGATAACGTGTACAGCTTAGCTTTGTTTTTATGCTGTTTTTTAACGTAACATTTCAGGAGAAGAGCTAAAATACTCTTGATTCCAAGTTATAGGCGACCCAAAAGTAGTTTAAATACAGTAATCAATATATACAATATCTAGATGCAAACTTGAAGTATACATCTCATTCCACTGATATTGATTGATACCAATACCACCATTGGTATCAATATTATCAGTCAACTATAGGACATGTATTGTTCATACGTTGATGTTACCTTATTGCTGTGAGGCGAAGGCGCTTGCCACTGCACCACCATATCACCCTCACGGCTCCAGCGGAGTCAAACTGACAACACAAGCACAAAGAAACCTTGCAGGTGCCAAACACCTGGAACTAGACTGAGTACATGCTTTTTCTTTATTTACCATTCAGAATGCAGCTACTGGTAATGGATGCCATCATGACAAAATTTTAAATTGTCACAGTCATCCAGGTCATTGTGGTCTTGTCTGGTAGCAAACCAGTCCAGGGGACTTCAGTCAAACTTCTTAAACACTGACACCATTATCCACTCTTGCATTATCACCAACGTAAATGCCGCAATGAATGTATACATGCTCAGTGCAGAGATCCCTATTTCATTCATTCATTCATCTTCTATACCCGCTTCCTCCTGAGATCAGGGTCACGGGGGTCTGCTGGAGCCTCTCCCAGCTGTCTTAGGGCGAAGGCAGGGTGACACCCTGGACAAGTCGCCAGTTCATTGCAGATCCCTATTTCCAATATTGCATTTATGCACGATGTACAAATTTCTATTAATAAATGTAGAATCCATGCATCAAGGAGAGAGAAGTTGGGCCGTGGCATGCAGTGATGTTGAGCAGCAGACTGAACCGCTTTAAACTTGCCAATATTTTTCATCATTTCATGATAATCACTGGAACCCTTGTTATTATTATTATCATTTTTTTTTTTTTTTCCTGACTCTGTCCATGGTGTCAGTAAAAGTACCTTCAGCTTTTGTCTCAGAGTTGTTAGTTGTGTTGGAGCGATTCAGCTTAAAGGCACTCTAGCGGAAAAAGAATTGAAATGAAGTGGAAAATGCGTAAGATTAGGGGAATACAATCTCTTCGGAACCTGTGTGTGTGCGTGTGTGTGTGTGCGTGCGTGAGGGCGAGCGAATGTAAAGCAGAAAGAGATAGAGAAAACGATGCGCTCTAAACACATGATTACATCTGCATTTCCACATCCAACATTTGTTTTCATTAAATAGCCATTCCCGCATATTTGCCTTCGCATTCCTACATTTCACAGTATTTGCATCAAATTACGTGGCAAATGAGCCACAAACATTTTTACCAGACTTAACTTATAGAGAGACGTGGCTGCATTTTCACGACGTTCTGCCACTTTAGGCTCTTAGCATACGATCAAACCCGCAACACTTTGCCGATACTTCTGCAACTCCAACGCGCCTTTGCTTTCCACCTCATGTCGCTGCAGATTGTTTTCTTTGCTTACTGGTACTGAACACAAAGTTATACTTTTAATTTCTATAGCTTCTTTTCCTTCGAAGGCCGGTGTAGATGCATGTATGTTGGAAGGCGGCTTTTTTTTTTTGGTTGTTGTTGCTGTTGTTGTTGTCTAGCTTCTGTGCTGAAAAATAGGTTAAAATCCCGGCTATTTTGATAAAAAGCACTCACAATCTACTTGGACTCAAAAACATGATTGGACTCGTACAACAGATAAACAAAATTTCTCATCCCAGAGGCAATTTTGCACACGGACAATTTTCTGTGCTTGTGGGCGACCTGCACACATCTGTTTGTCTATTACGGTGGTGAATGGGGGAGGACGGGAGGGCGGGAGGGTGGCGGGAGTGGGGGCCCAGGTATTTCGTTGATCATATCAACAGCGGCGGGGACACGGGGCATCCATCATGACCTGACCGCCTCTCCCCGCTTGCATGTACTTGAACGGGACCCACAAGTGGTAGCAATTTTCCATTTTCATTTGTTGACCACTTGACCATGTGCTTTCCCCGGCTCGGGCAGATGAGCTCTCATTCATGGTCGACTTCTGGTCTCCGCACACCCTGCAAAGCTCTGCTCCGATGCCTTCGGCTGCCGGCGACGACAGCGTGCAGGGCACAATTCGCACGGCGGTGCCTCAGAGATGAGCACGAACACGGCACAGCGCAGAAAGAGATCCACAGAAAGGAGATGCAGTGGACTGCAACAAACCGATGAAACAGCCGTAAAACAGTAATGGTAAATATTTCTGATAAATCTGGTGTTCGGGAGCAAAAGAGGCATTTCTCATTGATTTCCAATGAGAGCCTCCGTTAGGTCGAGCACTCGCTGCAGACTTTGGAAACTCTGTACTTTCGCTTTCCGCTCTATATTGAACTTTTGACTCCACTCCATTTCTATGAAGCGCTGGTTACGTTTGTGTCCGTTCATGCGCGTCCCTCGTCTTCAAGTGGCGTGGCTGTAGTTGTCGCCGTTAGTTGCGGCGAGCTCGCAGGTAATATTTAAGCGGGAGGCTACTTAAAGGCGACGGAAAACAAAGCTGCTCCTGCTCTCCCACATCATCCGTGACCTCAGCTGAACTCACATGAACTCACGGAGCTAAAGAATAAGTTCAAATCCCTTTGTCAACTGAATTTTCTTTTGTAAGTAGCACTTGAGTAATATTATTTTTGCACTTTTTTATTCATGTCATGAGTAAACATGATCTCAGCTACTTTCACTTTCACCTTTGCTTTGGTAGCATTTGACCAGGGAGATCGGTACTTGGACTCTGGAGCTGGAGCTGTGTATTTTCTCCACCACCGACTGGGTGAAGGTCATCGGTCTGACCCTTTACTTTTGAGAGGAACTACCTGTGACAGTGACGGTCTTGTCACTATGCCTCCAATTGATCATGCGCCCTGGCTACTTGTCCAGCAGCCAGGAATATTCCTTTGGCCGATTGGTTAAGCGCGCATAGATATTACCCAGGAGTCTGGTGTTTGAAGCCCACCCAGGCCCTCTGCGCCTTGCCACATACAGTACCCAATATGTTGTATCATAATTATACAACTCTGGAGTTGTTGTGATGGTTAAGTGAAGTGAATGGGGAGAATGAGGCTCTTTGCGCAGCCCTCACAGTGTCTTCTGGCCAGAAACACAACCCTAGTCTGGTACTTGCCTAGAACCTCAGTGCTGCATTAGTTTCTAATGCCTGGTGACTACCTGAGCTCAAAGAGAATGACGGATGCAGAACAGACAGGTGCCTTGTTGCTTTTGCATGTGAGAGTCTTGTTGCGCTAACCTGTCTGTGCCAAAGAGTACATTGTCTTACACTAATGTCATTAGCCTTTTATTTATTTCCATGATATCTGGTATGTGGCAGATAAGACTCCACTAATATAGGCTTTGTAAAATGACATATAAAGTCACCCAGCTTAATTTCCTTCTTACTGGATTTGATGAAAACAAATGCACATGGGCAGGGGGGAGGGAGAGGAGAGCTGTGAGTTCTGAGGACAAGATCTACAAAACTCCGGGTCTATAGAGAGAAAACAGTGACTTGCATGGTTCCCCTTTAAAGACCACACCCAACCTCTCTTTAAAACACACTCTCATTGTTTGTACTTCAAAGATATATTCAACGTCTAGATTTAATATAACTTTTTAAGACGTACCTAAATTTTACAGTAGCACAACCAGCCGCGTTTCTTTTTTTTTTCGGGGGGGGACAATGCAGTTGCTTTAAAAATAGACATTAGGTGCCAAGACAGCAACAAAATGCCGGGAAGAACTTTCAACACAGTGTGCAGCAGAGAGACAGTTGGTGGATTCCTTCTAGGCCCCCTCAGTGCACAACAGCATCCTCCTGCTCACTCATCTTTTTCTACACGTTGGCCCAGCTCCCTGGAACCACTTGCTGCTCTCCCTCTGGCCTCCTCCTCCTCTCCGTATTCCTCTTGTTTTCCCTCCATTCATCCAGCCTTTCCCTCTCTCCAGTGGCCCAGACAATGGGACCCTGACTGCAGCCAGCTGTAGGACCCCTCGAGCCATCTGAGTCTTTTCAGAGCAAAGCCCAAGGGCTCCAGGGTAAATCCTACAACTTGGCACGCTGGTGTGCCAGCGAAGGGATGCCAATGTCCGCCGGCATTGCTCCACTCTTCATTCACAGCCTCCTTTCTTTGTTTTACAGTGCGTCTCTCTCCACCACTGTATTTTACCATATTCTCTGTCGCTCTTGAGTTTTTTTGGAGGGGAAGAGCTTGTTTTGCTTCTTATTTTCTTGCTGTTTTGGCACAGACAGGGTGTTGAATGGCCCAACCTTCTCAGCATGCTCAGCCAGGTATGCGTGTACTGAGTGTAAATTATATAAAAAGGAAAACATTAAAAAAAAAAAAAAAAAAGTATTATAATCAATAATCAATCACTATAATTTTTTGTAGTGTGTTGTGTGGAGCTATACTTAACATAATGAAAGTTCGCATTTTGGCCTCTTGTCAGGTGCAAAAAGTATTCACATGTATCTGTACTTACGTAAAAGTACAGATACTTGTGTAAAAATAAATACTCTGATAAAAGTAAAAGCACTGATTAAACTCATTTACTCAAGTGAAAGTAAAAAAAGTGGGTTCTGTTATTATTATTTTTTTGTTTTATTTTGTGCCCTTAGTTTAACAATATATTGTTCTATATTATTTGTTGAGAATTTTGCAAAAATGAAAAGGTATTATTGGATTTTCTTTGAATGTTATTTTCTACATTTTTATTATTCTCTGTAGGGAAAACTTATTGAACAGACTCCTTTGACTCCAAAGCTGATGTACTAGCTGATGTAAATAATCTTCCTGTTAAATACAATCCCATATTATTTTTTAACTCCACAACAGCATAGTTTAAATTGCTCCACTTCAAGCAACAACTATAATAATAATAATAATAATAATAATAATAATAATAATAATAATAATAATAACAATAATAATAATAATAATAATAACAATAAATTAAATGCTTTCAACAGAAATAGTATATTTTATACTCAAAAGTAGCAAGCATGTTTTTCCAGTGTAAGGAGTAGAAAGTACAGATATTTATATTTGTGAACAAATATAGGGGTAAGTAAAAAGTATTCAGAAAAGACACTCAAGCATACTTCAGAAGAATAGAGTAAAGTAAATAAGTAATATAAGTAAATAAGCAAAGTAAAATCCTGATACCTGAAAAATCTACTTGAGTACAGTAATAAAGTATTTGTACTTCATTACTTCCCACCACTGCTGATGGCTGGATGCAATTACAGGAAATGTATGAATTTATGAATTTTAGTGCATCTTCATGTTGTCATTGTTTTTAAATGTCAAAAAGCTAACTTGTTTTGTACCAGTACTACATTAGACAAACATATAATTTGAATTAGCTATCACCTGTTAAGAAAACTTTAAGTAAAATACCTGGCCATTCCCAGCTCTTCTGGTTTAACTACTACTGCTGCCGTCCATGCACCTGAAAGCCGGGAACACAGAGAAGCACTATCAGGAGAATAACACAGTGGTGCAAACACACGTCCTCCTGGCGCTGCCCTTTAAATTATCAGCAGAAGCTGGGGGCTCCGGTGAAGGATTGGAAGGGGCAAACACGGGGGCTGCTGTACAGCAACATAAAAGGAGGATGGCACAAAGAGTGATGGGCCGGGTTGCCATATCTGCTGTTTGGCCTTCATTTGTTCCGTCTGACCCCCAATAGCCCCCATCCTGCTGATCAACACCCCCTCCCCTTTCATTTACGACTTTATAGAATCATTTGCATATGGCATTGGCAATGCTGCTTTTTTTTTTTTATTGAGGTCATTTTTATCAGCAGCCATGCCAACAATAAATTCAGTTTACTGGTGGACAAGGATGACCTTTTTTCACTCTCTAATCAAGCCATTACAGGCTGAGTCCACACTCAGACAGCAGTCTTTCCTCCTTTGTTTATTCCTGCTTATCAGCTTAAAGAAAGAAGGGAGTGTTTAGTGGGGTTGGGTGTGTGTGTGTGTGTGTGTGTGTGTGTGTGTGTGTGTGTGTGGGGGGGGGGGGGGGTGGTATTTCATTTTCAGCCATATAGATATACCTGAATATGCAAGCATTGGAGTGACACTTATTTGCGGACAATCAAAACTTACAAGAAATGACGAGCTTTGGTGGAAATGACGCAGGAGTCAACTGATAGGGTTGCTTTTCACACTTGACCTGCTTTGCTGTGTTCACAATTAGCTGGGCTTTTCAAATTTGCAGAAATTTTCTGACTCTCGAACTTAAGGATGGAAGGTTCCATCTCCCGGGTCAAAAGTGCAGAAAACAAACAATGACACAACGGTGTTACTCAAGGCCACTATCAATATTAGGGATCATTGCCTATCACACAATATTACATTTAATGTTAATAGGTGTCAGTATTAATAACCTATTTTAAGTGATCTTGACTGCTGTTTTGCTCTAAATTACAGTGTGCCCGCAGTCTTCCATTAAACCCAAATGAGCAAAAATTGGTATTCAGATATAATTCGGGTTTGAAAATGCTGTATGTCATGACAGATTACAGTTTCCCCTTTGAACAAATTCAGGTCATTGTCATGGCACATAATCCAGAAACTTTCAGAGAAATGGGGACTTGGTTTGATTGTGGTAGCAAAGTTCAGGTTCTTTGAGTTTGCTTTCACGCTGCACTTGGCCTAACAAACTGAACATTTTTGAATAGCATATGCGCCATTAAACTGCGTCAGAGTTTGACTGCACACCTCCCAAAAGATATATGAGATATATATATATACATACATGTTTCTTTACAACCTGGAAATGTATTTTTAACAGCTGTCTTACTTGAAGCTAAAGGTTTGTAAACCGCTTTTGCAATACCGTTCCTACGGCCAACTTTTTACCTTTTTACTCATAGCCTGTTTCCTTGTTACGTCATCGGTGCTCAAACACATTTTCCACGTTAACAAAATGACCTTCCCCAAGTCTGAACACACCACACCCCAAACTTTTCACCCCGACACTTCCAGACTCTGTTACATCTGTTCTGCACCTGCAGGCCCGTGTTCCTTCCTCGCCTCGGTGACCTGATCTGAGACAGCTGCTGCAGTGGATTAAGCCTGGATTTTTAAACAACTATGGCTCTGGCGGGGGCCAGGGGAAGGGTCCTTCTCCGGCCCCTCCCCCTTGCTGAGAGTGGCACACCCCTGGGGAGAGGTATAGAGAGAGGAGGGGCCCCTTGTGTGGTCGGATGAGCCGCCGAAGCTCTTCATTGGCGCTGCGACAGGACAGGGTTGCGCCGACTTGACGTCCACCGTGAGGGTGAGACCCGGGGTGAGACAGTCACTTTGGCCTTTTCAGCCCTTGACAAGAGAAGGAGTGATCAGAATCTGCCTCCTCTCCCTTTTCCACCTCTACCATGGCTCTGCACTTGGCTCCGGCGTCACTGCAGACGCGGGTCATCTGGGCACATTAACTCACAAATCCCCAAAAAGTTCAGTCGCTTGCGGATGCAGTCGTGCTAAATGTGTCCATTTGCGTCAACCTTCTTCTATTTGAACGAGAGGGCTGGGGGAGTCAGAGTGCTCGCACGTGTGTGTGTGTGTATGTGGCGGGGGGGGGGGGGGGGGGGGGTTGCAATATCCATCTCTCTTGTAGTTGACAGTCCCCATTAAAATGCCAAGCGTGCTGAGGACTGAGCCAGCAAGACGGCCGCAACTTGTTTCCCACACTGTTGTGACAGCGAATGCAAATAGGCCGTCTCTCTCTTCCCCCCGGAGAGAGACGGAGAGTGGCAGGCAGCGGGGGGGGGGGGCGGTGGGGGGTGGGATGGTGGGAAAAAGAAAAAAATCAGGAGATGAGTAACACCAGCCATTGACGGCGTTGGGGGGTAGGGGGGCAGACGGGGTGGTGGTGGTGGTGGTGGGGGGGGGTGTTCCCCTCCTCCCTCCATCCTCCATTGGATCCTGTTAATGACTTCTCCTTCCTCGGCTCTGCCATCAAAATATTATATCAATAATTGCTGGCGAAAAATTAAACAAGTAAAACAATGAGACGGCCCCGGGGGCTGCCTTCCCCCTCCAAATTAGTCTGTGCATTTTAGAAGAAGGTCACTTCCTCCTCCTCCTCCTCCTCCGCCACCTCCTCCACCCCCCCCACCCCCACCCACCCCTCCACCCAACCCCCCGCGGCCCCCTCCTCCTGCTTCCATCGGATCAGTGACACATTCTTCTGCGTGATAGCGCTGACCTGAGTTTGAATTTAGAGTGTTCATTAATAGGATATTATGCCATATGCTGGGTGCACTGTCCTATTGTAATGTGTGGCACTGGTTTAAGAATTTGTAATTAGTGCCGATATAATGAAGGAAACACAGAGCTAATGCTAACTGTGGTCCCCCCCCCCCCTCTACCCCCCCCCCCCACCCTTTACCCATGAAAAAAAAAAAGAAAGGAAAAGATTTGCTTTTTGAATTTAAAGCGGCAGCAGTGGTCATTTACTGACCCACTGGCTCAGCAGCCACAATAACTTCAGCCTCTCTCAGAACTTGTCAAGTTTGCACTTGTGAACTGGAAGTTTTGGAGGCGGACCTTACGGATCAGAACCTCTGGGATACGGGAGGCCGCAACTCCGCCATTTTACAATTGGAATGGCTTGACTTAATTTACCTCACATGAAATGTTTAAACTAGTACATTTACACCGTGAAAACGTTTATTTAGTGCTTTTTGTTCAACAACATTTCTCTTTCTGTGCAAAATCTGTGCATTCTGGGTCCGTTTGTTGAGCTTTAGCCGCCTTTTGCCCCTTTTCTGTTTATTCTCCGTGCCACCATAAAAGACAGAACCGTAAACTATTTTTTTGAACTACACATATTTTCTGAAAATCCATTTAGTTGCCCTACTGTGTCTAGACTGATAGGTGATGTGTCAACTCAATATTGGTCTGCGTTTGTGTGCCCATGGTACAGCTAAATGCTGAATATGCTGAATCATCTTTAATGCAGCAATTTCTCTTATACACAGGAGGTTGCCACGACAGGTTGCATTTCAAACTATGCTTTGTACTTTGTTTAAATTATTTTTTCTGTGTGTTCAGTTATTGACCACCTCCATCTTTTCACTAATATTTTTTGTGAAAAAAATGACTGCAGTGTATGTTTGTCACTTGCAGGTTTTCACTTTTTTGTTCTTTTGTTGAAGTGACTTAATTACCCTGATTAGTTCTTATTTTTGTATGCATATTTTTCAAATATTGTCTTATAATTAATAGCCCACTTTGAATAGTCAAGTTTGTGTAAAAAGTTATTTTGTTCGCTCTGTATAATACAATTATGTATCGTGTCGACACCTGCTGAAGAAGTCAGAAATGTACATTTTATTATCTTGTTGGATGTGATCTTTTGGCAATATTTGTTTTTATTAAATGCCACAAGTTGTACCTTGTCTCTTGTTGTATTCATCAGCTGTTGGCTGTACAGCAGGGGCCACGATGAGCTAAATGCTCTCAGAAAAAAAATAAATCAATAAACCATCTGATGAGATAATGTTAACGCAATATTGATATTGATGACATTTCCATGGCTTATCTTTTCCAGCGAATATTGTACATTTAGATATGATTACCACATTAACATAAAGAAAGTCTAGATTTTGACCTCAATCGACAATCTGTGTAGATTTCCTGGTATAGAACGACGCTGCACTCCACATGCTCTCTTTTTTTTTTTTCCCCCTCCGCACATGCTGCCTCTGTGTCCCACCAGCACTAATTTTCTTTCATAATGATCTTCATGGGTGGCACTGAAGGATGAGGGTTTGAGTGGCTTTTTCCTTGGCGCTGTCCCAGCACTTTCAGCCCTGATGTGCTGTCATAATTATGCTGTCTGTGCTAAATGCCTATTGTGTAAATGTGCAGTGTAGCTGCCAACAAAAGCAGAAAATTGAGGGATTTTTTTTTTTCACCCGGCAGTAAATAATTGCATACAATGTGGGCCTTGTGAGGAGTTTATCCTCGCAGAAGGCATCATTCCTGGGGTAATGTATGGAATAAGACAATGACACAAGATGTCCCCTGTTGGCAGCTGTGAACCCGGCCACACAGAGATTAGGAAAGGGGCATTAAGGGGATTCACATTTATCAGAAACGTTGCTACTTCTGTCGAGGCTGTTGGATGCCTAAACGTTGTGAGTTTTTCCCATTTCCCATCAGAAATAACGATCAAATAAATAATGGAGCCCATGTTCAGTGTGTATTACATCGACAACCAATTATAGTTACGATAATTTCAAGTAGTTTAAATGGATAGTTCAACATTTTGTCAATTTCACCTGTTGTCATAATCCCTATGGTCACATGAGTAGGTATATTCCCTTTAATTATCAGCACAGACCGAGCTGTGAGCTGCTCAGTGAAGAGAATGAAGGTGAACGGTACAACTACACTACGGTGGCCAGGAGCTGCAAACGTGCTGCAATCACAGAAACTGCTGCAAATTCAAAAAACTAAAGGGAAGTGCATCAGGCCACTAGGGGCACCAAACTCGGGATTGACCAACCCTGCAGGATCAATCCCTCTTTAAACTGAGAGTATGATGTATTTTTCTGTGTTAGTTTAGGTTGAGGTGGAAGAGGTTGAATAAAGGGGTACATTTCCCCTTCTGAGGGAGACTGGAGCTACATCTGTTGACGCTATTGTCTGTCTGAACCAAAGAAAACCAAGAGTATATGTACAAAATTAATGTCAGTATGCTGGCATTTTATTTTTTTTTTTTAATTATGTTTTACTGCAAACTTTGGCAAAGGTCAAACTAAAGTACTGTTATCAGCGATTCTGACGTTAGCCACTGCAACAACTTCCAAAACCCAAAGGTTCTGAATTTGCGGATTTACATAGCAAATGTTAGCAGAGACTTTGGTTGTGTTTTGTGATGGAGAAAGAGCGAGCAAACTCACAACATTTAGGCATCCAACAGCCTCAACTGAAGTAGTAACGTTTCTCATGAATGTGAATCCCCCTAATGCCCCCTTCCTAATCTCAGTGTGGCCGGGTTCACAGCTGCCAACAGGGGACATCTTGAGTCATTGTCTTATTCCATACATTACCCCCAGAATGATGCCTTCTGCGAGGATAAACTCCTCACAAGGCCCACTTTGGATGCAATTATTTACTGCCTGGTGAACAAAATCCCTCAATTTTCTTGTTTTGTTTGCAGCTACACTGCACATTTCCACAATGGGCATTTAGCACAGAACCCATCAAATGCACAATCCAACAACTTCAGTAGGCTCTTGTGGACAAGCTGTGACCCGGAAATTTGCCACATTGTGAAGTAATTATTATGTAACATTACAACACATGGAGCAAAATACTCTGAATTCTTTTTTGAATAAAGCGCTGGGAGGAGTGACCGTGCCATAGTTACTTGGGTTTTGGCTCAAACAAATAAGGTCATCGTCATAGGAATCATCATCACTGTTCACCATGAAGTCCACCAAGATCAGACGTCAGCTTCTTCTCAACAAACATTATTTTGCTGGCGAGACTGGCAGCATTAAATGTGCACTATTGAAATCACTCAACCCCCGCGAGTGTGTTTTGAATGTAGTTCCAGCAATGCATTTGCCTTGAACAACTCATGGTGATACATAATTTATTTCAGTTTAGATCCCCCCCCCCCCAATTCAGATTTGGATTTGGATTCTGATTCAGTTGTATACTGTCATTGTTGCATTGTAAAATAAAAGAATAATAATAAAAAAAAAAATACAATGTGAAAGTTTTCACGAGGGACACAACACTGTAGTTCTGATTAAACCTTTACAATTATTATTATTATTTTTTTATGTGACGAAAATGGTCCCACTGAATATACAGTAAGAATGGATTCCATAGTGCAATGATTCAATAATGCATCCCATCCTATGACACGGCCCACTTCGCCCATCTGCGTTACGTTTTGAGTCAGATAGCTCGATGGATGTATGAGGAGGAACGCAAACAACAATGGGTCATTACTGAGACGTGTTTGTGCTTCTGAGACTGATCTGATCCTGCTAATTAGGCCTCTAAATCAAATGCACACGCGTTGCCGCACTCTCGTGTTCAGCGAAGCTATTTGGCGATACAAGACTGTTTTAGCGTCTGCTTTTGCTGCTGTTGTCTTGTTTGTTCATACACGCAGCTCTGAAACAGGAAGTCTTTTGGGTGGACACGTGCTGTTGTAGGTTTTTGTTTTTTAATGGAAAACTAATAATATAGCTGATATTTAGGCTCAATGAACAACAGGTTATTTGGAGATTTTATTTTCCTGACTAAAAAAAAACAAAAAAACAAAAAAAAAAAACTGTCAATGTCTCTCAATCATGTTCCTTCACTAAACAACCCACATTTCTTCCGCAATCATTGCCAGGTATTTGTGGTTCAATTGATGATCACACAAGGGACTGGGTGATTATAAATATCAACAAGTATAATCACTCATATGATCATATAGCACAGTTTAAAGTGGTGCTCAGATTTATTATGCCCAGAGCGACTGCCTGCATATTTCACGGTCATTATACAATCAAATCATGTTTTGAGGTAAGGTGGTGGAAAAGTTACTGTTTTCAGATGTGTTAAGTACCAGTAGTTTTGGCCACTGCTGTATGAGCCCATCAAATTTTATTATGCATGCGATATTGTACAGGCAAAGCGAGCACTGTGCACATCCCTCCAAATAGCCTGGACTCCTCTGTTTGAGCTAAATCCTTATGCACATCGTCTCTAGATAAATGGCAGAAACTCTTTATATCTGTCTTTTATTTATAATTATGACAAAAACGTTGGGAAAGTGCAGCAGAAAAAGTCAGATTATCTAGTTTGATTGATCGTGTGATTTGACTGACACGCAAACCATCAGCATGGGAGCGGGATGTCTATGTAATTGTATATGCATGTGTTTATGTATGTATTCTTATACCTGCTTGTACACATTTATATATGACCATTTACATTATAACATTATATATCTTTTATGGTATGATATCAGTTAATGTAAAAAGGGAGTAGGACTAGAAAAGTTTTTGAACTTCTGCCTGTTCCTTTTGAACTTGGAAATCTTCATTTGAATGATGTACTTCAAATGTTTAAAAAAAAAAAAAAAAGATTAAATGGGATGTTTTATTTCTTGAATGTAACCACATGTAGATGTTCTCGCATATCTTTTTTTCTTTTTATTCTTTTTAACATGTTAAAATAAAAAAAAAATAGACTAAATAGGCTACAATAAGCTAAATCTAGAATCCTCAGACCACAAAGTCGAGACTCTATAGCAAATGTGATGTGTATGTAAGTACACATTTTGAGATTTCTTTAAGTGCTCCACCTTTCAATATTGTGTCTGACCTGATCACCTAATGATTAAAATGTGAACCTATTTTCCATTAAGCCAAGTGATGCAAAGTGACAAATTTCCAGCTCACTCTGCGTGTGTGTGTGTGTGTCTGCGTGCACGCACAGTGCACGTGCAGCCTGATGTACATTTCTCCCATTTTCTGAAAGGCAAAAATCTGATTTTATTTTTTATTTTTTATTATTTTTTTGGAGCAAAGTGCCCATGCGTAGGAGCCGGGCACGCTGGAATATATTCTGCGGCTGTCCTGCACATGACGTTGCACATAAATATTCAATAAATTAGCTGTGGCCGTTTTATAGATTGATCAGTCATCTCTGGCACACTGTGACAGGCACCGCTGGAGCTGAAATATTAATGCTGACAAATTAGGGATTTCTGAGTAAATGGTATCACATTGCACGGCTTCACTCAAATTGACTCCCTGGCATGAGGGCACATTTGCCAGCGCTGTAATATACTCTCCTCCCCTGGCCACCCCCCCAGCCCCAGCCCTCTCTCTCCCTCCCCCCACGCCCAACCCTCTGCCCTCCTCCCTCCTTCTCACCCGCCGCCTCAAAAATGACATTCATTATTTTATCGTTAAGCAGCAGTCATTCTTTTCCTGCAGCCCAGGAACTGGGGAAGACAAGGAAAGTGGGGGGATGGGGGGGGGAGAAAATGAGGCACCGACGGGCCAAATCACAGCCCGGCTCTGGCTTTTTTTTTTTTTTTTTTTTTTCTTCCGCCTTGGCAATTGGCGCTCTTCTCTTTGTGACCCCGCGGGCCCCTGTTGAAAATGGCAGCGCGTTCCACTGCAAAGGCAGCGGCGTTCCCGGCTCTCTGGGGAAATACAGCTGCGTGCGCGAGGTGCAGGCTGCTGGGTCAGAGCGGGAAGGGAAGGGAAGGGAAGGGAAGGGAAGGGAAGGGAAGGGAGGGGAGGGAAAGGAAAGAGGATTCTCTGCCGGAGTCCCTGCAAGTATTTCAACCAGCTCGACAATTACAGGCGGCCGAGATCGCGGCTCAACTCACCAACAGACACGTTGGGATGGCGCGCAGCAGTCGTAAATGCAGTTAGACAGTTCGTTAGGAGAGACAAGCAAGAGGGTCAGTATCGGTTGAAACAATGCACACTTATTTGTTGTTTTTTTTTTACAATCTTTCAAAAATGCCTCTATTTCTTTTTGCCTCCTCTTTTTAGGAGATGGAGAAATCAAACTGTACGGCTCGTATTTCAATTTGATCTAAATCCGATCTATCTACTGTATCTGTCTATCTATCTATCTATCTATCTACTGTATCTATCTATCTATCTACTGTATCTATCTATCTATCTATCTATCTACTGTATCTATCTATCTATCTATCTATCTATCCATCTATCTATCTATCTACTGTATCTATCTATCTATCTATCTATCTACTGTATCTATCTATCTATCTATCTATCTATCTACTGTGTCAATCTAAGGCCCTGTCCACACGGGAACGTTGCCGACTTTTGAAAAAAGTTGCGTGCCCACGCTGACAGATGGAAACGGAACGGTGGGTGAAAACGATGTAATGTGTATGCCACACCGAAACGTGGCGCTGTTAACAGACGCTGACACAGCCACCGGACCCACGATTTAGAAAGAGGGCATTTCGGCGACACACTAAACACACAGAAAACAAAAATGGCGAGTAGCGGGGAAAAAAAGTGAGTCCGACGTCATCGTTTCACAAGGAAAAGCCGTTTTCACTGTCCAGACGGCAACGATGTGACAACGGCCAAACGGCCTTGTCAGATTTTACCACTCTGGGACCCGTTTTCAAAAAATACCGTCTCGGGCCGTTGCCATGTGGACGAAACGCCGTAACGGTTAAATACTTTACCGTTTCCACCAAAAAAACCTTCCCGTGTGGACGGGACCTAATATATACGACTATTTACACCAAAAACCTTTTTTTACAGCAACATTTAAAATTTGATTTCAGATGTGGTTGTTTATTCATTTTAAATATAGATAACCTTTAACACACGGAACTGTATAAGTTCAAACATATCCAAGACATTTCCTTCCACGCTCGTCAATGCTCCCCAGCGCTCGACCCTTTCACTTCCTTTCAGAAACATGACGACCCTCATGACCTACAACGATCGGAGCGCTTTTGCACCGAGTGTCTCCCTCACCGAAGCGACGCTGTGCGTTATGCAACGGCGCCGAGTGAGACACGCAGGCCCGCCTCCACATTTACTTATGCATGGCTTCGGCGATTCACCCTTGCGGTTTTGTTCCGCACAATGGAGAGAAAGACCCTGCTCAGCAATAAGCCGCGGCTCATCTGCTGCTAGTCAGCCTGTAATGAATGAGGCCTGCATCCGCAATCAATACTGTCTGTGAGGAATCACCAGCAGCAGCAGCAGCAGCAGCAGCAGCAGCAGGCCGGAACAGTCGCACGTCAGACAAATTCTTATGCCAAAAAGGGTTAAAAAAAAAATATATATATATACATACAGTATAATAATACAGTGTGACCACAGGGCCTGGGCCTTAAGGACGTATGTTGCTCGTTCATTCTTTTAGTTCAGTTGTTGAGACATACTTGCATTAATCTGCACTGATCGCCAGTTTGTTAAATATCTCAATTTTGCCCTCTATCCAGATTCCCTCACTTACTTTTGCTGTGAATTTGAGGTCTGCGCAAATGGGAACAACCCCAGCCAAAGAATTCTTGAAAAATAGATTTGCCTTTCATTTGGTCAAATCTTTAAGTTTACTGACATGTTCATTTAAGCTGGCAGGCTGCATTTGCGAAGTGAGTGAAAATATTACAAAAAAAAATCCCCCCATGAAAGACATTGCATTCATGCTCCAATAGTGAGCATTCTCTTCTATTTGCTGAAATGTTTTAGAAATTTCCCTTTTGCTCCAGAGGCCAGTGTCACATTTCCCTCGGGGATGAATAAAGTATTTATCTATGTATCGATCTAGACTGAAAGAACACTGACAGAAGAAGAAACAGAAATGCCTTCTATATGTTTATTTTGTGTCTAAAAAGTCTATAACTTTAGTGATTTGAAGGGAAAATAGCCCTGCTGTTTTATTCCAACAGGAGAAGCTGCCTTAGTCCTTAGTCAGGATTTCCTTCCTTGCCATCCCTGCTCATCTGAAGTTGGTTGAAATTTTAAATACACAAAGCATCCCCGCAGACGACGGTTAAATAGCGCGGCAGATTTATTTTGATGCTCTGCAAAAAAAACAAAAAAAAAAAACAACAAATAATAACTAAAATGGGACACAATTTTAGCCTAAAAAACAGACAAACACGTGGCACAATAAATGTTCAAAACAACTCATCTAGTGTAATCCCAGTCCCCACAAAATTGACATGCTTTCTAAAGCTGGAATCTTTAGGGCGTGGGCGTGCACTAATGATTTTAGCTTAGCGACGCTACTGACTGGAGGGTGTTTGAATTAGAGGGGGAGATTCAATTTTAGGTCATTTAAAGTTTAATGTTTCTAAGCGTGCATCTCGGTGGGCGGTGCGTTTGACAGAGAGAGGGAGAGAGAGAGAGAGAGAGAGACAGAGAGAGAGAGAGGGGCACGGATGGTCAACACGGAGGGTTCAAAGGTCGGGTGCAAGTTGTACACGGGGAAAAGAACAAGCAAAAAAACATTCTAGCGTAAGAGTTGCAGAAAGTGTGCGCGCGTGTGTGTGTGTGTCATTTGACCTTTGACCTGGCTGCGGCCTCTGCAGATCACTTTGATGGCAAAATAAAAAAAAAAAAAAAAACTGTCAGGGGAAGTTAAGAGGAAGAAAAAAAGAAAGAGAGCAAGTGAGACGGGAAACTGTCTGCAGTCCGTCCGTCAGCCGTGGTGATGAATAGAAATGGAATACCCTCCTCTCTGCCCTGATCCCTCAGCACACACCTCTCCCTTCCTCCCTCCCTCATACCGCCCTCCTCTTAATGCAATCACTCGGCTTCGCCGCCGTCTGTCCCTTTTTTTTTCCCCGACACCGGCCCGTTTTTGTAAGCAAATTACTCCGTCAGAACCCGGCGGCGCCTGTCCATCAACGCTGAAGGAGGAGGTGGAATGTCACTCAGACAGCTGACTGACAGGGCGGTCGTAGGAAGAGAGAGAGAGAAAAGAGAGAGAGAGAAAAGATGAGGTGGAGGATGGACAGATGGATGGATGGAGCAAGAGATGGTTAGGGGAGAGGAGGAGGAGGAGGAGGAGGAGGAGGAGGAGGAGGATAGGAAAGGAAATGGAAGGACAAATGATGTAGAGGGCAAAGGCAGCGGAGATAGGGAGCGTGCAGGAGTGGGAGTGGGGTTGGGGGTGGTGGTGAAGGAAGGGAAGTGGGGGGGGGGGGGAGAAAAAAAAAAGTGGGTCTCCTCTTTTTGTCCCCTGGGTGTGGCAGTATCAAGTCAATCTGGGGGGCTAATTCGTGTCAGAGTTTGAATCCTATCTCCTTGAGAGGCCAGCCAGAGGTTGATAAAAACTGAAGTGGAATTGAAGTTGGATCCACAGGAGGATAGAAGGGGCACAACAATGGACTGGGTGGGGGGAGGGGCAGCAACACCCCCGCCGCCCCCTCTGACCACCCCCCCCCCCTCCCGACCCCCGACACACACACACATACCCTTCCCTACTCCAACAATCCAACCTTTCCAACGTTGTGACCTTGCCCAGAGTGTCGCTGGCACTTGCACTTCCCCACCGTTCTCCGAAGGAAAGTTCCTTCGTCCCTTCGACTCAGCAGCTCCGAGATCTGTGTCGCCCGCTCTCTACTGCCTGCACCGGATCACCCGAGCAATTATCATGTAGTCTAACAAGGGAGAAAACAACAAAGGAGAGAGAAAAAGAAAGACGTAAATGGTCACAGCGACTGGAAACGAAGTCTAGCGGTTGTACGTTAAGAAGAAGTATTTAATACTTTGTATTGTTTGAAAAAAAAAAAAAAAAAAAAAAGCAATATGTAACATTCAAATTGCCTTTATGATATTGTATCCCCACCAGCCCGGCCATGTAGATGATGATCTTTAAATTGCACATTCAGTCGGTGTTTGATGATAGAGCTGTCCCCATTTTGTCTCCTCTCCTTGAATGATCAGTCGGTCTCACAGTGATGAAAGTCGGACCGACAGTCGGTCACATGGATAAAGCAGAAGCAGGTTGGAAGGTTTCAGATGGGCTCAATGATGCAGAGGAGTTCACTTAAGAGGAAAGAGGGTGGCTCAAGGTGCTTGCCGCGACGTTGCGTTGGGGGCAAGTTTCCAAGTTCAGATCTCCACATCGTCGGCTAAAGAATGTTGGTGAGTTGAAAGTACTAAACACTTTGAATGCATGAGGTCACGCAGTGTGTGAGTGGGGGACATTCAATGTAATATTTGTATTCGCAAAAACATGTTAAACACTGAGAGTGGGACCGCTAACACTTGACATCTCCAATAAATGTACTGGTGAGATGGTGCAATCAACGTGTTAATGTTGGTTCAAGATATTGTTAGCATCAACTAAGCATGTATGATGTGTTACCACAGTTCAGTTGTAGCTAATGTAAACTTCTGGAGTTAAATAAAATGTTTCCAACCTCATTGCAAATTTGTTATAATTGGCCGTGGCTACCTGTGGCGTTTCGCAGACTGGCAGTGTCCAATCATGCCTTAATAGGTTATTATTGATCTTTTTTGGCTTTTTATGTACTGATCAAAAAATGACAATCTTCATGTGTATTGAAATAATGTAAAATTCAAAATGCGGGTTTAAAGCTAAATTTACCATCAAACTGTTTTTTTTTTTGTTTTGTTTTTTTTTCAAATGTTCCGCTCAGGTGCGCACTGCTCACCAATCTGAAATGAAAGCGTTGTTCTACATTTACTCCCCACGCTTTATGTTCCTTCCCTCCCTCGTTCTGCTTCATTCCCCTCATCCGCAAACAAACCCCCACCCCAAACCTCGTCTCCTCTGAGCTGCGTTAATACCAGATTCCGCCTCCAAATCACAAGGAGGAGAGAAAAAAAAAAAGCAGAAAATTAAGCACTTGAATTTGGAATCAGCCACACACAAGGAGGCTGGATGAGAGCAGATGAGACCCTTTTTAAGGGAATTAATGTATATTTTAACAGGCTTTGAGGGAAGCGTGGCAGGAATCCACCGCGTCGTCTTCTCTCACTAAGACGCAAGGAGCTCTATTTTTATTTTTTTTTCATTTTTTTTTTTTTTTTTAATAAGGGTGAGGTGGCAAATGGAAAAGCAAAGGAAAAAAAAAAACAGCGAGGAAGGTCCGTGTAGGGCAATGCCCAGACAGACCTTTAGCGGCTCTCAAAAATGGATCAAACTAATTAAGTTAGTCTGCAACCTTCATGGCCCCTCAAATACTCCATGCCACAGATACACACCGTGATTAGGGCCGTCTCATTCCATCTCAGAGGGCACCCGCGTGCACTGGCAGTGCCCATCATTGGAGCGCCACTCTCATTAGTGGCAGCATCCCAATGCAGGCGTTTGTATTTTGTTGTTTTTTTTTTTACATTATTTTTAAATAAACAGATAGATCAAAGTTGCATAACGCTAATAGTCCTCCAGCATCTCGCGTTTCCCTTTTTCCGGCCGGCCGCGGCGCAGACGGAGGGGAATGCGTTTGAAAATATCAGACAGTGTTGTGTTTTTCTTTTTAATAAGGGCAGATTAAGAGATTTGCCATTCGACGCTCAAACCCACAACTGTCAAAACAGCAGGCGAGGAAAGTAGGAACCCTCCAGCACCCCTCGCCCCACACACACACACACACACACACCACCACCACCACCCACCCAGCTTGGAACATCCCCCACTAAGAATACATAAATATGGATCTGTGTGAGTGGGCATATTTATGAGAGATAAATGTGTTTTTTTGGGGGGGGTGTGTGCACGTGAGTGAGAGCATATCTGTATTTATTTTAAGATTAAAACGGATATCAGCAAGCGATACGGGACCCATCTTTGATTCATGATTCGTTATTTTTTTTATTTTTATTTTTTTTTTTTTAATCCAGAGTTTGGGATGTGCACATCAGAGGGCATTTGGCAAAACCACGACAGAAAATCTCACTAGGGATTATTGATCCCCCCCCCCCCTCCACAAGCCCATCCCCCACCTCCACACATCCAAAGTCCATCCGTAAGGAACAGAGGAACAGCAGCTGTTGGGCCTCTGTCAACACTGTCAATCGCTAAGACACACAACCTGCTTGTCTCGCTTTGACCTTTGACCCTCTCCACTGCTCCAAACGCCTGCAGCTGCCAATGTCACGGCCAAGGCTGGCAGGCCGAGCTTTGTCCTGGACGTCATTCCAGCCCCCCCACGACCCCCCCACCGCCACCGCTCTGCCCCGTGGCAACCCCAGCCACCAACCCAACAAAGCCGGACAAATGATTTCGATTTGTCCTCTGCAGTCCGCGGAAGAAGTTATCGATACAATCCGGCAAATGATGTCAAGGATTTGTCAGCAAAGCTTATGAATGACAAAAACAGCCCACCTCTTTCCTCCCCCTTCACCCTCCTCCTCCTAACCTTAAAAAACACCTTTACAACAGGCCAGGAAGATTGAGAGCCAGGAAACTTTATTGATTTCTGTCCCCTGCATCCTCACCCTCACCTTCTTAAATAGAAGCTCAGGCTACAAAGGGCCAGAGCAGCAGCTTTTGTGTGCTAAAATGTGGCTAAAAGCTTTCTGGAAGGTTGAGGAAAGGGATTGAATTGGATATTGCATCTAATGCTGCCTCCAGCAGATGGGCTTTACAAGCGAAAAGGGGGGATGGGGGGGGAGGGGGGGGGCGGGGAGAAGCTGTGTTTGGCTGGCAACCTGGTTGGAGGGTTGTTTGACTGGCTGGCTGACATCTCTTCATCCCCTCCTTCCTTTACCTTGGTTTGTTTGTGAATGAGCTCAGTCTGACGGTGGGTAAATATATCAACTTTGTGCTGCTGACAAAAGGAGGCTGTCGGGAGGTTAGTGGGCTGAGCTCACGCCTCCGACGTGGACACTGAGACGCGACAGAAGCCGGCAGAAGGGGTGCGACGCCAAAGACGGCGTGTCTGGCTGGAAGCGCACGCGCTAAATGTGGGTCGCAGACATGGAAAACAAATAAGAAGAGGGAGGAGTGGGTTACCAGTGCCAGCAGTGGACACGAGAGCGATCAAGGGGAGGAGGAAGAATTCTGTGATGTGAATAAAAATAGGCAGATTACTGCCGAATGGTTTTGAGAGACTTTGGATGCCTCGGCTTGCTCAGAACTTGACTGCCAGTCTTGTCATTTTGCGGGACGCTAGTCAAGGCTGAGCCCATGATTTTTTCCAGACTTGGAAGAAAAGAAGCAAACTGCAGGGCAGCGACCGGGGTGGACTTAACCCTCACGAAGCCTCCACTTACGGCTTGCAAAAAAATACTCAACATTGTCTGCATTAACGTGGAAGAAATAGCGAGGTTGCTTTTAGAAACGGCCATATGTTTCACTTTAGACGTTTCGGCCCTCGTCACACAAGGAACAAGCACA
The DNA here is from genome assembly GCF_046127955.1 of Nelusetta ayraudi. Lineage (NCBI taxonomy): Eukaryota > Metazoa > Chordata > Actinopteri > Tetraodontiformes > Monacanthidae > Nelusetta > Nelusetta ayraudi. Next base: position 4,874,187 of record NW_027466098.1, on the reverse strand, counting down.
CTGCTCTCTGTTTTCACAAGTCCAGCTATTATCAATTATAATGCTCCCAAGGCCCCAAAACAATGAGTGAGGTCAACATGTGAACAGGAATCAGGGATTTTCAACAAGCCTCTGGCACAAACGGTAAGAAAGAGTGACACTTTCACCGCAATCCCAGTAGCACCAGTAAAACACTGTTTGGAAGTAACTTTGGTATATTTGTCCGAGGGAGGTGTTTTTTGCTGTTGTTGTTTTTCGTCCCCACATTTGTTTGAACTATTTCTTTAGAGAGTTTTGAATAATTGTACTCATCAAAATCCACAAAGAGTAGAGCATGGCCCGGTAATTGATAATGAATTGCCGTTAAAAAACAAAATATTCCTTGGGGGAAATCCGCATTTCATCTTCAACAAGGCGGGGGAAGAGAATATGATGGATAAAATATGTATTAAAGGCATACAGTCGGGCCGGCAGCAGCTCCCTACTTGGCCTTGTCCTGTCCACGTTGCAGGAGCGCACACAAGGGCTTCCATCTCCTGAGGTAAGCTCTTCGGCAAACACGGCACTGATTAAAACAAACAGGGCAGCAAACTGTAGTGCCGCGGAGGGCGGGGCAAACGGGAGTGTGTGTGTGTGTGTGTGTGTGGAGGGGGGGATCAGAGTTGGGGGGGCCTAGAGACGGAGGAGAGCGCCTATAAGGGCGTGTTTACAGTGCCTCGCCTGCCTCGCCTCGGTACGGTGTCAGGGTGTTTGCACTGGCCGCTACACGGTTGTAGGGGGCGCCATTTTGGTACCTCTACCGTTGAGGGGGCCAAGCGAGCCGAAGCGAGTTTGGTGGTGACGTAGCGACGAGCAGGGCACTGGATCGGCCCGGTGTCCTCGTCGATGTCCCCTGTCGGAGCGGACGTCGACGCCAACTCCTTCTTCGCAGCGCTCCGTGTCAGGTACATTTGACCGTGAATACAAGCAGCTACTATTGATGTTGTGAAAATACATTTATGTGTGTATACATTTTTTGAAAGCAGCAATTTCAATACATGTTTTTTTTTTTTTGTCTTTTGGGGAGGGGCAGGCGAAACCGGGAATGCCCTCGACGTCGCGGGTGTGTTCAACCATATTCGTAAAAAAAAAAGGCGTCCTTGGCTTGCTAGGGCAGCTCATACAGGCTATTTCAAATAAGTAGGAGGCTCTATTTTGGGCGTGTTTACAGTCTGTTTTTCTATTGTTCTTTAATAAATGCTATTTTCCCCATTATATCTGTCTCGTGTTTACTTTTGGTGGAAATATAAAGGTTGAACTACACATTTGCTCTCCGAGACAACGAAACATTAAATTATGAATGCATAAATGATCAACTGTGATTTCAGTGAGGAAAACTGTTCTTCCTTTAACAGAAAAGCAACCACAGACCGAGCGGCAGGTATGAAACAACCTCTACTTTGTCTCATTGCTGCGCTGTTGTGTGCCGCACAGAAATGATGCTGACGAAAACACTGTCCCGCTTTACCGCGTCGACTCCGCCCACGGCCTCGTGATCACAGAGCCAATGAAAACACAATGGTACCGAGGCGTACCGTATCGTGGCGAGGCGAGGCACTGTAAACACGGCCTAAACGCTCACCTGCCTTCCTTTCAGAGTCTCCCCCTGAGACAAGTTTAGTTTTCAATAATGCAGATGGAAAGTGTTGCCCTTAGATATAGCGAGTTATAGCAATTTAATCAAACATGTGCGTATATCACCATGCAAACTACTGCAATTCATTAAGACCCTAAAGCGGAAGGCATCTTTGATTTTTTTTTACACTACCTTTTATATTACGAAAAGTGCAGCTGAAAAATGAATGTAGAAAACAAACTTGTTCAGACTTGTGTGCCGGAACCAGAGTGACGAGTCTGTGTCGTCACCACTGCAGCAAAAATATTGGAATCACTGAGGTCGTTTTTTTCTTTTTTTTCTGACAGCTGTACGTACGTGTTGTTTGCGCGCCAGAGAGATGAACCTGGACTCCCCGGAGGGGAAAGAGATTGGATGTCATTTTCAGTGTACTCAATGGTTTTAGTGTCAGCTTAAAAGAGCCAAGGATCCTGCCAAGACTAAGTAACGGATCTGCAAGCATTTACAAAGCATGTGAAATCTTCTTCCATGTTCTCATTCTGCCCTAATTCAATTAGGCTCTCCTCCAAACGAGCCTGGGACCACCCCCACCCCCCACCCCCCCGCCACCCCCCTCTCTTCTGGAGGGAAGCGTCACACGGTTCCTTAGGTGTCAGGACTAAACTTTCACCTCATCACTTCATCCTCCCCCATATCCTCTCCGCACGCTAACACCCTGATAAGCATCAGATTCTGCAGCGGTCAGCCAAGATCCCATGACATCAGCCGGGCCAAAAAGTCAACTGAGCAGATCTGCCGCGCTCAGGAGAAAGGCACTGTTATTGGATGCTTTTCATCCACGGGAATGAAGTTATACTCATCGCCCATCGTGTCACCCTCTGGCACAGTGCCACGGCTGCAGCCGGCTTAAGGGACTGTATGGAGCTGCTCAGCTCAAAGTGAAATATGAAACAGTCAAAATCAACTGTCAGAAACCAAACAAAGCACACGGAATTATCCACAGCTATCTGGAGATACCAGGACTGTCGTACGCACACAGTGAAAAAAAAAAAAAAGACACAAAACTTTAAAATGGCTTTTCATAGCAACACAAAAACTGCATAAATAAGGGAAATTTTCAAATAAAATCAATGTAGAAGGTTGGATTTTCTTTTAAGAAGAAATGGTCAATGATTTTTGAGATATCATCTCAAAATTGCAATAATCATAGCAAAAGTGTTGAAGCAAGAATAAGAAATAAAATCACAACAAAATCCAGTGAAGTCTGGTATCTTGTGGGCATACCTTCTGGAAATATAATTATAAAACAGAAATATCTACATTCTAACGGTCCCATGATGTATTCTGTATGTATCGTCTTCACACATCAATAAGTGCCTAAAGACTTTGTTTTAATTTGGCATTTGGTATTTTTATTTTAGTGTTTGGTTTTACATTGGTGATACAATACTTGACAGTGTAATGGTCATTTGATTAAAGTATGAACGTTGACTTGATTTGGCAATATATATATATATGTGTATATATATGTGATGTATACATTTATATCATATTGTATGAATACTTCAAGTTAGCTTGAAGACTTAGCTCTACGCCAAACTGCTCCATCGTACAAAGCAGTTGAGAGAAGTCTTCCTGACTAAGCTGCCTCTGGTAGCTGTTGAGAAAAGTTTGGAATTTTGTCATTGTGCTCTTGAGTCTTACCAACATATCCGATCACTTGAACAATACAGGCTTTCCTGATGGAATTGGCGAGTGTAAGCCATGAACACAGATTCCTTTAGAGCTCCAGATGTTCTTCAGGTCCCCTGATACGGGGGTCACATCTAGCTGGGGAAGAGCTTCGCCATTGACAACATGCAAATGTGGCTCGACACTTTTCCTAATGATCTGAGCCGTCGTTAATAGTAGGAAAACTTTGCTAATAATTGGCATAGAATTCCACTATTCTACTGTGCACGGCTGTCTTTGTTAGATCAAAAACTGTAGGCTGCATAATAGTGAGCCAGAGCAGTAATCCCCGCTGGGACTGACATCCAGAGGAATAGCTACAAAATGCTAGAAGCCCCTCTGACCTCAGCTGACACCTCCCGCTGGCCTCGGTTCGACTCGAGAGTGAAATCGCTGAGCTCTCCAACGGCAGCACGGCTCCATAAGTCACATTCTGTCATCCAGTCCTCTGCTTTCGCCATTAAATAGCCTCCTTCCGCCCGCCTTCATATTTACAGAGGCTTACAAACGGGGGTCCAGGGCGCATGGCTGCTGCTCCTTGGATACCCAATCTGTCTGCCACTTATCTGAGGGATTACTGCGGTGAGGGCCAGCTACTGCAGATTAGAGACAAAGGCCAAATTAAAACAGGGCCTATCAACAAACACCGGGACATGATGACAGGGAGGTGATCCAATTACACTGATAACCCGGCGCTCCCTGCGTGCTGCAGGAGACACCGCAACAAACAGAGGTAAACAGATATACAGTCACACACACAGCAGCGGCGGTGGCTGCGCGCATTGATAGAGTTGCATGCACTTGCGGCCAAGACACATTGGCAAGTGCGAGTCAATTGACAAATAGGTGCACAGGTGTAGAGGAATGTTTGTTGGTGTCCACAGAAGCGCAGTCTATGTCGAAGATGCCAAGTGCTAATTTAACGGAAAGATACAAAATGTGTTGACAATACTGGCAGTGGCTTGCTACACAGGATTATTGTGGTATTTGTTACTAGCAAGTGAAGGATTTGTGACAGCCACCAAATGTATATGGTAACATTTTCAACCTTGGCAACGTTTTAGCAAAAGTGGTCTTAAAGATCCAAGTGTGTAAAATTTTTTTAAGGAAGCCCACCTGGAGGCGCGTTTTCTATCAAGGGCACTGTCAGGTGGGATTCCTTAAAAAATGGCGGTACAAGATGGCAGCTAACTGGCAGCAAGACCCTTGCTCGATGTATATTCTTGTATAAATATGAGAACCGTTTGAGGGTAGGAAAACCAGATTACTTTTATTGCACTGTAAGTATTAATCATTAATGCATTTATGGGCAGTATGAGAAGCTTTTACCACTATAGAACTCAGAAATCAAGCCAAATTTTAAACACTGGACCTCTTACAAACTTGAGCAAACACCAAAATAAGTTAATGTTTTTTAAGCTGCTTAAATCGTAGACGACAATATGTAACTGCTGTACTGGAAGAAGCAGAGGTAAAGAAAGAAAACAGACGGAGAACGAAAAAGAGGATTTCAGGAATTACTGTCGAGAAACAAACCTCTTTCAATGGAGCATTTTGCACTTAAACTGTAATTCAAAAAAGAATGAAACTTTCTCAGAAGAGCAAAGAAAATGTACCGTGAATAAGAGGAAGTTTCCTTAGGTTAGATAAATTCCAGACATTTTCTTATATGATATTCACACATTACAAAAATGCAATAAATGGAAACATGAAAAATGAAAAACTATGATATATGTCAATCAAGTATACAATATAGCTGTCCTGCTTTCATGGCTTGAACTTAGTTTGCATAAATCCTAAATGTAACTGTGAGCTGACTGTAGCTGTGTCTTGTGGCTCCTGCATCCATACATGAATACAAATAGCCTATGATGCATACTTTTGACAACAGTTACTACACAGACGGCAGTTTCATTTTCACTGCATTGATTTTTTTGAAGGCTTGCAAATGCGAAAATGGGCAAAGCTAAATTAAATAGTATATCGTCGAAAAGGTTTGCGATATCTGATGTTTCTTCAGCACTCCTCAGGAGTTATTCATGTCCTGTAGTAATAACGTTTAAATAGTTATAAAAAAAAAAAAAGTTTATTTATGTATTTACAAAAAGGGACTTAGCATATTGATAAAACATCCTAAAAAGGTAAATGCACAAATTGTAGCTCATTGCTAAATTCCACCTTTAGACCTTTGGCAGGTGGGTGGCCCCTGAGTAAATAAAATAGCAATATGTTAGATAAATAAAGTACAATAAAATCACAACATTAGGCAGAGTTACAGTTCAGTGTGAGGTGACAGCAGGTTCAGAGGGTTGTTGCAACACCTTTGATTGTCTAACCAGCTTCTGAGATACTCCGGCTGGTTGACAGCTCATTACGGCAGTGGGTATTAAGTTCCACAGATTGACAAAAAGTCAATAAAGTCAATAATTATGAGAGATTACTTATATTTGATGGGTACAAGGTCATAGACCAAGATTAATCCGATGGTAGTAGCATCACTAAAGTCACCATGGTGATATATTAACTTGTGTGTTGGTCTTGTTTAACAAGAAAAGAAAAAGATAAGCAAAAATGAAAGTTAACTTGGAACATTTTTTTTTTTTTTTTTTTTTTTACACGCACTCTGAAAATGAGCAGCTCCTCAATATTACGCTGCGACGAATTTACCATTTGCCACCTGAGTGCTTTCCGTATTTTTGGTGTCTCCACTGTTTGTGTGAAGGGATTTTTTTGTTTTGAAGCAGCCAGCTACAATTCCAAAGAGCATTTTAAAAACACTCCAGGGAGCCTGCGTTCGACAGCAGTAGTCATTGTCTCAGGAATATGTTGCTCGTGACACAACTCGTGAAACTGCTTCCTTTTTTCGAAAGGCGGGTTTATTGCTAAAATGATTGAAAATAAATAAATAAAAAGAAGTAACTGTTGCGCTTGACTGGAGTTCCAGCATTTCAGGATACAATTTTTCCAATCCTCAATGCTGCGGGTGACACGTTTCGAGTTGGATTGAAGAAAAACCCAGCTTCTTCCAGCACAAAGGACACAGAGGGGATTTTTTTTTTTTTTTTACACTTAGATACAAAATGACGAGCTCTGATGACAGATAGAGGTGGAAACTAAAAATAGCATAAAGTGAGATAATAGATAGTGCCGTGTCAACTAAGCAAATGACAGTAATTTATAACGAGGAACTTCATAAAAATGAAATAAATTGTCTTTGCATATTTTTTTTTCATCACGGCACTATAATGACAGTGTCATATCTTTGACTCCCGCTCTAATGGAAAAAGCGCAATCCGGGAACTAACTAGAAAGTGAGTGACAAGAAAGTATGAGCTCACCGTGGCCCCAGACGTTGCCCTCAGCGCCGGCAGCAGACAGCCGCCAACCTCTAACTTTCCTCTCGGCCAATCGGGTCCTTGCTCATTACCGCCGCAGCCCCATTGTGTTAATTGAAGCCATGCTAACTACATCGTTCCTCTTGCTCTATAAAAGCAGAAGACTCGCCGCCCTCTCTGGCTGCTTCTCCCTGCAGCTACACAGGTAATTGAATTGTGGCAGGTCTCTCAGTAAGCTGGCTTGTTTTAATAACTTCACTAGATTATGTTTAATAGGTGTGCCGTAAACGCTCTTTTGGGCAGGCTGGGGAGGATGAGGAAGGTCAAACGTGATAATAGAAATGAGGAAAAGGGCCATTTTCGTTGCCCCGCTCGAGGGACAGATGTAATCACGGCAGCCTATCGCCTTGTCCACGGGAGTTTGGGGTTCAACGGTGGGGCCGCAACGCCGGAGAAGGCCGGAGTTCAGGCCGCTCGGCTCCAGTGCAGAGACAACATCATGCGGGAGGTTGAATACATCACCTGTTTCTATCATCAGAGTCCTCACTAGGCGCTATAGGGTGTATAAATATAGTTTAGAACTCAAGTAAAAAACAATTTGATTGAAATCCTTACTAAACTGGATTTATTTCTGCAGTTTACTATTATTTCTTTCAGAAAAGGGGAGGGATGGATTTTGTTGTTGTTGTTGAAGTTCTTGCGCATGTTATTTTACATGTTACATCTTACATGTCAAATCTGGACACAGGCCAGATTCTACCTTTGACGTAAAGTTGTCAACATGAGTCGATGGAGGCCGAACCAGATCGTGTAAAACGCCATGCCGTGTTTAAACCATAGCCAACTGCAAAGTAATGGTCTCAGAGGTCGAAGGCCACCGTAGGCAAAAAGGCCAATTGGGCATCAGAGCGGTTTATCATATTGGCGTACAACAGCATCGGTACCTCACCCATCTGGTTCAGCCCTGCAAGACTCAGAGTAGGTTACATTGGTCACATGTGTTATTTATTGGAATAAAAACAAAACAGATCATCTCTCACTCTCTCTCTCTCTCTTTCTGTCCTACTGCAATCAGACTCCTTAACAGACAACAGGATTCACAGCCACAGACCACCTCACACCTCCGATCATAGTCTCCATTCACATGTGCACACCACTGTGCCTAATTATACTTGAATATGTTGTACATAGTCATTTCTGCTACCACTACTGCAATTCTGCTACTTTGCTCTTCGTTTTTGCACTGCCGTCTCTATATAATATACCATTTTTTTAAATTACATTTTTACTCATTGCTTTTTTCCCAGCGCAACCCTAAGATCAGGAATAAGAGGGTATTGAACATAGATGGATGGATGGATGGATGGATGGATTACTTTTTTTTGTATTGTATTCTTTACAGAGCTGTCAGTATTAATGCATTAATTGTGAGGAGATTAAATGCAAGACATATTTCCATGTTCATAAATACTCAGTAGTACCTAAAGTAGCACTGAGTATCCAGTGGGTCAACATGCCCTTCTTTTGAAAAGTGAGAATAGCAAAAAAAATAAATAAATAAAATAATAATAATAATAATAATAATAATAATAATAATTGCTTTACATTGTTAAAACTTAAAACTGTCTTGAAATGCAAAATAACAGAAATTTAAACTTGTAATTCTTGACACACTTTATCACAAATAACTATGGAAAATTCAGAGATTAATCACAAATAAAAAAAAATACACATTTGACAGGCCCAATCATTTACTCTTAATGCTTTATTATTTTTATTTTTATTCTATTTAATTCGATTGAATTTACTGCGGACAGCAAAGCAAGAATTTCGTCCTTCGGGAAATGTGCTTCGTAATGAACACACGACAGTAACCTCTATGAATCGTAAATTTGAATTTCAAATGAATCTCAAATCTCAAGTCTGCCTTGGTTAAGCTCTCCAGCTGTGGCTGTTTTGACTGGCGCGGTGCGTTCGCGGTCATCCGAGAGTTCAGAGGGTTCAGAGATCAGACTGGGGTCGCGTCTTATCAGTCTGGCCGGATGCTTCGGTTTCACTGATTGTTGCGTGTCAGCGTCGCAGCGCGCTCTTCCACGCCGAGGGCCTGTCCCAGCAGGGGCGGACCGAAGGGTCAAAGGTCGCACTGCTGAACAAATAAAAGATAAAGACGTAAGGGAAGAGAGAGGGGGAGAAAAAAAGAAAAGGTGCCGTGTTTCATGTTTCGCCCCCAAACTTAGACGACAGAAATAAGACGGCTGCGATAGATTACAAAATTGAGTGTTTTTTTTTTGTTTTGTTTTTTCTTGCAAGTGAGTTGAAAGTGAAGACGCCAGCTCAGGCTCAGGCTGCTACGCTGGGTGGGAGGGGGAGGTAGCCAGATGTTGGGGTTGGGGTTGTGTTACAGACAGGCGTGAATACGCGGTGAATGTTAGCAAGCTGATCAGCAGGCTGCAGCACCGGCACACAGACACTTATTTGCATAATATTGTGAGTTGTCAGAGGAGTGACGGCCAACGCAGGCATTTATCTGGAGGAGCTGGGTGAACATGTTGCCTTGTGTGTGTGTGTTGAGTTGGGGGGCGGTGTGTGGATGTTTGCGTCTGTGTGTGTGTGTGTGTGTGCGTGCGTGCGTGTGCGCGCGCTACAGTTCTGGCCGCCTCTTCCCATCACCTAGCTGGACAGGTGGCATCCCCTAGCCCTATGATTAGCGTGTCAATGTCTTAACATGTCGATGGGATTCATATATAAATGTAAATTCCTGCCCCTCCCCCGCCGGTTCCCTCCCTCGGCCGGTGCACCTGCACCACGTCGCCCGCTGACAGTCGGGGGATTGATTTGGCGGCGACAGAAAAGGGCGCCGGGATCGCCTCGGACACTGGCAAAACAATCACAAAAGGCTTCAAATCGTCAACAGGGACCCGGGGTGGGAGCCGGGGTGGGGTTCGAGGGGGGGGGGGGGATAGCCGGTGGAGGAAAATGACAGTCCAAAATGTCCCCAATCAAGAAAAACTTTTGTATGAAAGCCATTCGGGGAAAAGTTTGTACCCCCCCCCCCCCCCCTCTGTTATTTCCTCTTTCATATTCTAATGATGAGTCCAGCGGGTGAGTCGTCATCAGAGCCTCGGGAGGAAATGACAGGCCTCATGAGATTCGAGGGGTGACTACTCTGTCAATCCACACGCTGATTTGGTGTTGTCGGAATGTGCAAACACACACACACACACACACGCACGCACGCACGCACACACATGCCAGACGGAAAAGGAATTGCTGAATTTTTATTTTGGCTCTTGCTCTGTCTAAGAGGTTGGACCAGTTTTAATTTTCCAATTTTCACAATGCGAGCATTTCTCTCGAGTCAGATTATTTCTTTAGCTGGACGGGACAATTAATAAACGCGGGGTTTTTAGCGGGATTGTTACAAGTTGGTGCGGATGCTTTGAGGCACCAACAACCTATATGTACTCTAGTTCAGTGAAGGTATCACTTAGAATCAACTCATCAATTTGCTTGTGTTGTCTATTTCAAATGCCAAAAAACCTGATCAGTGAGTGAAAAAAAAATCATTGTTTTTTTTTTTGTTTGTTTTTTTAATTGTGTATGTATGTACAGTTTTGCTGCCAGTTTGAGGGTTGTGAGTAAGAATCCCCGTAGACCATCAGTTGTGGTCCCAACAACCGTGACGCTTCACCGTTCTGATGCTCACTTTAAACACTTCAGCAAGTCTCCCTTTAACACATATGGCACACCTCAATGCATTGAGTTGCTGCTGCCTTGTAATTGGCTGATTAGCAATCAGTGTTAACAAGCGGTTGAACATTACACCTAATAAAGTGGCTGGTGATCGTCATTCCTTAATGGTCTTGTCAGTTTGGCAGTACACAGTCTCAGACGCAGGCACTGAGTGAAGGGCGACAGGCACCCGCTCGGTCAACTCTCACCGAATGTCAACGACCTTGCGGCGGCGGTGGTGATGGTGGCGGTGGTAGTGATGGTGCTGGCCATTTCCTAGTGGGGCGGAGGGGGACGGGAGGAGGGCTTACCTGGAGCATCAGAGAGGGTTAAGCGTGGAGATAAAGCCAGCTTGGCCTCTGCCTGCCACCCACCTGGACGCACATGTTAGTTCAGATGTGATTCCTCCGGAATTGCAGGTCCGCTCCAAGTCAACCCTCCACTTCCTGTCGGGAAGGCCAGGGTGTGTTGTGGACCCAGCTGAGATGAAAGGGTTATGATCGTTGACCGTTTGTATCAAATGATGTAGAAAAATACAAACACCGTCCATTGTATACATATACATATATAGTATTTGAGGGTGAAATATTTTAGATTTTAGTTGTTTTAAATAAGGATTTAAAGTATAAAAATAGACCTACATTTAAATTGGCAGTTTTTTTTTTGTTTTTGTTTTTGTTTTTGTTTTTAACTTAAATGATCATCCTCTTGCCTTGTAAAGCATTTTCAAAACACGATCTGTAGGGTTGATCATTGAGCTAGCTAGCACATCTTAGATTGAATAGGTTGCCTCAACATGGTGCCATAGTGGTGCCATGGTAGTTGAAGTACAATAGGAGCAGCAGTGTTTTGTGTAACTGCAATCATTTTTTTTAACAAGCACCTAATACTATTTCAAGTTCTGCGATTTCCCCTTACATTTCAAACCTAAAGCAGAATTTGAAATCGAAGGCAACTCACTTCTAACAGAGGCTCTGCACAAGTGAAATACTCACATGTGGGGCTTTTCTTTTCTTTGTTTATTTGAATTGAATTAACAGAGGTGGCAGTAAAGAAATGTTCATACATTTTATAAAGACATGGATGCATGAAACAGTAACACTAAATAATATGCTACATTTACACCGTAAAATATAAGTTTACTCACTCAGCAAGATGTTCTTTCTCGTTGGTAATTAAATAATCATACTGTGGAAGTGATAAAGGCATCATGTCAAAATTGTCTCCCTTTTTCTAATGTATTTCTTTAGCAACAGTGTTTGTATTTTTCTACATCATTTTAACAAGACTCTGCCAAAACCTCTGAGCTTTTCAAGGCCTATTTAACGGCTAGATGTTATTTAAACAAAAGGATGAAAAAAAAAAAAAAACACTTTATGAGCAAATATTACGTTGAAGCATTTCCAAGTTCTCAAGCACCATTTGAAGGAGTAATGACAGTGATTTCTGTTTTATACTCCCTGAAAAGCAGATTTTTTTTTTTGTAATAGCAACTATAATAGGATTTTCTTTCCCCTTCCGCATTAAAAACAAGTTAACTATGCTATAATTAACTAATTTAAATGGTTGTCAACTGAATTTGTGTGTATGCCGCGCTTGCGTGTGGGTCTGTGTGCGTGCGCGCGCGTGTGTGTGTGTGTGTGTGCGTGATTGCTAGAGAGCGGGAGAGAGACCACTACAAACACTCCAATTAAAAAACATGGGCAGGGAAGAGGAATGTGCAGGTCTTTCCTTTGAGACCAGAGTCAATACAATGAATGACACGCTGAATCAGGCAAGGAGCTCGCTGAACTGCTGCACATGCACACGCACAAACATAGGCATACATGCACAAGCGAGCACACGCAACAAACAAACCAGTCAGCAAAACGACTGACACACACGCAGAATCTCTCCGACAACACAGGAAAATCCCATCCAGCTGAATTTCTTTATTTCATTTTTGTCTCTCTCTTCTATATCTTTTTTTTTTTTCTTTCGCATCTCACGACTTACGTAATTGAGTTGTAAATCATCAAAATAACAAGTTCATTTCAGATGGAGATGTCAGAGCATTTTCTTGACAAAAAAAAAAAAAAAAAAAAAAAAAGGCAGGGCAAATCACAAAGGCATAATTACAGAGGAAATTAAAAAATGCGCCCAAATGTGCCGCTGTGAACGGGAACAACAAACACATTACTTTGCCCCTGCAGGCTACATCAACACTAACTGTACAGTATGCCGCGTTCAATAATAATGCATTTAATTAGCTATTCCATTCTTCAGTAGCTTCTTTGAATGGGTCATGAATTGGTTTAATTAGAGGAAAATATGAAAAAAATAAAAAAAATAAAATAAAGTTTGCGTTTCAACCCCACCCAACCCAACCCAACCCAACCCACCGCCACCCCCTTTTCAGAACAGTCTACTGTGTGCTTTCCAGAGTCAGTATTGATAGGAGCAGATGGTATCAGCAAGCTGCGGGCCGCGGCCGGCCATGTGCGTGCGACGGGGGCCTCGTTGCAATTCATACTCTCCCCCTGCACCTTTGATAGTCAAGTGGATTACACCTTGTGTTCAAACAGAATGGGGAGGAAAGAAAAGCGGCTGAACACAAAATGGAATTAGGAGGCTGCTTATAGGCCCTGATTCATTTATTGTTAACTCCTTCCAGTTCATTAAGTCTAATCCCTGTTCGGGTGGCGAGTAACTGGGGGGACCTGAATGGGCCCCGGGGCTGGCTGAGGTGGCGCTGGCAGGAGGTGGGGGGGGGGTGGTTGCTGTGTGCACCTATTGTGGTCCTCTCTTGGGTTAATCCCAGTCCCTGTGGTGTGTTTGTGAGCTTGTGCGGGTGAGATGGGGAAGAAAGAGGGAGTCAGCTGGACAAGGGGGAGAGCGCATTCCCCCCCGCTGGGCGCCCGGCCTCGGTCTGGATGGGTGTCGAGTCCCCACCCTCCAACACCCAGCATTTTTTTCCTTTCTTTCTTTCTATTTTTTTTTTTTTTTTTTAGCCCTCTGAGTCTCTGTGACAAGCGTGAAGCAGCCCTTTCCTTTTGTGAATCAATCTGGCGGTGCTCTTCGCGCCTCGCCTGGTCAGACACACACACACACACACACACACACACACGCTCGAGCCAGGGAGCACACACACACACACACACACACACACGCAGGGGGGTCACTGATGGCCGTGTTAATACAGATGTACATGCCAATAAGGCCTCTTAATCAGTACACAAGAGGGAGAGATTGACTTTTAAAGAAGACATACGGCTCCGCTTTCTTTCAGCCCCAGTGGAGCTGTTCGCCTTGCGCCCGCTGACTCCTTTAATTTTGCCTGTATGGCTGACTCCAGTCCTCACTTCGGCTCAACATAAACACAAACGGAGACAGGGGGAGGAAAAAAATAATTCTAGTGAACAGCGTTAGAAAGGGCCCCGTAAACACAATCGCTCTCGTTGCAAATATTGCGGACAGCAGCCATTCAAAACGCTTTGCAAATGATACCAAAAGGCTGAATTATTGGCCGAAAATAACCTCCTTAAATGTTTAAAATATCAGTAATTAAAGCAACATTTCAAACATTTTACTGCAGAATTGATCACATCCAAGATGGTATATCTGGTGTGGCTGCTGAATTACAACATGCCCTTAAAAAAACAGAAGAAACTGATGTCTTAATGTCCCATGTTGTCTGATTGTCTGATATGCGTTTCCCCATTAGTCAAACATTTAGGCATGAGGGAGTGACTTAACCCATTTGTTTAAATTGACAGCTGTCTTTGTTATCATTGTGACTGTTCAATCACTGGATTGTCAGATCAGATATAAGACTTCATGTCTTTAGCATTGCATGCAAACACATGATACCACAAAAGAGGCAGACAATTCTTTGACTGCATAGAAGGAAAATTTCAAAATGGAGTAAAAGCTTAATCTTGGGCACAATAGTGTGCATTGAAAACAGGCATACTTTTATATCAACTCTATTTGCATTTTTTTTTCTTGCACAATCGGATGTTTAGGCAAATTGTCCAATTGTGCAAGTGTTATAGTTTTAAGTAACACACCAAAGGGCTTCTTGAAAATTTCTAATCCAAGATATTTTCCTTTGTCTGAGGTGCCTTTGAAACGGGTTGAGTCTCACACAATCTCACACAAATGTTTTTTTTTTTTGTTTTTGTTTTTGCCCTTTTTGAACTGGAGATATTGGCTGGAAGGGTGCCAACCTTCTTCCAAACTTAATGCTGATAAATATTCCTTTTATGTAAAAAGTGTCAAATACTGTGTGTGTGTGGGTGTGTTTGATCAAAATCATGTTAGAAAATTTAGATTTTCGAACATATCTATGGAAAGCAGGAACTGTGATTCAATTGATGGACATTAGGAGAGATATAAACAATGATAATACATCATATATATATATATATATATATATATATATATATATATATATATATATACATATATATATATATTAAAAAAGGTATTATTAGAAATGTTTTTTTTTATATAAACAAACATTGTAATAAACAAAATTCATCAATTTAAATACAGAGCAATCAGCCGAGGAAACGATAACCTAAGTTCTGTAATCAAAACTCTTAATTAATTACATTGGTGCAGAGCAACACAATTGGTCTGGACACTTAGAGGAAAAAAAAAGTGTCCCGAGGCAAACCAATCAAGAGGGAACTATGGCACCACGTTGATAAAAATGCCTCTGAATCTCAATGAATCAAGTTGGACAATAGGGCCACAATGGCCCCTAGATTAGCGTCTATTACTGGGATGCATTAGTGGCTCGCACCCGTATTAAAAGTCCTCGTTTAACACCGTTCAAGGGGCGGACCAGAAATCCCCAAGTTTCTAAATTGGAATTTCATTCCCCCAGGTACTTCTGCTCATATGAGAAAAGTTGGAATGCATTTGATCTGTCCTAATTTCAATTAATTAGCGACAATGGTTGCTCGGGGAGTCCCACAAGGCAGAGGGAAAAATGGGCTGAAGGGAAGCGAGCGACGGAAAAGTGACGGGAGAAGTGGCATCAATAAACTGTTAGAGACTCATTAGCAGGCTAAATGGCTCTCCCAAAGTCATGACACTTTAACACGGGACCTGGCGCCTAATTACTGGCCCCAGTATCCATTACAGACCCCTCCTCTGCTCCCCTCCCTACATTCCTCGCTCTTTTTATTCTACCCATCTCGGCCACAGTGGAATCGGCCTGTTAATGATTGCTCTATAGAGCGAGATTAGAGGGCCATTGTGGTGGGGAGCACGGTGAGTGCAGGGTAGCCAACACAAGGAAGTGAATGTGTAAGTCGGTGTCTGTGTTGATTAAAAGCCGTCAGCGATGTTTACACTGAAACGGCCTGTGTGGGTGAAGCCCTCTAACCTGGTCCGACCCGCCGACTGTGCCTCAACCACAGAAATGACTCATCTACCACTGAAGGCAGGATTACCACAGCGCTCTGTGACGATCACGAGGTACTCCGAGAAACGTCAAATCTCAAATTAAAATATTGAGATTGTTGTGAATGTGCAAATAATATATCTGAGATATAAATATTGGTAAGGGTCATTTTAGGTAAAGAGAAGGAAATAGAGACTGGTGTGAATCTATGCTGCATTTGTTCTGTGCAGCAATCAGAAGCATGTACAAGTTTATTAAGTCTGCACACAACCTAGTATAAAACCATCTGTTAAGTCTGCTTATAACCAAACTTTCAGAGGTGTACTATGATGCTGAAGTCTTTTTTTTTTTTTTTTACTAATATTGACTAAGATGAACAAGTGTCTCTATGAATGAACTTCCCAAAAATTAGATAAACCAACAAAATGTGTCATCATATAACATCCACTAGGTTGCGGTTCTGGCACAACCTCCATGCTGACCTAGGACGAGTAGGTGTCACACAAGGTACCGTCGTCACTGGATGCCATTGTTGACATAGGTGTCCGAAAAGACCTACGAGTACAGAACAGGCGCATTTGAAAAAAAAATCAGATTTCATGTGATTTGTGACTGTTCAGACTACAAAGGAGCCAGCTGGTTACAATCTGGATGGGCTAAAAATCTGATTTGTATGTATATATATATATATATATATATATATACATATATATATTTATATATATGTATATATATATATATATATACATATGTGTGTGTGTATTATATATATATATATATATATATATATATATATATATATATATACACGTATATATATATATACACACATACACACACACACACACACACACATATATGTATATGTATATATATATATATATATATATATATATATATATATATATATATATACATATATATATATATATATATATATATATATATATATATATATATATATATATATATATATATATACATATATATACATATATGTATATATATACACACACACACATATATGAGTCTGCCAACAACATGTAAAAATATGTGTTGAAGTGAGAAGTGGCACTGCGGGAGACAAAAAAGATGTAGTGGTATTCAAAATGTTTGGTTTGCCTGACAGTTTGACAAAGTGCAGTGTGATAGCAAATTGCCAGCTGGATGATGCAACCCCATTCAAATCATACACTTTTTTTAAGGTGTGAAAACAATGTAAAGTCACAAAGTATCAGTTTTAACAAAAAACATTTTTGGGATGGAGACAATGCAATTCATTAATTAAACAGGACACGATGCATAACAGAATGAGAGAGACTTTTAATAAAATTTTAATATGTACTTATAAACTTAAATGCATATTGCCCCAGATAAAAGTTAGTATCCTTCAACTATTGCAGTGTTTCAGCCTTATTCACTGATGGTTTGAATAATCAAAGACTTCCACTCCTGTTTGGCCACTTGCTATTTCTTCTTCTGCTGCAGCTGTTCTCTCTAAATGTTGGGATTTGCATTGATTGGTCTCAGGCTTTTGTCCATTTCACCTAATGCAGCAACACACAAATCAGAAGTGGTCTCAAGTCTCTATTGTACTTTTAGGACAGCTAAATTGTTCAACCATGGTGCAGCTATACCAAAAGAAATGTAGTGGTAGGGTTAAACCTCTCTTAATTAGATTTAAAAGCATATTCTGCACAAGTATGCAAGCATGTTTTTTTGAGGAAAATAACCAGGTGAAAACAAATACGGCTCAGTTATCATTGTCACACTGTGGTGAGGTTTGTCTTGTCTCGTGTTTTTTTTTAGTCCTGTCATTTCCTGTTTTATTTTGAAAAGAAATTAACTCTCCTCTTGTTTCAGAGCACTTGCTCTGCACTTTTTTTCCTCTTCAAGAGTGATTTTGATTTTGTTATTAAAAGTTTTTCTTAGATCCTCCGTATTTAGGCGTGAGTTGTTTTATGTTTTAGGAAATTTGCTATTAGGTCTGGTTTTCCTCCTGTTGGAGCGTTTTGGTTTGTTAATTTTTTCATATCGATGGTCCTGATTTCCTCCTGTCAGAGTGTTTTGTGTTTGCTTTATTTTTCTTAGTTCTGGATCATTAGCCTTTTTCCTCCTCCTGGAGTGATTTTTTTTTTTTTTTTTTGTTTTAGACTATTCAGAGTTTTGTGTTCTCTCTTCTGAGAGCCTGATTAGGTTATCTTAGGAATTTCATAGCCTATTAATTTGTCACTCTGTTAAGATGTCATTGGTGTATCCAATAAAGTCTGCTATCTCTAAGATCTCTGCGTCTGAGTCCTGCCTTGAGTCCCGGCCTGACAATCATATCCGCTGGTGTCCTCTTTGAGAAATGCTAATGGTCATTTTGGAAAATGGCAAAACTCTCTGCTCTTCTGTGTCAAAAACCACAAAAATGAATTTACCTATGAAGACATCAAAAAGGTTAATGACAGATGATGAGAGGTTGAAAAACAGCAGAGGTCAAGGAAGGAGGATTTGAAAATTAACGATATCTTCAGTAAGCAGAAGGAGTAACTGATCTCATCTCATGCCATCTCCCATACTGTGAATGGGGTCCTAATTGGCAGGCCAGTGTGAATAGGCAGCTGGCTGAGGAGTGCCTGTACAAAAGGACACACGGTGAGACAGTGGCGGAGATGAAGCCCAGGTCTATTCACGACCTCTTCTCCCAAACAGCAGAAAGGGCTGAGGAGAGAATGACAGAAAGAAAGAGAACGCGGGGATGTTGGGGAGGGGGTCTGGTCATGCGACAACAGAGCGGAGTGAAGTGGAAATCAACAAAACAGGGGCAGAGGTACAGACAGAGGGAGTGAGAGGAAAAGAGACGGAGAGCGGGCACATGAGAAATAAAAGGTAATCACAGGAGATTATCTTCTTGTGATGGAGGCAGAGCTGCAAGGATAAATAGGCTAACCTGAGAAGGACGATCCAAAAGCAGTCAATAAAGCCCCATGTCTGAAGCCCTGATAGGTGTGAGTCCGCCGGTGCTCGAGGGGCAGTTAGGGCAGTGAGGGGCCAAAAGTGGTCCTCATGATGTAAAGGGCAATAACACTTCGGAGAGTGTTGCGGGGGAGGCTCAGATTTCCCTGCACGTGTTCCTGTTCCCATAGTAATACACAAGATAAGGTGCCAAACAGGATTGAGTGTTCTTTTTGTGTGCGAACTCCACCGAAGTGTGTGAATGGCAGCATCGGTTGTTGGCCCGAATGCTTGAAACGCTCTCTTTGTGTTGCCTCCATCGCTGCTTGTTGCAGCTGCGCGGCTCACGCTAGATAACCACTACTCAGTGCAGTATCATCAGACTCAACAGAAACAGTACCTGGCGCTGAGGGAGTTTCCATGATAGGTATGTTGCAAAAATAGGGATGTTTGGGAGAAAAAAAGAACAGATTCTAGAACAGTGGATGGTCACTGCAGATGAAGCTGAAAATGTCCAGAGCAGCGTGAACAGCGACAGTGATGCCACCATCATCCTGTCACAACTGTTAATGTTTATATTGAGGTAAAAAAGGAGAAGTGTGATTATGGATGTTCACATTTGAAGACCCAGATGTTGGTTCAACTTCTGGGTCTGTTTTCTGTGTTCGTGCGTGCATGCACTGCATCCATTGCCCATATATATATGTATATATATATGTTATCGCCTTTTAGAATAACTGGGTTTTGTATATTTTAAGTAACTCAAGGAATTGAGACGGGTGACACCACCAAAGATTGGTATTGAAGCATTTTTTAGGGAGTAGTGAGTCACATTTCGTCAAGTTCTGAAAAGCCAGAGGAACAATGGAAAGGATTTGCTTTGTTTCAGTTCCACTGCTCTCTGTCGGTTCATGAGTGGAAAAATTGGTGTTTCTTTTCACCATAGTTAATTTGCTTGTCATTATCCCTGACTGTTATTAACCATTCAGCAGTGTTTTCAACACTGTATTACTGCCCGACATTGGAAGGTGAAATGTCACTGATACCAAATGGAAATTCAATTATATCAAATTTGACTTCAGGGTAAAATTCTGTCGGAAAATAACCACGACTGCGTAGATAACCGGTGTGCACAGGTTTTTTTTTTTTTTTTTTAATTAATTATTTTTATTTCATTATCCATATCTGACTGTTCATCTCAGGTATAATGCTAGAGAAGCCACAATGCTGCATTCCAGCAAGGATTTTTTCCCCCACCTCTAAACCATCTTGTGAGTCATTTGTAGGAAAATGATGCATTTGGGATGAGGCAGGTTGTAGGAAATTACACCATATATGACCTCCATTTTACAGAATTGTCACCGGCATAATGGAAACTGCAGGAGGCAAGGATGCTGACGGACACAGCCCCGCAACGCAGTGTGCGTGTGCAGAAACCACGGGCGCAAACTCACACAGGTGTGAAGGTGCTTAGACATTCACGCATCATCTGATACACACATTATGGAATATGTTTAGAAACTGAATAATTGGACGGGATGGAAATGCAACACATAAAAGCTATGTCCAGGCTATACGGTGTGGGCAGGAATCCTTCAGAAATTCCCTCTGACACATTTAAGTCAAATCAATTCATGCTGTATGTTTTTCTCAGCGCCTTATCTGACATAGCAGAAGGAATGTTTGAGAAATACTTCATATTTAATTCACATAACCATCTGGAAAAGAGCCCCTGGAAAGAACACTTGGAAGTTTGGATGAACATTCTGTGAGTCACGTTCAAAAGCGGTCCAATCAGATTTCTCTTTTGCCATTCAAGTGAATTGGTTACAGAGCAACACTTCCTGTATGTGCAAATGGGCGGCATCTAAATGCATGTTTCTTTGACTTCCATTATTTAACTAAACTATTCAAAAGCCACTCAGAAAAAAGATTTCCACATTCAATGTGGCCTGAAGATTGTAGGCTTTTCATTTGTTTAAGTTAAAAATGATTTTAATAGTCTGATGGCATACTCAACTGTAAGAGAATTCCTTCCAGGAATACAAATTAATAATTCTTCTGTTCTCATATGGTTGTTAGAAAATTCCAACCTATCATTCGGTCCCAATGCAATGATTGGCCGAATGTTCGGTCCGTCATTCCCACGTGGAAGCCTCCGCCTGACATTTCTCTGCCTCACCCGGGGGACCAGGAAGAGTAATTATGTGAGACAACAAACAGTAAGGAACGCTTGTGGACATAAACAATGGCAGACAAATGCAGGCTGCCACTTCCACATCCAGCCAGTCCTACCTCTAACCACTCCCACAGGGAAATCAGCTGGCAAAAGAAAGAATATTTCAACACTAAGAGAGAAATGCATGCTGCAAGAGCCAAAACATACATCAACAACATAGGCTGTGTTCAAGCAATGGCGAAGAGCCATGCAGCTTCATACTGAGCTAAAAAGGGAGGAGACCATTGCAGATTTTGGATTTGGACGTTTTTTTGCTTTTTTTTTTTTTTTTTTTTGGTGTCCTAATGTAACAAAGGTTTTAAATGATAAATATATGACAACACAGCATACCGTTGCTAATGGTTAGCCTCCTGTAGTGTCTGTGTTGTCTTCCTTGTTTATTGCCAGTCACAACTGACTGACGTTAACGTTATTTTATAAAACTCATCAGTCATCGCTGACCAGGGAAGAGATTTTAAACACTGGGGTTGTATTTGAACTGTGCAGGACAGGGAACATTATTTTGAGTTTGCCTCAGAGTCAGACTCCATTATTTATTATTTCAGCGCTGTGTTTCACTCAGTTTCTCTTCCGTGTAGCGAACATCACCTTTTCACGAATATGTCAACTGTGGAGGCTGCTCCAGTTCGGGAAGTAGGACTTTGGAGGGAAGTGAGAGATTTGGATCTCCAAGCTATGTCTAATCTAGCTGTGAAATACAAGCACACCCAATGACTATTGAAGCAGTGTTTTTGTTCCTCCCCTTAAGTTAGGGCATCCAGCAAGTTCTTACATGGTTCACATGACTTGAAAGAAAGGCCATTGATGAAGAGATCACCTAGTGTCAGTGGTCCAACTGAGGGTAGGTATAACTTTCAACGATCGGGGCAAATCAGTACAAAAAACTCAAAAGTATACTGATTTAGTTGTATAGTTGCTGTTTCTTATATATGTATGTATATATATATATATATATTAGTGGTGTAAAGATAAATCGATTTGAATCAGTTATCGGTCTGTGACGTATGAGATCCGAGTGCATCGGTTGATGGAGCCCTGGATCGGTAAAAATGCACTACAAACGGTCCGATGGTCCAGATTTACACCCGCAGATCGGTTTCTTCAGTTTCCAGTAGCCCATACCTGTCATTGTTGTGCTCAGCCAAAGTTTTTTGGCGCGTGAACTCTCGCGAGATTACCGCGTTGACCTTTTACCTGTACGAGTAGTGACGTCAGCTATGTTGCGCGTCTGTGTAGCCGTGAGGAGAGAGCAGGCAGCAACATGTCACATGATGCGGATGAAATACACAGTGCTTCTCACCTATAATCGAAGGTTTGGAAATCATTTGGAATTTTTTAAGAAGGAGGGTAAGCTAGAGGTCTGATTCGAGTGAACAGGATGGTAGTGCAGCTAGCACAGCTAGCACGAATAGCACAGAAAAGAGCGGGCAGGACAAAGACAAGAAAATACAAGACTTTTTCCAACCACAATTCAGCCATAACTCAGCAAGGTCCAAGGCAATAACGGCATCTATCGCTCGTTTTATTGCAAAAGACTTACAGCCGTATAGTGTCGTTGAAAGCGGAGGCTTTCGGGACATGATAAAAACAATCGAGCCAAGATATAAGATACCTTCCAGACAGCATTTTGCCATGAAGTGTGTTTACAGATTTTATTTTTTATTTTATTTATTTTTTTAAGAAAAGCTAATGTTCAGAGTTACAGACATGTTGAATTTAACATGCTATTTTCTATAACTGCTTACTAAAGTTTTGGATCCATGTATCTGGTGTCAGTGATATGTTGCACTTGTCATGATATTGTAGCTACTGAAGTTCACGACTGACTGAAGCAACTAATTCTGAATTTTGAAGTGATTTTTTGTCTTTGTATATATGTATATATATATATATATATATATATATATATATATATATATATATATATATATATATATATATACATATATATATATGTATGTATGAGGGGTGTGAATCTTTCACTCACAAAACGATCCGATTCAAATCTCAATTCATAAGCTACGATCTGATTCAGGGACGATTCATAAAAAATTGTTAATAATTTGGTATGATTCGATCCGATTTGGTTGAGTGCGATTCAATACAAATGGACCATTTAACCCTTTCCTAAGAAGAAAAAGAAAAAAACAGAAATATAATTTTAAAGTAGCATCTTTTTGTTTATTTAGTGTCCAAGAGACAATACACCAGGCCTACTGAAAATAATATTTGTTATAAAACAAAAAAGTTGCCTATTAAAGACAAAAATTCACTTCAAAATTCAGAATTAGTTGCTTCAGTCAGTCGTGAACTTCAGTTCATGACTATATGTATATATATATATATATATACATGTATATATATATATATATGAACTTTAAGACATGAAATGCTACTGGCTTTGGCAGTTATTAAAACCTACTGTACTTCTAGTGATGGGAAGCTTTATTCTTTTTACTGACTCGGGTTCATATCATTCACTCACCTCGAGACATGGATTTTTGAGTCATCTGAGTCACGAAGGAAGCCACTTGGAATGTGCAGAAATCCATTTGTGCAAGATCCACCAGGTCTCAGCGTCATTGTGTCTCAGAGTGATGTGTTCATTTTGAGAGTGGGACAAGGCCGTTAACTTAACTGTATTTCTACAAATGCCGTTAGAACAGCAGTTGCGTAATAGTAACTCGTTGTCCGTTCTCTCCTTTGGGTACCTAGCAAGGGATTGCAGGGTCTGTGGATGAATCAGTGAATGAGTCAATAAAGACTACGAAACATTCATGACTGAAGTTTTGAGCAATTTACTCAGGACTCGCACATCGCGACCGACTTCAGAAGACAAACCCCTGAATGGGCAGACTGCAGTGCTAACCATGTTACCAAGGCCAGTTCAGCGAGTGAGATATGCCACTTTAAAAAGGCAAAAATTGAAAAAAGAAAATTTCTAAAGAACCACTGCTCAAACACCAAAAATCCATCCTCACGGGCCACATCCCAGTGACTGCGGCCAACCTTTTTCATTTTTTCCAGAGCCAATAGAGGGCCTCTCCTCTCTCTGACGCCATCTTCTGTTGGTCATAAAGATGTGATAAATGCCGGCGAATAAACCATCTGTTTGCCCGCAAACTGTCAATTAGAAGAATCCCACCTTATCCATCACAGCGGTGCTCCACTCTCGCTGGAAACCATTGAGCAGCTGTAGGCCTCAGCTGTGCACTTGCTGCTGCGACGGGCCGCATGGCGGGAATCCTCCGCGTCGAACACAACAGATGTTTATGGTTTGTGTGCGCTTCTGTGCGCGGAGTGCGCGGACGCGTTTTGCTGCCTTTAAATCTATGTTTTATGCATGTGTGTCTGCGCACGCTCGTGGACAATGGCGGCCTCCCCTCCACAGCCGTTGCCATCTGGATAATTGATCGTTTGCTATCACGGAAAAAACAAAAGAGAGAGGAGCGCGTCATAATGGGCACTTCTTAAACGCCCGTTGTTTTTTTTTTTTTTTGGTTTTGCGCGGCTGTTTTATTTGTGAGGCAGCGCCGCCAGTTGTCATGATGATTATGAAGGGGTTATTATGAGGTGGATTATGCATAATCGCGCCACGTCTGAAGATGATAAATGACCTGAGGAATTAGTCAACGTTTTAAGGGCTCAGAATACGACTACCTGCGCTGTAGGTCACGCACCGTGTTTTTGAGGTGTGACAAGAAAGGCCAGTTATGTTCACTGACACAACAACACAGGATTGAATCCCTGGGCCAAATTATCACAATGAAAGTATTTTAGTAAAATTGTAACCCATATATAATGTTCCATGTGTTTAGAAAGGATCACAATGAAGTGTGTTTACGTTACAATTAAGTGTACATACCCGGAAACACACTCTCTTGCTCTTCAGGTTATCACTTGTGGTCAAAATGTGTTGACAGCCTGAAAGGAGTTTAAATGAGCGGACTAGACATTTATGAGAAATCATACAAAGAAGAAGAAAAAAAAAATAAGTATGGCAATAATTAAAGGTATATGTTTAAATAAAAAATAAATAAATGTATTTGTGTACAAGAAAAACTGATCAATACAGTAATATTTGAAACATATTAAAATAAGTCACCTGTGAGTGTTTCAACTCCTTAATGTATAGGCTTTCAATTAAAAGAATAAAAGTATAAATTTACTGAGTAGCGAGAGAGCCTGTGCGCTCTGGTTGCATCGTATTTATTCCCACTGCTCGGGCTAAAGTGGCCCAATGGCCAAAGGCATAATACGCTGCATAGGACAAATAAACAGGTATTAGTTTGTTTGCAATTGGCCTTCTACCCAGAACTGTGCAACTAATTGTTACACACAGGGCTTTTAGATGGCAGAAACAATATTCACCATCAATGCCAATAACACGAGACCTCAAGGTCACTGACACTATCATTTAAATCAATATTGCTCTTCAGAAAATGACTGACTGTCCGTCCCAGGCACTTGTTGTGTTTCTGTCCAGCAGCAGCAGCAGCAGCAGCAGCAGCAGCAGCAGCAGCAGCAGCAGTCACTCTTTCTAAAACTTTGGATGGAAAATAAACTAATTTTGGCTGTCTGCCTGAAGTGCCTCTGTGTGTGTCTCCCCACAGGGTGTGCTCATTGTAAGTGTGCCGGCTGGTTCATAGAAAACTGCCCAATGATTGGCTACTGCAAAGGCTTCTGGGAGAATGCCCCTTGTGTCCCATGCGTCGCGTGTCCGCGTGTCTGTTTTTGTGTGTTTACAATAGAAAAGAAATGTGAAAGGCCTGTTTAAGAAAGGCTAAATGAAATACTGAATTGTGTTTAAATATATGAAGTGAATTGATTAAATGTGTTATCTGTGTACTACAGTAGATTACATGAACATATTACAACAGACATTATTATGACAAGTTTTCTAAATTTATAATAAAAAAAAAAACTGGACTCGTTTTATCATCAGTAATTTAGCATGGCCACTTATTTTCAAAGCGTTTCACTTGCAACACGACATATGGGCTCAATCCCCGTGAAAGTAATCAATACATTAAATTCTGCCCTCTTTTAAAATATTTACACACGTACAAAAATGCATCGGTGAGTTTCTCCCTCCCTCTTATTAGAACAGCGTCATTTCTCCGACACACTGACACTGTTGCCAATCCCATCCAACTCTGTTCGCACCTTTATTTTTCACTCCAGCCCCCTCTTCCGTTCCCACTCACGACTCGCTCCCTCCTCTCTTGTTCTCAGATGGCTTTCTCCACCTCTCTCCCTCTCTCTCTCTCCCCCTGTGCATTATGTAGATAACCCGAGGATGCCATATATCCCCAGCAGGTCAAACGGAGGTTGCAATCACACACTGTGACAGGGGGAGCCAATCCCAGTCCATCATTGGCTACTGGAGAGGGATGGCGGGGCCTTTCCTCACGCGGTCTGTGTGTGTGTGTGTGTGAGGGCTGGGGGGGGGGGCAGGCAGGCAGGCCCATAAGGCAGTGTATGAGTGGGGGAGTTTAGCATGGGAGGGCAGTGGTGAAAAAGGAGGAAGTAAAGGGAAAACTTTGATGGCGGCGGTACAGAAACGAGCAGAACGTGGAGATGCGGTATCCTCATGGCAGTCAGTCTGAGTGACGAATCAATCACATTTTTCAAATCTTCTCAACATTATAAACACAGTGTGGAATTGGAAATAATCCCATTTTGATAAGTATAATTATTATAACATCTCAAAGGGAAAAAGTTCTCTCTTTTAAACGATGCCTGTATTTGCATTGTGTTTCCACTAAGGGCAGCACTCGATGACAATTAAAAGGATGTTTTTTTTTTAAGAGATCACTTTGCTTGCTGGTCTCCTCTTGTGTAATCGGCCACCAGTATATTTACCATGAAAGCGTGCTGTTTTCATTTTTAATCAGTAGGCATGAGACTGATAAAAAAAAAAAAAAAAAAAAAAAAAAAAACACAGCTGCAGTTACATTTGACTGATCAGGGGCATCACCTGTGGTCTCCATGGTAAGTTCAGCTGCTTTCCAGTCTGAGGGCAGGCTTTGACCTGTGTTCTCCTTCTTCAGTTGTTCCTCACTTTCACCATGCAGCTTCAGAAAACTTCATTTAAAGCTGCACAATCAACTGGACCTTAGGTGGTCTCTCTGAAAATGAAGGGGAACTGCTCTTTTTAAACACTCTCATAGGTTCGAAACATTCGAACAAAAAGGTCACACGTTGCAGGCAAAGTTACTAAAAAAAATAAAATAAATAGATCAAATCTTTACATATTAATTAGACCGCATTCAAGAGGGTGTATACTGAAATGTTTAGGTGTGAGAGCAACTTTTACAGTAAAAGTCTGTCACTGTGTGTGTGTGTGTGTGTGTGTGTGTGTGTGTGTGTGTGTGTGTGTGTGTGTGTGTGCGTGCACGCGCGCGTGTGTGATCAGCTCTCTGCGCAAGTGTTATCATCATGCTGCTGAGTCTCCTCAGGCTCCCTTCATATTTTTTTAACCCCCCATTTTTCATTTTCACCCTGTGATTGTGTGTGTGTGTGTGTGTGTGTGTGTTTTCCCCCAGATTGTTTTCTTTGCATATTTGTTGACTTTGTCTCTTCTTCGTCACAATTTTTTCTTGTTGTGTTATTCCATGCTTTGTCCACTTTTATTTCACCACTATTGTTTACTTTCTCTGCCTCTGCTTTTGGCTTTTCCAGCATTGATCTCTATTTGTTCTCCTTTTCTTGTTGTTTGGTTATTTGTGTTTGTGCCTTTTGCATGTTTTTTTTTTTTGTCCCATCAATTTTGTGTGCTTCTGTCATGGCTTGCTTTTTTCCCCTTTATCTTCTATCTCTGTTAATTCTTTTTGTTTGCTCAATATTATGGGATTTTTGTTGCCTGGCTATGAGTGTTTCATGTATTAAAATGCTTCATCACGTTGCCAACTCTGTTATCACATGTAACTTTGCTGCCCCTGGTGGTCAGTCAGCAGTATACATGCACCTTGAAGATGAGGAGCAAAAAGGAGCTTGCAATGAACCTATTATTATTATTATCATTATTATTATTATTATTATTATTATTATTATTATTATTATTATTATTATGCAGGCATTGATATCTTTGTTTTAAACCATCAGATCTGACCAGCACCTAGTCTAAGTTCAGAGCAGTCCTAATGATTTTATATTAAACATCAGATGCTTCCTGAGAAAAGCACCCGACACGCTTTTTTTTCTTTTTTTTTTATTTATTTGAGAGTTATGCTTGACCTCTGACCCGGGAAACCCATATCACCAGTTGTGCATTTGATACAGCGGCGGTACGCATTCCTCAATGAGGCTATGACGGACAGTTTTTACTGTGGCAGCAGCTTGGGGCTTTAACATACTTTTAAAATTGTGTATGTATTAATTAATGTTAAAAAATTGTTTGATTTGCTCCCTTTGCCTCCTGTATTGAAATCAGATCCACTTCAGCTGAGGAAACGTCTTGACTCTGGTGTGACTCTCCAGGACTGATACCCCGGGAGGAAATACTGTCAAGCTGCTGGAAGAACAACAGGTACAACTTCAATTAAGCTTGAACTTCTTTATTTCTAATGAAAATAAAGGGTTGCAAAAGTTTTTGCAGGGGAAGCATGAGAAATAATTTGAAGCTGCATGAAAGAAGTTACAGAGAAGCAGGGAATCAGAGCTGTTAGTGGGTTTCTGTGTAGGTTGTTAAATAAAACAAAAAATAACAGTTACATTAATCTATATATATAAAAAAAAATTATAATAATTTTGGAACAAGTTTTGAGACAGGTGCCAAACACGAGTTCACGTGTTATGCGAGAGAGCTGGAGTAAGCTCGCTGGAGTGGAAGCACCTATCTGAGCCCCCTCCATCCCCCCCCCCAGATCTCGATCTCCCATGATTGGAGTTATGCCAGCCACGTATGGATTAATATTTTATGTTTAGGGGGGTCGAGAGGGGGAGAGGAAGAGGGATGAGCAAAGCTCGGCTGTTGTTTGTTTAGGATATTGTGAAAATATGAGGGAAAATTTGCAATTTTATTGGTTTTCCACAACTATAAGATTTGTATGAGAGCTGTGTATATTAGGTGTGTGCGAGGGGTAAACAGCTTTATGAGTGCGTGCGTGCGTGCACACGTGCGCGCGCGCGCCTGTTCTCGCGTTTGCTCAGCAGCTCCGGTGACCTTCAGCCCTCAGTCTCCGCATGTAAACCCCTCTGCCAACTGCACCGCTTCAATCAAACATCCTGCACGCACACGTGAACAATTTGCAAAACCCATTTTGTGGATGCCACTGGTCTTTTACAACTGACGTCTCACTTAACTCAAATATTTTGTAATTAAAACGCACACCGTTGCATCAGGAGAGGCGGAAATCTCAACAGCTTTCTGCGTTGGTGGAAACTTTTGGAAAAATGAAAGTATATAAAGATCCAAAATGTTATATGGCAGTGAGGTTCCAAATAAAAATGATAAAAGAAAAGAATGTTATCTGCTTTATCCAAAATAAATAGCAATAACCTTAACTAGAGCCGTGGATTTTTCTTGCTCGTGCGCTCGCTCTGCTGATGCTAAAACTAAAACGTGGCAAGATAACTGCTGTTTTCAACTGCCAATGTCCATAAAGTTGTACAATATCTCACCCTGACTGTCAAATTCAGTAAGGTATTTTTTTTTTTAGTGGAATGATTCAGGGACATTGTCACTTCTCCAGAGCTTGGTTGTTTTTATTTTACTACTCAAGTTGCTTCTATAAACCGCATAACTGTTTTGAGTAAGCTTTTATTTTTTTATTTTTTTTTGCACACAAACAGCATTTCAACATTTTATTTCTGAGCACCCATTGGGCAACTGTTGAAGTGCTAATTTGCCCTAAAACAAACAAACAAACGAAAAAAAAGAGTTCAGTGGTGCTCTGCTGCGTTTACAGGGCTTTAAGATTCATGATGCAGTCATTTCTTTTATGTCGGCCAGGCACACAAAGCAGATTCCGCTTGCATTACTTTCCCATGGTGTCCATTTCACTGTGGGATAACTTGACCTGTGACCCCTGAGCTTGTAGCCTCAGCAGCTTGAGACAAAATCGCGCACTGAACCGAAGGCGTCTCCAGGTCACTGGCGTTTTCTATCCACTCACCAGGCGAAAACAACCCCTGCGTGCCTCAGGAGCTGAATGAGCGCAAGGGAAAAAACGCAGAGGCTGGGAGACACAGACGCAGCCTCCGAGACGAGGCGCGGGATAGGTGGGAATCCAGCGCAGGGAGGGCAGAGCAAGGCAGGCAATTTCACCAAGTCTAACTTCCTCCACGAAATTATGGCTAAATGGAAAAATAATGGAAGTGGCATCATTGGCCTCCTAGCTCGGCGCTATTAGTATGCCGGTGACATGGAGCGGGGAGACCGACAGCGGTTATGTATTTTTTTTGCAAGTATGCATATAATTTATTGTGGGGAACACAATTTACATGGGTAGTCAATGCCTGTTTTATGGGCTCACAAATAGATGTATGAATTGGAGCATATAATGGTGGGGAGCAGCAGGCACAAATACATTCTAAATCCTCCGAATGTGCGCCACGAAAAATGTAACCAAGGAATATAAAGCAAATTAATTTGCCGGCATTATGTACATTAGTTTTTGATTTACAAATCTAATCCCGGCAAATGCTGGCCGCCCTCACTGTGTGGCCCCGCTTTGTGGGAGCGCCGCTTGATGGTGAATGGATTGCGCTCCTTGAAAAAACTAAAGCCCACACATATACTAAATACTGTTTCGCATACTACACTGTAGTACTACTGTTGTTCTGATTGAAATCAATCTACGGAAGAAGTTTTAGGTTTTCACGCCACCTTTTCTAAACATCATTATTAGGGAAGCACCAATGCCACTTCACATAACCAGTGGAGTAGGAGCACTTGCATTTCAGTACTCTGCAATACCAATAGTACACAGTCAGGCCATTACAGACTATAGAATTACTTAATTTTTTTTTTCCACAGATGTTCTGTTATTTGAACAACGCTCTTCAGCGTGTTTTTCTACAACATTGGGCGACTGTCACAACTGCAGTACAAACACAAATTGAACAAAATTGTCTTCTACATACATGGTATCAGTGTGGTAGTACCGGCCCGCATTTCACGAGCATGAGTAGAGTACTCAACCCCTGTATTGGTACCGATATCTGATAGTGGTATCGGTGTCTCCCTAATCATTATAGAAAAGATATGTTACCTGGGAAATAGGTAATACATGTAGTATTTAGTCCTGTTTAGGTCATAATGTCCAGTAAAGAATCATGTTTAACTTGAGTCATTTTCTGAACTTGAAAAAATAGCTTTTGTAAAACCTTTCACTGAAGGTTTGTGACTGTCTAATGCTAAAGCCAATCTTGCACTCTGTGGCTACAGGGCAAAGGTATGAAGTATGCTACTTAATAAGTTTCACCAAAAACTCCACTTTCATCGTCCTCACACGGTTGATGATGGAGGAGGGCACCATGGTGACAATATTTTTGACCAATATGACATCCAGCCGACTTCTGATGTCTTCCTCTTGCTTTGACAATGAAAGCCTCCCACTGCGGGTTGTGTCTGTTTGCCAATGCCCCAAGAGCAGTTAAAGCAATGATGGATTTGAGATAAGGCACCTTTAAACCTTAGCCCTTCACTAACAAAGGAACGGTGGTGGCATCAAAAGCATGTTGACACTATAAGAGGGGGAAAGCAGGGGCAGGGGTTGGGACAGCAATCCAGCAAGGGTCGCAGGAATGTTCACCAAAAGAACAATAATAATAATAATAAAAAAAAAAAAAAAATGTCAGGGGGAAAGTGGTGAGTGGTTGCTTAGGCTATTTGCAGTGTAAAGAGCGAGGGGGTGGGGGGGGGTTTCCAAAGAGGATATTGTAAATGCATTAGCCTGTTTAAGGCTTTACAGCACACACATAAAAAACACAGGCAACAAACTAGAACAAAACATAAATCCTGCTCAAAGGCAATGTCAGCAAAAAGAGCCAGGATGAGATGAAGGGATTTGACCTCAGGTTGGACAAAGAGAGGCTGTAGTGGTCAATAATAGATATTTTGACCTAGTGGAATCATCAATATGGGCTGAACCTGGGCTAGTTTAAGTGGTGACTTAATCTTTTTTTTTTTCTCAGTTGTTTCAAGGGACCTTGTGCTAAAAACTATATGATGTGACTATACGAGGGAACACGTATAGTCACATACATTGTTTAAAATTAGATCAATGATTTTACATCAATTTAATTATCGATTTGAGGTAGAAATTCTAGAAGCAAATAATACATAATAAACCAGTGGGTGGTGCTACGTGGTAAACAAAGTAATAGAAAGAATTGAGAGAAGATTTGGGGAATTACTGCTATCATTTAGCCAAGTTTTAATTGTTCTTGTAAATCATCCATGAGGAAGGCTGTTCTTAGATGTGATATTGATCGAGTGTCTCCTTGCCCATTACAGAAAGAAATGAGATGACTGTTAACCAAGTCATTCTTGGTTTAGGAAACCTGTTTCTGTAAATTATTTCAAAATCAGATTTCTAATTCCGCCAACATTCAGCTTACACTTCCTAAGCAAGTGAAACATGATTAACATTAAACATATATGGAACAGCATCTTACTCTGTCCTGCTGAGTGTGAGCGTACGTTGTGCAATGGAATTTCAAAATAAAATTTTGATGATCACAGGAGACATGGAGGGAAATCTGATCTGATTGTTGAGTCCCACACTCCTCATTCTTATTTTTCTTTCTTTTTTTCTTACAGATGACGTACGAGATTCCAGCACGAGTGCCGATGCCCCCCCCCCCAACCACCACCACCACCACCACCACCACCCAGCCAACCTCCTATCTCTCCAGCCTCTATTAGGGTCAGCGCAGCCAGCCATGTCCGCCCACTCTCCTCCTCTTGCTCTCCCATTCGATCTTTCTGTCTGCATGGCTGATCTGTTTCTTTTCTCCCTCTCTTTAGACCTCAGCAGATCGATACCAGGCACAGCCCTGCAGGAGAACACTGTCAGCTGTTACTCCCCATCCTGGACGCTGTGGCCACTGCCACTCCATCAGTCAAACTCATGCACACTCACAAGATGGATATACAGAGAGATGCGGCATGTACAGGAATGAAAGAAGCAAAGTTTGAGGTGCACGGATCAGGGACATTAGGAAAGTTATCAGACATATTAGTTGATATAAGTACTGGAGTGACTTGGAGTGCTTGGAGTGACTTCCTGAAGGCTCTAAACATCTTTACAAGTCGACAAAGTTTCTCAAATGATCTGCGCGTTATCCGCAAATTGTCTCTCCATCACGTGTTCAAAAGTCTTTCATCACCGTTGTGTTTTCTACTTCTATTTATCAACACAATGAAAGGAGTCGGTAGATACGTTTCATTGCCTTTACTGAAGCTCCATACAATAAAATTACAAACCCTCTCCCACCAGTCTGTTCTCTGAACCTGTTTTCACCAAGAACGGAGGGTCCGGATCAGTCGCCACGGCGACGGCACAAAGTGTAGAATCGAAGACATGGTTTTGTTGTAGCCCCCCAACAGCACACAGTGTTGTAGTCTGCCTCTCCAAAGTAAAGCAAACATGATAGCCGAGGGAAACCAGTTGTCTCAGCCAGCCCAAATCGAAATGTTACCTGAATGATGACTTGGTTAACGCCCAAAGAAAGCCATGCTAGCTTTGAGTCTAGGTGGCTCACAAAGGTAGACAGCTGATAGATATTTTACTGAGTTTTTATTTTATTTTTTTTTATGGATGAAATGAAGTCTAGCTTGACGCAAATTGGCATATTTCATATTTCCTCCCTTTTTTTAAAATGTTATTAGTACGTAGCGCTCACTTGCAAGAGTATATTCGCTGTGGTGGGTGTGAGCTTTGACAGTAAAATCGGCAGGAATATGTTGTGTACGTTTGTAAATTTGTGCGGTGCACATCTGTTCATGGAAACGTAGTCACTGTCACAAACAGTAATAACTACACTACTACACTAAACATTATTATTGTTGTTACTATTATTAGTAAAAGTAGTAGTAGTAATAATAATAATTATGATAATAATAATAATAATTAGTAATGGCATGTTTGCCTTCCTATACTTTTTGAACTCAGAGGTAAAATCTAAAAAAATATTTTATATTTATTTATATGTTTGAATATTTATAAATGATTATCAAATATAATGTAATACAGCATACCCAGAAGTTAGACCAAGACCTAATTGAATTTTTAGCCACGGCTTTTCCAAACTTGACCTCGGGGCTTCACCTCAGAGCAGTGTGGCTGCAATCTGTTTATTAGATCTTTCATATGTGACCTTTGCCATTCCTTCTGCCTTTGTCTAATTTAATTAGAGTTTGATTAATTTCGTTATAATTAACTGCTTCCCATTTAAGATGTCATCACATGTCAGGAAGGCAAAGAACCACCATTAGAATGGACATTATAGACTGGAACCGGAATCAGTTTTCTTCAAATGTCCTGGACGACACGTTTACGACAAGGACCCCCTGTGGTTACGTGAATTATGACCACCGTTCATCAGAGCAGAGGCAAAAATAGTGTGACATTTTGTAAAGCAGCCTCACAGCTCTGTGGGGTGAGGTGCCACACTTCTATCCACACAATATATGTATGAGAGTATGTCAAAATGCATCGGGTAAAGGCGCTGTCAAAAGCAGAGCTCAATTGTATGTAATGAAAAGGAAACTCTGAGCAGAGTTGTGTATGGGATAAACAAACCACATCTTGTTGAGTTTGCATATTATGTTGACTATTTGAATTGTTTTTGTACGCAGGTCACAAAATTTCACAATCGTGTAGAAACAAAATAAAATCGGTATTTCTTTTGCCTCATTATCGCTGGATGATGTAATTACTTATCTGTAATTCATTGGTATGTTCGTTAAATTAGTCTTGACTCCTGTAAAATCTTTTGGGATAGTAGGGTATATTAAATATCTTATTGTATATATATAGAAACCCTAAAAACACTATAAAAACACTTTTTGAATGTGAAATGATGAAATCGTTGAAAAGTAAAGCCTGTTGGTTGTTTTGAAGAAAACTCTCAAGATTACAGTTATTTCTAAGATATGGATGCCACTTGTAGCTTCCTCTATTTGATTAGTAGGACCCATCTCTACTGTTCAGAGAATGTATTTCATTTCTCCTGACAAACATGATGCAGGCTGTTTCATGCATTGATGAGGAGAAGGAATACAGTAAAATAGGTGGCTCAATGCTTTGCAAGTGTGGTATTAAAAAAAACAACTGCCAAGTTTGGGGTCAGGTGATAAGGCATACCACTTGGATCTGATGTTCTGGTGAGAAAAAGACAAAAAAGAAATCCTCCCATATTAGGAACTATTTTGCTAGGCCCATTGAGTCATGAAGTCTGTCAGTCTGTTGGCTTTTGAATTGTACCAGTAACTAACAAGCTGTGAACGTGAAATCAACAGATCTTGTTCAATACTCCTGCTCCAACCACCACAGGAACCAAAGCAGGGACATGATTCAGGCCAACTTCAGAGACCTTGAGAGGCAGGATGTTGGTCAAGGTCTGTGAAAATTACTTCTGAAGTCAGGACCAAAATGGAGCCACAGCAACTTTGGGAGACTTGAGGCCTTCTGTGTTTCTAACGCTCTGCTTCCTTTCACGAGAGGTTCGAGGCACAACTAGCTCAGTGGCCGAGTGGTCGGCACTCAGACTGGGAGGTTGTTGGTTTAATCCCTAGGTGGATCATACCAAAGACTACCCATT
The DNA here is from genome assembly GCF_046127955.1 of Nelusetta ayraudi. Taxonomy (NCBI): domain Eukaryota; kingdom Metazoa; phylum Chordata; class Actinopteri; order Tetraodontiformes; family Monacanthidae; genus Nelusetta; species Nelusetta ayraudi. Next base: position 4,838,446 of record NW_027466098.1, on the reverse strand, counting down.
GCCTTACTGGTTGCCACTCTGTACGGTGAGAATTGGGTGGTTTGATCACCCAATGACTGCCAAGCGCAGCACCACAGCTGCTCACACTCCCCCAGGGGATGGATCAAAATTCTCATCCTTCGGGATGTGATAATCACACTGATGGGCCTGCATGACTCCAATCAGCCAGGGGAAGATCAATCACTTTGTGATCTTTTTATTTTGTTTCTCATTTATTTTCTGACAAGTATATTCGTAGTTACACAGTGGGAACACCTGGTCAGCAGAGGGCGCTGCATTTGGATGCTGACGCCGCTCAGTAGCAGAGCAAGACGCCATAGCACGAATGATATCGTCAGGCATAGGTGCTGAGGGCTGACATTTGTGTTTGTTGCTGTTCCTACAGGTAAGATGTGCAGAAATTATAACCGGAAGTAATATGGAAGTGATATGAGTCAGAGCCTTAGACTATGGTTGTGATGTGGAATTATTATGAACGTGACACATGTGAAAACTATTCAACTTGGAAGAATTGGAAGGCTAATTAAACAGTCTGGTTCCAGGAGGTGATCAACTCATTGGTCTGTCATATCAGAGCAGATAGGCGAAGGCAGGTGATCTGGTCCAATAATTTATTGTCATTCTGGTTTGTTTGATCTGGTTTATCTGACAATAAAATAGAAAGGAGATAACAAAAGGTCATTAATCTAAAATTACTTAATCCTGAATTCAATAATCAATACTTAATATTCCAACAAAGACTATCTACTCCAAACAGCCATTCTGTAAAGTAGGAAATAAGGAATGACATTATCACAACTTAAAAAGGCAACAGATAAGTCAGATTTGCTATAGATACACAGGAATGAAATAAACTCACATTTCAGTTACACAGATCAAACAATAAGGTGATGAGGCATCCAACGTGAGGCCAGCCAGCTCATTTGTTCTCAGGGAAAAGGGGTTTGACGCAGTTGAGCTCTGCATCCTTTGAAGCCTGCATTTGAAGGCCAGTTGTGTCATAGCACTGCGCGAAGGCTTGACCCAATTCACTAAAATTCCAAGGATGCTCCAAATGCGCATTACTTTTAGCCAATTCGAAGGATGCGCCGCTACTATCCTTCGCGTCCTTCTCTATCCCAGGATGCTTTGTGTGCCTTGGATCCTGGGAAGGCAGCTGAAGGCATCTACTGGCAAAGACAAAACGTATACATTTAAGTATTCAAATTTCACATAAAGTATGAAGTTTTGACCGTGGGGTTTTTACTTATTTTAACATCCAACGCCATGGTTGGATGGTGAAACCAATGGTTAGCTTGATGCTATAAAGACTTCTCCTCCGGGGTTTGGCCAGCAATAGGGAACGGCAGTGATGCAACCAGGAAATACGTCAAAGGCGAGACCATCCCATGTGGTTACCGGGGAGGCGGGTTTGGGTTCGTCCTTCTCGGCCAGATCCTTCGGAGGACCCGCCTTCTGACGGAGAACGCTTCCTTTGATGGATGCAGGGACTGAATTGAGACACGTCCTGGGGCTCCACCCTTCCAGGAAGCAGTGGATGCAGGTAGAGGAAGGGGGAAAGAAGAAGGTGGAAGGTGAAGGGGAATTTCCACACGTGACACAAAGGCTAACACCAATAAAGCTCACGTGCATTGCGGCTCTGACTTGTTGCGGACCTGGAAGACGGTGTGCAAATTCCTGCCGGTCCTTCAGAATAAGAGCACTGAAAATAGCACTGGTATTACCAGTTAATACTGTTATATTTAGTTACATTATTTTTGAAGTTGAGTTTATCATTATTTTCTTGTAAATATTGACATATTGTCACAGTAATAGGTTAATTTGGAAAGGTTAAAAACAGCTAACTTGAGAAACACTTTGATTTGAAAAAAAAGTTAATAGATTACAGATATTTTGATTTAAGAGGGGTGTTCAGTACATGATGACATGTCTTCAATTTGAATTTTCTTGACCTGTTTATATTGTAATTTGTTTTGAGATACCTCAATCAGTAGTAGAGCAAGACGTCACAGCACGAGTGATATCGTCAGGCACAGGTGCAGAGGGCTGACATTTGTGTTTATTGCATTTGTTGTTCCTACAGAAATAAAAATTAATGTGCTGCACAAAGGATCAGTCAAAGCGCCATTTTTTAAAGTGTAACATCAGAACGACTCTCTCCTCCCTGGAGAGCTGATGATAAGGTGTGTGTAGACCGAAAAATATCATACACACACACACACACACACACACCTTATCATATATAAAATAAATATTTTATTTATTTATTTATTAAGAACGTAAGACACTGGTAAGTTACAAGATCACTTACACTTGAAACCTGAATTTACCCGATCAGATCAGTTACTAAACAGCTACAAATAACTGCCTTGTCTGGGCAGGAAGGACCTTCTGAAACGTTCCTTCAGACAACGAAGCTGCCTCAGTCTCTTGGAGAAGACCCTCCGCTGACTGTCCATTATGGATAACAGTTTGTTCAATGTCCTCCTCTCCACCGCCGCCTCAAAGGTCTCCTGTCTGCAGCCAATGAGAGAGCCAGCCTTCTTAATCAGTTTGTTCAGTCTGCTGGTGTCACTGGCTGAGATGCTGCCTCCCCAGACCACAGAAGAGAAGAGAGCGCTGGTCACAACAGACCAGCATCTTGCTGCACACATTGAATGATCTCAGTTTCCTCAAGAAGTACAGTCTGCTCCAGCCCTTCTTGTGCATAGCTTTTTTCAGCAAGATGGCGGCGCATGAACATGAAGCGGGTCAGCACTCTACATATGGGATCAATTTAGTTAGTTTACTAGTACTTTTAGTAAATGCCACGTATGTACTGGCCCATATTACATACAGCCGCACCAAACTGCTTGGCATCGGTTTGACGAAGGTTTCAAGCCAAACATACAGGTGACAGAACATCCTGGCAGAGCTCGTCAGATCACCCGGGTCCCAGTGGATTATTCTTCCGACTGGCAGGCGACGGAGGCAGAAGAGGGGCTGTCGAGCCGGAGTACGAGCTAGGCTAAGCAGACAACCACACAGACCTTCACCGAGCCTCTTCTTAACGAATGCGAGATCACTGGCCAACAAGATCGAGGAGCCTGAACTTACCATATTACATTACATTGCCACGCAGAAAAATATCCAAGACTGTTTTTTATGGAAATCACAGAAACGTGGCTTAACCAACACTATGCCAGCTAAAGCTATCGAACTAACAGACCACATAGCGCACCGTGCCGACAGGTGCTCAGACTCCGGTAAGTGCAGAGGAGGAGGGTTCTGTGTTTGCACAGACAACAACTGGTGCACAAATGCTGTGACAACGGACACTTACTGCTCGCCAGATCTGGAGTATTTATCAGTAAGATGTCGCCCCTTCTAACTGCCTGGAGTTCACAGTCATCATAATCACTGCTGTTTACATACCTACTGATGCTAACATCACATTAGCCTTGGACTATTTGCTAACTGCTAATAGCAAACAACAGCGGGACTATCCAGATGGTGCGTATATAATAGCAGTTCTCCCAAAACTTCATCAACATGCACACTGCCCAACAAGAGGGAGGAAAACTCTGGACCATGTATATAGCAACATCAAGCATGGGCTTACATCACCTCTACCCCACTTGGGGCAGTATGATCACATCTCCCTGTTTCTTACTCCAGCATACAGACCACGCATCTGCACAGACAGACCCACTACTACCAGAGTTGTACAAGTCTGGCCAGAGGGGGCTTCTGAGCAACTGCAGGACTGCTTCAATAACACAGACTGGACTATATTTGAGGATGACAACATCCATACCTACTCCTCCTCTGTACTGTTTTACATCCAATGCTGCATGGACAATGTCACCACCACAAAACAAATCTGCGTGTTTCCTAACAAAAAGCCGTGGATGATCAAGGAGGTCAGACTTCTACTAAAAGCACGCAACACCACTTTTTGATCTGGTGACATGAACTAGTACAGTGCCGCCAGAGCGAACCTGACGAAGGGCTTTAAGGATGCCAAGGCAGCCTACAAACCTACAACCTAAGCCTCAACATAAAAAAAAACAAACAAAAAAAACAGAAGAACTGATAATTGACTTCAGGAAAAAGCAGGACAAACACTCACCATTATACATTAACAGGGAGAAGGAAGGTGGGCGAGTCACAAGTTTCAAATTCCTTTGAACACAACAGGAAGCACAACAGCAGCACACAACCTCTCTCAGCAGCACCTAACATTCTCCCGCTGCATACCTACATGGTACGGCAGCAGTTCTGCTGCAGGCAGAAAGGCACTGCAAATGATTGTAAAAAAAAAAAATCACTGGATTCCATCTTCAACTCTCGGTGTTTGCAGAAGACGCAGAACGTTTTTAAAGACTCATCCCATCCTGCTAATCATCTGTTTCATTTGTTACCCTCTGGAAAACGCTACAGATCCATCAGAACTCACATCACAAGATTCATGAACAGTTCCCATCCCAAAGCTATCACCATACTCAAGTCTCACCTGAAAATCAACCACTAACATTGGTCAACACCAGCACTGTATCTGATGGTGAATGACTCCATTAACGTGATGGGATGAATGAGATTGTAATATGTATTTATTGTGACTTTTTGTTTTTAGAGTATTCTTTTTTACTGAGCCCAGCACATGAGTGCATTTAATTCCATTGTATTTCCTGTGCAATGAGTATAAATCTATTCTATTCTATGCTATTCTTGTACACAGCTGTACTGTTGGCCTTCCAGTTCAGTTGGTTGTCGATAGTCACACCGAGGTACTTGTACTCCTCAACCAACTCCACATCCCTGTCCAGGATGCGCCGGGGCCTGATCCTCCTGAAGTCAATCACCATCTCCTTGGTCTTTTCCACATTAAGCAGCAGGTGATTGTCCCCTGTCTACTTCACAGAGCTATCCACCAGCCGTCTGTACTCCTCCTACCGTCCACCGTTTATTCAACCAACAACGGCAGACTCATCAGAAAACTTCTGGAGGTAGCATGACTCTGTGTTGTACTGGAAGTCCCTGGTGTACAAGGTAAACAGGAAAGGAGACAGCACAGTGCCTTGTGGGGCTTGTGTATCACTCAACACCAGTACCATTAACACCACCATTCGACAGGACCCGGCCCAGGCAGACCTACTGTGGCCTACCTGTCAGGTAGACAGTAATTCAGGAGACAGTGGACAAGCCAACCCCCATCTCACCCAGTAAAAGAGGCTGGATGGTGTTGAAGGCACTTGACAAATCAAAGAATATGATTCTCACAATGCCCCCACCGCCATCCAGGTGTGAGTGAGACTGCTGCAGCAGATAAATGACAGCATAATCTACCCCCAGATGTGGCTGATAGGCAAACTGTAGATGATCCTGCGATGCGTTCATCTGCGGCCTAAGGCAGCCAAGCATCCACCTCTCTAGTACCTTCATCACATGAGAGGTAAGGGCTACTGGATGGAAGTCACTGAGGCCGGATGGAGTTGACTTCTTGGGCACTGGAACCAGGAAGGAGGTCTTCCAAAGCAGCGGCACCCTCTCCAGACTGAGACTCAGGTGGAAGAGATACTGGAGAAAGACAGCGAGCTGGCTGGCACAGGTCCACAGGATCCAGGTGCTGATGCAGTCAGGGCCCGCTGCCTTCTGTTGGTTGAGTCTCTCTAGCTGTCTCCACCCCTGAGTCGTTGTTACAGTCAGTGAAGAGGGGGTGGGGGTAGTGTCAATCGGGGGAGGTGTGGTGGGCTGAGTTGGTGGAGGGTCAGGTCCAGAGGGCTCACTTCAGGCGGTGAAAGAGGGTATTGAGGGAACAAAGGAGGCAATGGGAGGGTGTGGGGAACAGGGAGAGGCGTATGGGGTACGGGGAAGGACAGTGAGCTAAACCTGTACAAGTAGGTGGTGAGCTTGTTGGCCTTCTCTTTGTTGCCCCTCCCACCACAACCTGTGATCTCCTTCATTCCACTTCACACCTCCCGCATGTTGTTCTGCTTCAGTTGTGCCTCCAGCTTCTTGTAGGAGTTTTTACACTCCCTCAGTTTGTCCCTTTGAGCATGTTTCCACTGGCTCTTTTTGGCTTGGCTTGGTTTGTAGGTGTTTCCACTGCACCACTGCACCACTTCCGCGACACGGTTCCAACCGTTTTGGTCCACGCTTCCTTGTGGTTCCAAGTGGGCTGACCATGGACCATAGTGGTGACGTAGCACAGAGCAGGGCACTGATTGGGTAAGAGTTTTGACGAAAGCCGAGTCTCTTTCAGCGTCTACATTTTCTCTGCTAGGACAGTGTTTTGATACAAGTCAACAGTATTAAACAAAATCATTCTAAGCCCTACTAAAATGTCTTACAAAAAACAAAACAAAAACACAGTCAATATCAAAAGTGAAGCCAATGAATCTTGGGACATGGAGGGCACAATAAACGTCCAGGGACATTCGGTCCGCCTTGCAGCCGTAACTCCGCCCACGCTCAGGTAGTAACCAAGCCAATGGAAACATGTCCCTACCAAGTCATACCGTGCTGAGTAGAGCCGGCACCAACCGAGTAGAGCCAGTGGAAACACCCGTAGTTGGTGCATCACTATGGCGGCTGTAAACTCTCTAGGCAGATAGTGAGGGTGCAAACCAACGGCCAGCAGTTTAACATTCGCACTACAGAGACGTTCCTTTACGCACACGTCTGGGATTGCACCACAGCTCACTCACATATATTGCAATCCCCCCCCCCCTCCCTTCTTCTTACCGGTTTCTGTAACGTCTCTGTCAGCCCGAACAGTCAAAAAGACAGGTGCCGCGATGCTGTGGTCCGGGATGTGCGGGTGCAGCCATGTCTCCGTAAAACGAAACAAGCTGCTCTCACGAAACTCCTGCTGAGTGTTAATGAGTCGAGAGAGGGTACATTCCCCATGATGATCGCAGGAACGGCAGGCTTATGTCTTCTCTTTCTGTCCTTCACTCTCACTGCGGCCCTGCAACCCCGGCGTCTCCTCCATAATTCCTTCCAGATTTCAGGTCTGGCTTCGGGCAGCAGGACTGGTACACACAGCACAAACAGCTGATGGTGCGCGCAAACAATGGCCCCGCCGCTCAGTGCATTACTCTCAATTACGAAGAGTAACAAAAACAAAAGTGAAACCGACAGAAAAAACTTAAAGCGCACATGATCCATAGCCGCCCAGTCTGTGAAACGTGTCGTGAAAAAAAAAATTAAAAAGTGCAAAATACAAGAAAAGTTAAAAAAAAAAAATACACATTTGGGGGAGCTGCTGCAACAGGCTGCCTGCCAGTGCGAGGCCGGAACTTTGATGATGGGGTGAACATGTTATACTTCCCCTTTAAGAGGACGACGGAGACCCTGGAAAGGTGTGTGTACTGTGCGCAGGGCTGTCGGGATGTTTGGAGAGACGTGTGCGACTGTCTCTTTCTTGGCGTGAGTTCGGGAGAAAAGCAATGTGAGTGTTACTTCACAAAAAACAAAATAAAGTATTCCGTCAGAAATTCAACTTCTGGTGATTGAGGGGTGCACGTTATATCTGCCGATCTATCGCGCGGTCAGGCTGGTAGAGCGCAATTTGCACTTCTGACTCCTCACGTGCCGCATTTCTGGGCGTTGTGCGCCTGCATATTTGCACAGGGGTGTTTTTGTTTTTGTTTTTTGTTTTTTTTTGTTATAAAGCAAATTTTCAAAAGTTTTCCTTAAATTTAAAATGCAACGTTTCAAAGAAAAACATTAAAGCTCATTAACCCATGAAATTTGGCTTCCTTTCTTCCCTCGAAAAACAAATGGCAAATGGACACCGCTCGATGTAAAGGACAAGCAAAACAATCGGAGCGCCTCATCACGGTGCACATGCAGTGCAAAACTACAACATCGAGCAATGATGTTGCTTATAGGTAACACACACACACACACACTTTGACTTTCCGAGAATGGACCCTATAGAGAAATCATGGTCACATGGCGTGAGTTTACTTAGAATTAAAATATATCAATAGCCTGGGTGATGGGTCAAAAAAAAAAAAATCACGTATTTAAATATAGAGACCGTTTTAAGAACAGCAGATCCTTTTTGTGGAGACAGCAAAAGCAATAGGATGATGAGTGGGGCTGGAAACCCACATTTACATTAACGGTGGCCCCATAATTCTCAGAGAACTCCAGCTTAATGGCCACATTCCAACAATAAGCCATAAAGTATCCGACAACTGCTCCTTCAAAATGATGCAAGTCAATGGGGAGCGACGCGGCCGTCCCCATTATTTATTTATTTCATGGGGCCGGTGTGTGTGTGCATGCGCAAGTGTCCGTATTTGTCTGTGAGGGGTTGTAAGCATCAGGGAAAGCTCATCAAGTCAGCGAGATAATTAATGAATATTTTAAATGTCATGATGATGGGAGCCACTTGACAAGAGGACCAAAGACTGACTGGGGGTTGATTAAGAATTCAGCCGCCCCCCTCTGCCCGTTGCCATCCATCTAAACCATTCCCTTTGCACACACACACATATACATAGAAAATGCACACACATACACACATGCACCACAGAGGCCAGACAACCCAGGGCTCAAACTTAATTCCGAATGCCCAGTGTTCCACCCCCACCCCCTCCTCCACACCTCAAATAGCATTCACTTCGACCTTTTCTGTTCTCTCTTAGCTACTCTGACCTCCCCCTAAATAGGAAAAAGAACCCCAAAAAGTTGGTGTCAGTGTGAAAAAAAAGCAAAGGGAAAGAAACTGAAAGGAGTAAATTGGGGGAGATAGTGAGGTAATCATCATCATGATGATGCAGAGGGTTAGGTGGGTCAAGGTAGGTCAGGGTTTTAGGTCAAAATCAATGTTTACAACATGACATGTTTGGATCAATCCCAGCAACTGGATAGCAACATTTAGCGTTATATGTATTTTTTTTTCACATAAAGATAATTTAATTTTTTAACGAATAATAATGACTCATGAATGTCAATGGCAGATCAGTAAGCAGTATACAAAGTAAGCCAAGCTTGTTGTGCATGTTGTGAAGCACAATATATTGCTGTCGCAAATTTGATTTTCCATTTGTTTGCAAGTTTTATGGAATAAGATGTAATATACATATATGTACATTCAAATATGTTTATAAAAATACTGCAAGATGACTTGATCAAGTCATCCGGATGAGAAGCTTATGTTTTACTGTAACCTAGCTGAGCAAACACTTGAAAGACTTTTGTAAGCACATCAAATTCTACCGTTTCGTTGTAGTCAAATCAATGTCAAGAAAGACTGTTGATTCTACCACCTGATTCAGGGAAAGATAGAACCTTCAGCAAGTGAGAATGCAAAAATGTTCAGATTTTCCATTGGCAAAGTTGTTTTTATTTTTTTTATTTTTTTATTTATTCATTTATTTATTGGGGAGTCCACTGAGCCTAAATGATGGAGATGGACAGAATTCTACTTCTTCTGTAAACAACCAAAACATCCATAGAATGTGCTGTGTTGAGGAAGAAATATTGACAAACACAATAGTCTGAGTCTGGGTGTCATCCTCCCCAGCTCACTGTCTTTCCATTCACACATCAATAACATAACCCGCTCTGCATAGTTTCATCCTCGCAACATTAATCGTCTCTGCCCTTCTCTCACCCCTCACACCACTGCGATCCTGATCCACAGTCTCGTCACCTCCCGTGTCCATTATTGTGATTCACCCTCACAAATCCCTCCACAAGCTCCAACTGGTCCAGAACTCCGCAGTCCGTATTGTTTCCAGAACCCCGTCCTTTAACCACATCACCCCTGTCCTCCAACAGCTTCACTGGCTCCCGGTCAAATTTTGCTTCAATTATAAAATGCTTCTTCATATATATATATATATATATATATATATATATATATATATATATATATATATATATATATATATATATATATATATACATATATACATATATATATACATATGTATATATATATATATATATATATATATATATATATATATATATATATATACATATGTATATATATATATATATATATACATATATGTGTACATATGTACATATATATTAAGGCCATTCACAACCTTTCTGATCTCCTCCTCTTGCCACCTCCTCTCACTGCCTCAGGTCTTCCGCCTCCCTCCACCTCTCTGTACCCGCCCATCCTCTCAGCACCATGGGGAGCAGCGCTTTCAGCCGCTCCGCTCCCCAACTCTGGAACTCACTTCCATCAGACATCTGCAACACTTTCTCTTCAAAATCACCTTTTCAGTGTGACTCCACTATTCCATTTCTATATTTTTGAGTTTTTACTTAGTTTTATTATTATTATTTATTCTTACTGTGTGTAGTTTTTACTTGTTGTATATTGTATTTGTTTGTAAAGTGTCCTTGAGTGTCAGAAAGGCGTTTATAAAAAAAAAAGTATTATTATTATTTATTATTATTACAATATTGGGTAGCCGGGTGTGGAGCGGGGGTTTCTTGTTTATTGCATTTAAGGAATGTCGGCCACTCGCATTTCTGCCCACACTGATAGAGAGACAACGGGCGGCAAGCCAGCACAATGGAGTTTTGTCAGGGCAGAGCCTGATCGCACAGCCGCAACCGCGATCGCCAACAGCCCCCCCACCACCTTCCCCATCTGCGTGAAATGTCAAGGAACAAACCGTGGTCTTGTAGGGACATGACAGCGGCGCTCTTGACAGAGCTGGCCCCTTTAAACACCCCCCCCACCCCCTCACCAACACCCCCCTCTCCCACCCCAACCCCCCCCTCTTTATTCAAAGCGGGGGCCTGATTTCTCGCGCCGGGGCCTGATAAGAGGTTTGAAAACAGGAACCCAATTCCCATTATCTGCCTCCCTTATTGTCTGTATTAACCTTCCCCCCACAGTAACTTGTTCACCCCCCCCCCCCAGCACCCCCACCCCAACCCCACCCCCCCAGTAATGCTACACTTGTCTAGCTGCAACACACCGCCGCCGCCGAGAGCCAATCGCGCCAATGCAAATGAAGGCTGGCGGACGCCGTTGTGAGAGAGGAAGAGAGAGAGAGAGAGAGAGAGAGGTGGTGCATCGGGTGAGTGGGGAGCTCTGCCAGCTGATGATTGTCTTACATGCATGCACACGCACGCGCACGAGCGCACCCACACACACCCGCACCGAAGTGCACGGCGTGTCAGTGTTGAGCCTTAACATACTTGTACGTCAGCAGAAAAGCAGAGAAGGGGGACTTGTGGCGGCAGGAACCCCCCCCCCCACCACCACCACCAAGGTTAGCTGGCGCAGTGTGAGGCAAGCGACGCCGCTGCCAGCCATAAAAGCAGCGCTGAAGCTGAGGCCGCATCAATATGCAGACAGACGGGCTGCACCCCCCACATCCCCCACCATTGTGCTGCACTCCAGGCCAGAGTGAACTCTTACCCTCCGAGTTGACAGCTGCCTTGCAGATTACCTGTTTGATATGTAAACTGCCGTGACTGCCGACGAACGTCGCGGCTCTCTTCAATCAGGGGGTGAAAAAAAATGAGGAAAAAAATGCATGCAATCCAGGACTCGGGCGGACGGCCCAGTGATCAAGTAAGAGAGTTATTCAGGGGTTGTGATTTCCTTATGTGGAGGACCTTAAAATAATTGAGGTGTAGTTAGTGTGTGTGTTTTTTTTTTTGTTGTCTTTTCTGGGCTTATGGTCGCAAGTTCTTCCTTCAGCCCAAGCAAAATTAATGGGAAAAAAAAATCTTTTTTGTACTCAAAGCCATTTCATTTCATATCATAGAGCAGTACGTAACATACGATAAAAAAAAAACAAAGCTCCAGCCACAAAGAAACATTCACACGAGCATAAAAAGCAAAAAAAAAACAAAAAAACACAACCCATTGAACAGGACACGGAGTCACGAGGTATCAGCTGATTGTGCTGTTCATTTTGTGCCGTTCGGAATGGCGGCTGCTCAGGGGATGAGTGATTTCTCACATATGTTTCTATGGGCCGCTGGAACATTAAGACGTCGGTCTGATTACTCAGGAGGTTGTTTGTGTACACAGCCAAGAGGACTGGGGGATAGAACACAAATATGGGGGAGTCTGGTATTCAAGGAGTCCAGTATTGAAAATCAGCACATTTGAAGTCTGTCCAGATGAAAGCATTTAATCCACAGGGTCAGCGTTGGGTGGACCTGGAAGTCTTTTAGACTGCACTTTCCTTGCTGCTAAGAAGCCATGAAGATATCAAATGTTGAACATGTTAAACATTAACTTTAACCCGAAAGGGGACCAAGAATGGAAATTTGAAATGTTACAGATAAAAAAGGGATGTTTATTGTATTGTTACACAGCACATCTATACATTTTCTTCAGTAAGCCGCGCTAACACAGTGGCCAATGATGCTTCTCCAAGGTTGCTGGTGCATTCCGAGTCCATATCCGGCACACCTGCAACCAGTGGGGATTTGAGCGACCAGCCAGTATCCAAGGTGTCAAACCAGTCTGTCCGTTGCCCTCTGACCCCTGACCCCTGCAGCTGCTGCCCATTCCCTCCCTCCCCCACTACCCGTTATTCTTTATAAACCGTAATGATGGCCGCGAGGTGAAAAACCAAAGCGCATCGGCGATACTCAGACCAGCCCGTCTTGTGCCGCCGACCGTGACACGCTCGCTCAAATCGCCCTTCTGCTCCATTCTTTGAGCTTCACAGCCGTCTCCGGTCCCCGCCTGCTCGCCTAAACACATCGAGTCACTGCCACGTTAAAAAAAAACAAAAACAAAAAACAAATATATGTGTAGCTTTTGCAACAACATTTCACCCCATGGAAGCAACTTCTACCAACTCAGACAGGAAATGGAAACGTTAATGCTGCGCCGGCTCTGCTGGAACATGGAAATTCTGCTGTTACAAGGACACGCCGTGCCAGCTGTGTGTGATCTATGGTTTCCGTTTGAGCTGCGCCCTGAGATGGCTCCACTAGATTGAATGTCATCAGTAACAAAAAAGGCAATATATGAAGAACACACACACGCGCGTACCCACACACACACACACACACACACACACACACACACACACGCACAACTTTGTCTTTATTCTCCTGACCAGAGAGGAAACGGGACCTTTCGCGATTGTTGCACTCGGCAAAGTTATCACACTGATATTTCAATTTTCTCCTTCCCCGCGCGCACGCCTCCCCTCCCCAGGTCCGCGCACGCACGGCTCAGCCAGACAGAGTCCTGACGGAGACGGAGAGGCGACGGCTCTTCTCTGTCATTTGCGCCTCCTCTTCCTCTTCCTCTTGCTCTTCCTCTTGCTCTTCGCTCCGCGGGTGCATTTTTAAATTTATGCCCTGGCATAGGAAGCACTCAATACGGCCCCAGCGTCTGCAGTGCAGCAGATAGCTATTAATGAGAAGAGCCCCCCACTCTCCCCCTTCACCTCTTTATCTCTTCTTTTCTGCCCCTCCCCCATTATCTGGGTGCAGTCTATAAGCGTACAGTTACCTTACTGGCTCTGATAATGCCCCAATAGGCAACCAGCACTGATGAGCTTTCTATACAGTGCGCCCGCTCACAATGCCACTATCAGGAGAGCAGACCTTTTGGTTGGGAAAAGAGAGGGAGGAGAGAAGGGGGGAGGGGAGGGAGGGAGGGGAAAAGAGGGAGAGAGGATGGATGCAGTCGCACAGGCGCGGGGGGGCGGGGGAGGGAGGGAGGGGGGGTTCGCTCGCCGCTCTGAATATCCTGCAAATTTACAACGCCGGCCCCCATCGAAACACGACTTCTCACACGCCTGATTCCCCCCCCCACCCCCACCCCTTCCCGCCCTTCGTCCCCCCCCTGCCCCCCCACCCCTCTCTGCCAGCTGCAGCAGTTTCTTATCTCCCCCCTCCCTTTCCCCTCTTCTTCCTAGGAGATAACAGTAATTCTTCGCCATGCTGTATCCCCCCACCTCACTAGCCTCGCAGACACACACACACAGGCATGCGACACACACACACACACACACACACACACACACACACACATCCCTTAGTCCATCCGTCTCTCATCAGGCTTTGCAGCGCCGGCACAAGATGTGGCTTACACACACACACACACACACACACACACATACACACATATACACGTGCGCGCGCGCACGCACACCCCCAGACCAACGCAGACAGAGATGCTGGCAATGTCTTTCTGCTCCGTCAAGATAAAGGGTTAAGACTGCACTCGGACGGCCCTTCTTTGTGAGACTGGGGGGTGGAGGAGGGGAGGGAGGGTGATGATGAGAATGGGGGATGGGGTGGGAGTGAGGGGGGTGGAGGGGGGATGGAGGTTGGGGGGGGTGTGAAATCAAGTACTCGAGTACAGATTATTTTATCATTTTTATGGTATAAAACAAATGTATTCCTCCCTTTTCATCCTTCCTTCCTTCCTTCCTTCCTTCATTCTTGGGTGTCCTCTCCACCGTCATCCCATCATCCTTATATGTCTATACATGCGTGTTTACACACACACACACATACACATGCATATATGTACACCTCCTGAGGGGGTATATATATATATATATACATATATATATATACACACACATATGTATATGTATATTTATATATATATATATATATATATATATATATATATATAATGTATATGTATAGTATGCATGTATATATGTATATATATATATATATATATATATATATATACATGCATACTATACATATACAGTATATATATACTCACACACAAATATATATTTATATATATATACATATATATATATATATATATATATATATATATATATGAACAGTCATATATATATTTTTTTGTTTTTTTGAATGTGGCTGAAGCCCGGAGTGTTGCAGCCAGATAAAAGAATTAGTGGTTGCACACAGGGACCCGGGCGCTAAGTACAGCCGCGAATTAGAATGTCTATCTCTGTCGCTCTTGGCTCATCCGCTCAAGCTAGCCGTGCTTCGCACTCGTAAACAATTTAATCTTTTCACTACAGTTTGGAAAAGAGAGGGGAAGGAATGAATGCGAACAGGAGAGAGAGAGAGAGGGAGGGAAGGAAAGAAGGAAGAAGAAACCGTGGACATTGCCCCCCCCCCACCCATCCTCCCAACTCGCTCACGCCAAACTCTCCTTTTAAACAAGGAACCTGACGCAAACGCTTGTAAGGTGCTTGAAGATTGAATCAGCTCGTTTTCATTTCTCCTCTTCCCCGTCGCCGTACTTTTGGGGCCTTCTCTGCCTCTTTTTTTTTTTCTCCATGGCATCCTATTCATCCCACCACACCGCCTCCCTCCTCCCTCCCTCCCTCCCCACCCCCTCCACCTCCCTGTTCTTCCGCTTCTCTCCACCGTTTTGAAATTGAAGATGTGTAGAGGGCTGGGCTTTGGGGCCAGAGTCTATTTTGGAGCTGTAATAAAATTCATAGCCTGACACACACACGCACACACACACACACACACACACACCTGGTCAGGGGAATCACACTACAGTATATAGTGGTCTCTTGCTGTATTACCTTTAAACCATCCTTCATATGTGCGGCGCCTCAGCAGCCACACCATATTTTGTAACACCCCAACAGTGTATTGTCTTTATTCATGGTAAACTATCAATTCACCGCGACTACATACTTCACAGTCAGCTGTGAGGACAGACTGTAGCTAAGGTGAAAAGAATTATGGGCGATGCCAGCGTGCACACTCAATAATGTTGATTAATCGGCCCGCGCGTGGCGCTGCGCAGACACCTCTGCAGCATAAAAGGCGTTTTACTGCCATGTTTTGTGGCGCAGTTTGTGGTTTTGCACTCGAATCGCTGAAACAGCATAAATAAACTCCACATGGCTCGACTTTATAATTTAACACACGGACGAAAGGGGACGTTCCGGGAGGGTGGACCTTACGTGAACTGCAACGTGAGTGAAACATACACAGTTGACAGAAGCACTAACATATATATATTGTCTTTTTGTTCTATAGTATATGTTGTTTTGTAATACCTGGTCAAACTACAAGCAACTCAGTGGCATCTCTGTAGTTTTTTTTAGTTTTTTATTTGTGGGGTCTACATTGCACAATAAAAATGGGCCAGCTTCATTTGCAAACGTCAACTTTTTCTTAAATTTGAATCAGCGTATTTCTGGCCCTCTTTTCGAGGCTCCATGATGACTTTTGAGAAGAAGGACCGCAGGACCGAGGGTACGATGAACAAGAACGGAAGGGGCCTATTCAAGTTTGGATTTTGCAGTGTCTTATTCTGACCAAAATCATATATATATGTACATATATATATATATATATATATATATATATACATATATATATATATATATATATATATATATATATATATATATATATGTATATATATATATATATATATATATATATATATATATATATACATATATATATACATATATATATATATATACATATATATATATATATATATTTATATATATATATATATATATATACATATATATATATATACATATATATTAGAGCTGTCAGTCGATTAAAAAAATTAATCCGATTAATCGCATGGTTTTCCATAGTTAACTCACGATTAATCGCAAATTATTCAAATTCAGCATATTTACCAACCCGCTGACTACGGGTTGGTAAAAGGGACAAAAGGCTTAGGCCAGGTTCACACCAGATGCAGAAGTGCCGCAAAGCGGTGCGCCCACATAATTTGCGTACGAGCCGCAGTCCTCCTGTTCACACTATAGACGCACATTTCTCCTCAGCGGTCTACAAGCACTTCTGCTCAACTGTTGTTTTCTCCCATTCAGAGCTATGTTTTCATCAAGATCAATTTCACATTGTCCATCTTGACTTGATAACAACTCCTCTCTGCCTCTTTCTCTCTCGCTCTTTCCCTGTTTGTTTGTGCGTTTATACACACAAATCCCCACTCCCCTACCCCCTGGCCAGCCCACTCTTTTGCTCTCTTTTCGTGTGCGTGTGTGTGTTTGTTTGTTTGTTTGTTTTCATCTATCTCGCACTCTGTTTCGATACTGACAAATATAACGTACACAAATATGATCACATTTGTCAATTGCGGTATTTTATTTTGAAAGGTGCTTTTAGGTTCAAGACTTACCGGATTTTCTTGTTTTCTTTTTTTTTTTTGAGTGACTTCCTTGAGGGGGCGGTCGCCCTCGGGCCCGGGACCCAGTAGGGCCCGTCACCGAGGCGGCAGGCCCCGCCTCCCGAACCACTCCATGCAAATATGGGGGTGGAAACTCACGCACCTACCATTTGGGCCCCATGTAACCGACTGTTTAACGGCCCTTATCAGGCTCGGGTCCTTGGAATCCTCCTCACTCCCACCATATATATAGCATACCAGGTGAAATTGTCATCACCAGCCGTCCCTCAACACCTACGGGACCGACGATATCAACGTCATTACTAATCGTCGGTAAACAAAATAGAACGGCAAAAAAGAAAATGAGCGGGAGGAGTTACAAGCACAAAAGTGGAGTGGCAAAACGAAAAGAAAAAGACAAAAGGGAGCCAGAAAAAGAGAAATTGCCCAAGCTTGATAGCTATTTTGTTCGCCCTAATCCTCTTCGTGTGAAAGATGAACCTGAAGTCGTATGCAGCGCTTCATTTCTGACCCCCTGGTACGCCGCCGTTACCCGCACCATCGTTAGGGAGCCGTTGTAGCAGCGGTGATATTGGGGACACAGCGGCTGCTAGCTGCTCCAGAGGAGAGCCAGACCTGACGCTTGACCAGCCGCCCCCCCCCTCCTCACCTGCAGCTGCGGAGGAGCTATCAGCCGCTGGAAATGAAAGCAACAGTTCTCCTCACGATACAGGTGAAAGTTTAACTCGTGGTGTCTTAAGTAGATATTAAAATGTCAGTGTTGCAATATGAAGCCTATGCTTTGTTCTACTGTTGTTTTTGTACATTAAACGTTTAAAACATGAGCATTTGTCAGTGAATTTGAATCTATTGTCTCAAAATGTACTGGGGGGTGGCGATGGGGATGGACGGAGGGTTGGCGATAGGTGGGTGGGGGCGCTCATGTAGCCCCGCCCCCGGGCCCGGCTCTGACTTGTTCCGCCACTGACACACACATACACACACACACGGACGCACACACAAACACACACACACACACACATATTAAATCCACGGCACCGAATTATTATCTGTGAGATCACCATGTTTGTCGTGTGGCAAGTCCTGTGAGAACTGCTCGCAGAGCTGCACAGAAACACTGCGAGCGGTGTTTCTGTGCAGTCTGATTTTCCTGAAGCCCGACAAAAAACAAAGAAAAAAAACACTTTAATGTTTTGTGTCGGTGCCTTTTTATGACAACAACGTTTTAACTCACCGTTTATTTACCTTGATGAAAATCCTCAATGGAAGGCACAAATACTTAATCGCACATGAAAGGAAGAAAAAAAAAAGAAATCTATTTTTTTTTCCAGAGATGTTGCTCTGAGATGCATTTTATAGTTCATATTAAGATTATTTTATTTGTTTTTAAATCCTTAAATGGATGGTCTGGCCCCACCTTAACTCTCTGAGCTGCTTCAGCCCTTCGCTCCTGCTCAGTGCCTCAGGTCAGCTGACCAGCTGCTCCTGGAGGTACTGAGGTCTAAGTGGAAGCTCAGAGGAGATAGAGCTTTTTATGTTGCTGCTCCCCCTTTGTGGAATGACTTACCTCTCCACATTAGACAAGCCCCCTCACTGTCTAAAAACCCACTTTTATTCCTTGGCTTTTGACCCAGCATGAGACCGCATTTGTTGTATGTGTTTATGTTATTATGTACAGCACTTTGTGTCAGCGGTGGTTGTATTTAAAGTGCTCTATAAATAAAGTTGAGATGCACTACATCTCAACTCAAAGTTGAGTTGAGTTGAGATGTAGAGGAGTTGAGTCAAAAGCTTGCATTCAATGAAAACAAGGGCAACAGGAGGTCTTAATGACACAATGTACCAAGCCACACTCAGATCTGTCAGTCGGTGCATTTACATGGTCACTTTTTTTTGTCCAAGCTAAATTGCTTTAAATTGAGAAATCAGATTGTCCCGTTTACATGAACACCAAATAAAGTGATCAAATTGATTTGTGGGCACATCGGATTGCAACCACTGCCTCTTATCTGATTAAAATTTCAATAGGAACGGACCAATTTAATCGGAACAGTGTGATTACGTGGTGCAATTGTAATTGGGTCAGGTTAAATTCAATAACTTACTTGGAAACAGACTTTTTTGGAACACCCACTGGACATTTCTGAAATATATCCGTGCATCTTCCAAAAACTATACATAGGGCTACAAATCAGACCAATATCGTTGATCAACAAGACAAAAAAAAAAACTAGGACTAAGATTGACAAAAACATTTCAATGTAAAACTTTCAGGATTGTATTCGGGGGAAACAAACAAACAAAAAAAAAAATCACAAGTAGTCGTGGGTTCGTGTATATACTTGTGTTTATGTGTGCATCTGTGTAATCTGCAAATGGGCTAACAGGCAAGAAGGAAGAGCAAAGATTTGAATGAGAAGAGGGAGGACTATGTGAAAGATAGGGATCAGATGGTGGCAAGGCCCTGAGCACCCTGGGTAAGGAGATAACACCCTCATTTGAATGCACACTGAGACATTTTCACACACACGCGCGCGCACACACCCACTCACACACAATGAATGTTTTTTGCTAACAAGAGGAAGCCTGCTGCCATGTGTGTCTGCAAAAAAATACCCAAAAAACTGTCATGGAAGAGTCCTGACACACTGACAAATATACAGTATCGAACGAATCGCAGTTTAGCAGCTGCATGTTTGAAATGTCATGATTTTTTTTTTTTTTTTTTTTTTTAAACATTAAATGTATTGATTTATGACAGTGGGATAAGTGCAAATTTTAAGGACACACCAAATTGTTTTGCACATGTCCGTCATTTACAGAACTTTCTCATCCAACCCTTAATGCAGAGATCCACTTAGTAACCTATTCTTGAGGTACCAGATGACCAGCACTCTAGGCCAGCACAAAGTGTTGTGGTGACTTCTTTGGGCCAATTCATACTGTCATAAATGTCGTCATCCACCTCTGTGCGCTAGGATTAATGCTCTCTTCGCCCAAAATCTGTCCAGAACAAAAATACCTATTTCGAGGAGCGCTTGAATGAGGAGATCTGCCGGTATCCCCACCTTTACAATTCAAACTTAAAGGAAGATAAAGACAGCCAGACGGCTCAAAACTCATGCCGTGAAATCTCCTAAGCTTTGGGAAAAGAGAAGAACATCTTTCGCCAGAAGCGGAAGCATCCTCCAAACCGATATGTCAAGGGAAAGAGGAAATTGAAAGGCAGATGCAGTGACGCTGGAAATGTAGTATGAAACCGCGTGCACATCTGCAGTTTAGAGTCGTACATTGCAGGAAGTAGCAAACACTTTGCACCAAAAGATCCACTGTGAGATGAAATACAGCTAATCTCAAACACTGACTGTATAGAAAGATGAGCAGAGAATCCACTTTCAAAAAGTAGACCAATGTGATGGTACCAAAAATATGCACAAAAACTAAAATGACTTGCTGTCAATATCGAGAGCAGCACAACATTTCACCTTTACAAACTGATTGAAATTTTTGGGTCAGTGTAAATCACTGCAAAAAAAGGCCTTAATGTCCATTTTTTTTGTCTGATGTTGGTCTATTTTGAGTAAAAACAGCTACAGTAGCAGCTGTTTAAAGATTAGTAGCCCCCCCGCTACACAGTCTATGATCATTCAGCTTTGAATGAGAAGACCACTTTTACATGGTCTCGGATTTGAGTCTCTTTAACTTCATCTTGGTCACGGTCATTTACGGTCTCAAGCGGGTTTTTAAAACCGGGCAAGTTGGCCCTGGCAAGAGTAGATATTTCAACAGATGGAAATTTTATGTTGGGATTTTACAGAGAATACTGTAGATTGTCCCACATGAATTACGCTAGACTGCCAGAAAACATTAAAAAGTTTTTGAGTGGAACTTTTGCGGATGTGTGTGTTTTCATTTTCCAAGTCCGTGAAAGTACAACTACGTACATATTGTGATTTCGTTATACTTAAATCAGCTCTATTTGCGCATGATGGCAGAGAAGTTTCACTCATGTGAACTGTCTTGAGAGCATTTAGCTGATTTCAGTTAGGAGCAGTGGATTTCTGAGCAGGAGTACAGAGGATAGACTTTTCAACAGACGTAGTTTATATGAACGGTTTAAAGATAACATTTGTCCTGTGTGGATTAGGCCATAAAACCCTCAGTTCTTCACATGCAACCAGTGACAGGCAGCTATTTTAAAAACATTAAAACAATAACTATACATGTGTATTTGTCCCCTTTGGAAACAATGCTGTTGTGTATTGTGCCTGTGGTTGAAATCATACCATAAGAGCTGCATTGATTTTATGATGCACAGCTGAGCCCCCGTATGATGCTTTTGTTCTACAATTCATGCAAGTGGTAGTGTCAGATGTCCTGTTGATCCTAACACTTTTTCTATCTCTGTCTTGTCTTGGTCTCGGTTAAGACAGTCTTGACTACATCACTATTTGCTCAATTGGGCTTCTTATTGGCAAGTAGGTGCTGTTGGGACCCAGACACGCCTCAAAAAGGTAAGGACATTAATTGTTCTAAAGTAAACTTGTGTTTGTTAAATGGTTCAAATGGTTTGAATTTGCACGGTAGTGAGATCTGAGGCATGAAGGTGAAATCGGTTATCCAGAGCGTTCTCCATGTTATTGGGTAGTTTCTTTAAAGTATGATGTTTCCCCTCATTAATGACCTTAATTTGATTAACTGCAACAAAATAATATTTTCGTGAAGATTAATTAATATAAAACAAATGAACATAAAAACAATGACTTAGAAAGGTGTGAAAAACTTTTTGAAAAAGGGGGGTTGGGTGGACGTGATCCATCCATCCATCCATCCATCCATCTTCTGCTTTTCCAAGGCCAGAATATGGTAGCAGCATACTTACTGTGGTGTTCCAGGATTCCTTCCCATGACGCCCTGCAGTCTTTCTGGGGGACCCATAGGTTAGTCCTGTCTAGCCTGAATAACTGATCCCTTGAAAATCCTTGGACCAGCAGTTTCTATGGAAAGGAACAGCAGAGATATCTTGAGACATCTCAAAAGTAAAAGAATTCAGCAACAAAACAGGCACATGCACTTTCAGATGAGTATTATGTATTCAGGGATCAAGACATTATCACAAGTAAAGAGCAGGAATGCATAATAAAAACTCCCCGCTGCAATAGCTTTTCTCAATAACAAAATAGACTCCACTGTTCAAACTGTTGTGTTTGTATTTGTGTGAGGCTGTATTTAATGCCCAATGTGTGTCTGTTTTTTAAATCAATAGCTGTGACAAAAGACAAATTTCTTTTTTTTTTTTTTTACCTGAAACAGGCAATAAAGCTATCTATCTATCTATCTATCTATCTATCTATCTATCTATCTATCTATCTATCTAAATGCACGCTGTGGAGGGACGGAGGAATGATTTTTTTCTTCTCTAAGTCTCTCTGAACTATACACTAAATTTGTGATGATGTCATCTGTTGTTACTCAAGGGATGTTTGTTTTTTTTCCACCAATCCTTCAAATGTATTGAACATATCTATCAGGTAAGGAGCCATTTAGTTAGAGAGATGAGGCAAACTAAAAAGTCGATTTGGTGAACTACCTGTCCATCACAGTCAATCAGATCAGTTTCCCATTTCTGACAGAACTGCTTCCGCAGCAGCAACGCTGATCTATTTTGCTCTTGTTTACAGCTAGAAGTAGCTTCTTGGTCTCCCTGCTCTTCTTTTGTGGTTTTTCAGTGCAGCTTGGATCGCTCACTGTTTGGGTGACGGATGAACGGGATTTCAGAGTTGGGAATTTGGACAGTCCAGCTGTCATACAAGATGGTTGATGATGATGATGAAGAAATGTACCAGGATGAGCGCAAGAACGGAGAACACATGACAACTGCTTGTCTTTTAAGTTCTTGCAGTAACTGGATTGACTGATGCGTTTCTGATTCAATCATCAATACTGTAACTCAATGTATGTTTGCTGAAAGTTAAGTGTGGGGTGAAACTTTGTGCATTTCACTTGTCTCAGTGATAAATACAATCTGAGTGTGTGTGTGTGTGTGTGTGTGTGTGTGTGTGTGTGTGTGTGTGTGTGTGTGCTCTTGTCTCAGTGTGACTTCTGTCTTATTAACTTCGTCATAAGACCAGCAGGATCTCTCTGTGTCTCTCTTCCACGCACGCAAGCACGTACGTACACAGGCATCAAACAAGAAATTAACCAATTAAGGACGCGGCGGGACTGGATCTGACACTATGAACCATATGGATGAGAGCGGAGGGTGAGAGAGTATTAAGGCAGTTAGAGACAGAGAGGGAGAAGGTGATGAGAGACAACAGGAGCTTCCATCTGAGGTGTACGGCTGTCCTGCAGGGAAAATGTATTTTACGGTAATGAATTGAAAAACTAATTTATGTAAATGAAGTTCTATTGTGCATACTGTGTATAAATCATGCTCAAATTGCATACAATATACAATATATGGAAGCTAATATATAGAGCTCTACAGCAATTGCACCGGAGGTACTCAGGGCAACTTAGGTAAAAGCAGAAATACTTTAATGACGCTCCACAGGGTGAAAGTAATTTACTTCATACAGGTCCAGCAGAACACAAGAGCGCCAGAGACAAAAACAAGTAATAGTGATAGATAAAAAAAAAAATGTGTATGGACATATTACTGATGGATAAATATGGATCATTTGAATCCTGCAAGGCGAATAAGACAGTAAGTAATTGTAAATCTGATTGACTTTTAGTGATTCAAAAATAAAGCCCCCCCCCCCACATACCCGTTCAACTTTAAACTTCATGTATGACTCGCATTTGCATTTCACAGATTAAATTGTTCTAATGCCTTAGGGGTCCTCATGTTTTCATATATATATACATATATATATATATATACAACTACTCCCTTGCGTTCCAGGAAGTAGTTGTGGGTAGTTATGTGTGACTCATATCGTTATGCCTCTTCAACAGTAGCTAGCAACACCAAACATGGCAGCGGGCTGTGACTTAACAATTGAACTCTTAAGCCATACAACTACATTAACATGGGCTGTAAGAAGTTCTTTGTTTAAAAATGTAAATAAGCTGACAATGAAATAACTTTGAAAAAAGGCGGACCCCTCAGGCATTGGAAGCACTCTATTTATTAAGAAGACGTGTTTTAAAAGTGAGTCTGATGGAAAGTTTGAATTTGAGTGGCCGGGTATGAGGAGGAAATATTATTTTTAAAATCGCTAATATCTAAATATTAAATCAAGCAATTTGAAAACTTCATATGGTGTTGACATGAGCCAAGTAGACAAAAACATTGCCAAGAATTGTTTGAAATATCCCTTTTAATTATTTGTCCCAGTTACCCAGTTATTAAAGACAAGACATGGCTTGGTTGCCCTGCTTAAAGCCTGTATGTAATTGTTCAACTTTTTCCAGAATTGTCTGAGATCTTTTTCATTGTAAATTTGACACAGAACTTCCATAGGTTATGTCTTATCCGTCGCCATTAGAATTACGCCAAAAAGTGATTGCACTCAAACAGGATGGATACGGAGAAGCCAATATTCCTGATTTGCTTGGAATATACTGGCAGCTGCAGCTTAGTGGGTAGAAAGGGTTGTCCAATGATCAAACTGAACAACTGTCCACATGTCAGAGTGTTCTTGGGCAAGTCGCTGAACCACTGATTTTTCCCAATGGGCACGGCAGCGCCTTGCATGGCAGCAATCGCCCATTGGTGTATGAGCGGCCATTGTAAAGTGCTTTTGAGGTACCATGAGGGGGCTGGAAAGCATTATACAAGTGCAGTCCATTTAACATTTACCATCCAAGCATCCTCAAATTTCGCTGGGTCTTTTCAGGCCACAAAAAAATTCCAGGACAAGGCCAATGACCAAGTGAAACTGGTCACCAAACTGTTCAACACAGAGTTGCTTGTACTTTGTTTCTTCCCACCACTGGTTATTTCTCTGACATTGATGTGAAGGTACTTATTGTTGATGTGCTGAACTTCTGCAACAGTATTTTGCAGTCTTCTTTGAAAACATAGTTGAGTTCTCTTCTGACAACCCTCACTACATCCAATAAAACGCCTTATAGACTTCACTCTAATTACACGTTTCTGGGCAGCTGCAGATATTAAAGTGACATCAAAAAATAAGTGTCCTTCAAACTGAATGATGGTCACCACCGCAGACAACAGATAAGGCGTTCATTCAAGAAGTTCATAAGTTTGGGGACAGTTTGGTATCTTGATATGGACAGAGGAGCGTTTCAGCAAAACTTTGAACTTATTTCATCCCCGTTTCTCAAATCTTGAGAAACTACCACTACCCTGAACTACCACCAGCACACACAAACATCCATCTCTTCCCAACTCTCTCTCTCTCAACTTTCTCTCCCTCTCTCAGTCCCCCACTGGATCCTTCCTCTCTCCACCTCTCCACTCTTTTGTACACCCCTCTCCCTCGTCCCAGCCTCTCATTCTGTCTCTCTCTCTCTCTGAGCTGTTTCTGCGAGACCCAGTGAGATTCAGGTCAGACACAGAGAGGCGAAGATAATTCGATTCTAGCATCTTCCCCCAACTCCTCCTGGCGCGTACACACACATGCACCCACACACACACACACACACACACACACACACACACACACACACACACACACACACACTGTCCAGACATGTAGTGGGTGACAGATTTGAAGGGGGAGGAAAGTGATGAGGGAGGAAGGGGGTGGTAACAATGAAGGGGTGAAAAAAACTCATCATTTCACTGGCAGCCCCCTCCTCTTATCCTCACTGCCTTGTCATTTTGGATATGGTTTAGACACAAACATGGGGGATGGAAATGTCGGGCTCTCATAAATAGATATTACACATTAATGGAAATGGAAAGTCGATGACTCATCAATTATTTCCAAATATTGGTTCTTCATTATATTTTAGAAGGGAGGGTGCTCATCCTGCTTGGCACCGGCCTGCGTCTCTTGTTAAAGGCTAGATATTTGTTCTCTGGCTTTGTGCTTTTTGTTCCAGAGAGTTTGGTTTAGTTCATATGTGTTTTCAACGACAGCACAATATCTGAATGTCCAGAGGAATTGTTTAAACCTGTGTCTCTACAATCCTAGATGGCCAGCTCACATGCACTTGTTGCTCATTATTTTATTTAAAGGTTAACTGTGTAATATTTGGAGAATTTGAGAAGAAACACCGACATCAAGTGGTTCAATTATAGATTGCAGTGTTCTTTCACTCACCCTTTTTTCTCCCAAACTTGCAGTGAACTATGGTGGCCTGCGCACACAAACTTGGATACAGCGTCCTCCTTCTTATTCGTTTCACCCTAAATGCGAAATGTGCTGTCAGGCAGTTGGATTGTCCACACCGGCTGCTTTACAAATATGATGGTGGAAGATGGCAGCCAACTGTGAGCAAGACCCTTGCTATGTGTATATTCTTTTGTAAGTAATAACTGTACTGTGGGTAGGAAAATCAAATGACTTTAATTGTCCTGCAAGTATACACTTTTATCAATGTATTTATGGGCAATATATTAAGCTTTTACCAATATAAAAATCATAAATCAGGCCAAATCTTTACACACTGCAACTTTAAGATGCACATGGATGTTTGGCTTGTTTAGCGGTGGCTGAAGAAACCTTGCCACTCCTCAACACACAACACTACTCCATAGTATTTTAAAAGCTTAAGGCCTGGGTGTTCAGTGTAATACAGTAATACATATGCATGTTTGACTCTTGGTCTGTAACCAATAATTGTCAAAATAAAACAAATCATTTCCCTCTGTGCCAGACAACACTGAATTACACTTGAGTCAATAAAGCTAAATAAATAAATAAATAAATAAAAAATACATGTTTGGTTGATTTTAATCACATAGTTGTTGTTGTTTTTAAGATCTTCAAAAGCCCACACCACTGAAGGCCGTAAAATTTAGGAAAAGTTTACTTATGCGTTAAATAGAGCTATAATTTGTTACCTAATCCTTACCTGGATCTCAACTGAAGATCTAAAAATCATGTGTTCTCTAACTTAACATTTGGCCTCTGTGCCCAATTACACCAGATGCCCCGAATTAACTGGTCCGAAGTCACACACAGGTGCCTTTTTAGACCATCTCCCGGCTCTGCTTTGCTGTTTTTAGCCAAATGTTGGCCTTCCATTTTAGCCGCTATTAAAGGCAGCGCTCTATGTAGCCGCAGCATCTCGAATGTGACACAATAGCAAACAATGGAGTCCAACCTTTGTTTGCACATTTGCAGCAGTCTCTCCATGCCAACATTATCATTCAGTTACTTAGATGAGGCCTTTTGCGCAGGTCGGTACCTGCGCCTCCTCTGATTAATCCAGCGGAAATGCTGAGGACAGCGTGGTTTTCAGGGGGGGAGGGTCACAGATGAGGAGACCGAGGAAGGCGTTTCGTAGATGGTGATCGGGTGAGAGGTGGTAGGTTCAAGACGGAAAGGAGGAAAAGGGGGAGCTGTGATGGTGGATAAGACTCAATTTGAAAAAAAAAAATGTGTAGTTGGATTTTTTTTATTATTTTTTTGCCTCATCATGGGTATGTGCCAGCCCATTGGCTATAGACTGAAAGGAGGTATGTGTGTGTGTGTGTGTGTGTGTGTGTGTGTGTGTGTGTGTGTGTGTGTGTGTGTGTGTGGCCAACCCCCTACTTTTTCCATGTGGGATTTACTTGGTCTGCAGTTAATAGGTGATAAAGTTCAAGGGGGAGGGAAGGATCACGGGATTAAAGATGGTGTGTGTGTGTGTGTGTGAGTGTGAGTGTGAGTGTGTGTGTGTGTGTGTGTGTGTGTGTGCGCGTGCGTGCGTGTGTGCGTGCAGACTGGCGGGGCAGAGGATATCTATCCTTTGACAGACATGCAGACAAGAAGGAGTGAAGTTGTGTCGTTGCTGGGCCCTCTGCTGGAGAAACTTTAACCATAGCAGGTAGAGGTAAATTACATGCCACTCTCTGTTTTCCTTTGTGGAGAATTTTCATTCATGACTTTAGTACAAGTAGAAAGTGGGAAATAGATGCTGTTGCAAAGATTGTCCCATGATAATATTTTGCTTTAAAAAGGATTGCTTGTGCACACTTCAGCAGAATAAAACACTTGCACGAGGGTGTTGGTTCCACCTGGTACAGACTGCTGGTATTTCATGAAAGGAACGTGTGCTTTTCTAAAAGATGAAGCTATTTTCAATCACAGTCATTGCAGGATTATACTTAATCATGTGGATCATTAAAAACATCCATCCAGCACTTAGGGTCCCGGGGGTGATTTGAACTAATTGCATTTGTCGTAGAATTCTATGGCATATAGGGGTGGAGTTCAAGGGTCTCACAAGGCAATGGTCAAAATATATGTCTCTGTCTGGGAATTCTACACATCCAATAAGTTGAAGTTAAGAGTGTGTCTTTCTCGTAAGGTCAACAAGAAGAGTTGTAATGTGAGTACTCCGCCACACAATGTCGTGGAGGTAGACATACATCAGTAAATACTACGATTAAATCCCCGCCATGTAAACTGCATGCTTGATCATAGTCGGAAAGTCAAATTTGTCTCTTTTTTCCAGCCAAAACGTCTGTGCTTCAGTTCCACTCTCAACCCTGCTCGTCCTGTCAGAGGGGAGGGACTGTCTGTCTGACAGTCCCTCCCCTCTGACTGGGGTGTTTTGGGTGGCGCTTTCCTGGTGGGGGTGGGATGCGGGGGGGGGGGGGCGTCTCCAGGTGTCACAGTGGACTGCCGTGAGTGCTCGACATGCCGCACAGCCCACTGCAGGCGACGGCACCTGCGTGCCAGGGATCATGGCACCCTCCGCAAACTTCACAGGGAGGCTGAAAATTAAACAGGGGCTCCCTTCTCTGCCTGATGCCCGAGGAAACCTGCGTGTGTGCCCATAAGAGGCACTCTTCTTTACTATTGTTAACATACTTCTTACGGCTGCGTCATAAAACTCTTTTTAGTTCCCACCTCTCATGTGGCCTTCTGTGTTATTTGTGCCAAAAGTGTTTTTTTTTTTTTTTTTTTATAGCTTCTCCGCTTGGCTCCTCTGACCTCCAAACACTTCGCTGTGGACAGCAGAAACACCACCAAGTTGTCAAGGAACAGCGGCGAGGAGGAAAAAAAAAAAAAAACACAACACAAATACACACATGGCAGCCAGCGCGCACTCAGCAGGCTCTCAGCTAGCCAGCACGACAAGCCAAAGCCACACTTCACACCTGGGCTGGCTGGCATTTATTGGGTAAGCTCCCACGCAGTGGGGGAGAGGAAAAAGCAACACCTCACCCCAGCTAAAACAATCTCACAGCTCCGTGACCAGAGGGAAAACAAAAGGCAACGGCGCAAAAAGTCAAGAAACGTCACTTGCCAAAATTCTGGCAGGTTAGCAGAAAATTTCGGCTGCACGGTTTACACGCAGCTCAGAGAATTTATTCCAGTTTATTCACCAGATTCAATGGAGTAAGCGTGCTCTGTTATTCTGGGTGTCGAATTTAAGGACAAAAGTCATTGGGGTTTTTTTTGTTTGTTTTTTTAATTAATTGAAAATGCACACAGAATGAAAAGCCACGCAGATGCATAGCGTTGGCATGGATGTGTATCCAGTGACTTAATAACTTTGCTTCGCCAGCTTTTTTCAATCTCCCCTGCACTCCAGAATAAATAAAAAAAAAAAATCTAATTTGTAAGCTCTACAAACCACTGTGCAAGATACATCAACTTTTAGGTGATAATATCTCATGTCAAGGTCATATATCCACATTTTGCACCTCTCTGTTAGACAAAAGTCAAGGCAAGGAATTGATTTGCAACTCGCGGCCCACCAAGGTTCAGAGTGTACATTTGCTCTGCTACTTATTAATGACGATAAAGAAAAATTATGCAGAGAATTGTATACAACAGATTTAGTATACAGTACATAGAATTTAAAAATCGGAATATGATTGAAGATGATCAAGCCTGTGTTAAAAATTCAAAATGGCAGATTTGAGATGAACATTTAAAAAAGTTCAGTTGGACAGGGACAGTATTTATTGTTGTGTACAAGGTGAATATAGCTGTATAAACTGACGGAGTCAGGTGACATGTCTTAAGGTCAAATATCGGGCCGGGGTGCTAACAGTTGAGTCCGCTCTCATTTAGTCGCAAAGGTTTCAGTGGCGCATGGTGTTGATGCAGCTGTTCCGACAGCTTGTTATCAAATCCACACTGCGATTTGAATACTATTTTAGAGCAACTGAGCAAATGATGCAGGCCAAGTCGTATCTAATTAGGTTATTAATCCATCTATCACCAATTGTTATGTGCTCAAGGTTCATTGAGGTCTGAAACAGCAACAGGCAAAGACTAATTACACTTTCATCCTGCTTCACTGAAATGCTGGAATCAAGGCCGGAGGAAGATGGTCAATTCTTTCGTTAACAAGTGCACTGATATGTCAGTCACATTGTGCAATACCGATCCTTGTACAAACAGTAAATTGTGCAATTGGGTCACAATCTCAGCTTTAGTCAACAGACTATCAACACAATCATTTTTGAGTGTTTGAGCAGAGTGTAAGATAAAAAAATGCACCGTCGCCGCAGCTTTTCTATTGGTCGGTCCTGAGCTGCTCTTTCAGTGGCTTTTTCCCTAATAAGTAATAAAATAAGATAGTAGTATTTGTCTCCCCCAGGTGTATGCGAAGACCGTGAAAAAAGGGGGGAAACAGAAGTAACTGTACAGGTGAGCGCACAGGTCTCCAACCTTGGCACCAAATCCAGCTGCAGTTAGAAACAAAACGAGTTCAGCTGTCACACTAAGATTGACACACTCGAGCGCAGTCAACAATAAACCAGGCTTTCTTCACCTTTTGTTGTCGCCTCTCCACACGTCTCCTTTCCCCCGCTGCCGGAGGAGGGCTTGGCAAGCGATGTGGTTGGGGGGGGGGGGGGGATTGGCCAGGGAACAAGGTCTTTGAGTGCGAAAATGACTGTTGTTGTGTGATGTTTACTGTGGCCTCTGAATCAGAGCAACAAATTACACTGTCAGGGACACATCCATGTGGGATGGGAGCGGAGCGGAGAGGAGAGGAGAGGAGGAGAAGCTTCGAATGTTCACCATTGAACACCTTCAATGGCCAGCAATACAAGAGGCGTGGCTGCTCCTATTAAAATGTGGGCCCTGAATCAATAAGAGGTATAATTAGAGTTGTTAGAGCAAATTAAAACATGGCTATTATGTGTCTGTACAATGTTGCTCCATAAACTGTTATTATATGGCGAGAAGCTTTGCCTTGTATGTGTGCGCGTCAATGTTTGTGTGTGCGCTCATGTGCATGTGGCAGAGGATTTGGCCAGTTGGTCAAAGATGGAGGATTAGATGCGATAGTTGCCTCTCTCTGCTGTAATTACCACTCCCTTTATTGACAGAATGCTCACTTTTCTCTGGCTTTTGTCTAAACTACAATTTCCTCCATTGTACAGTAGTAATTCTGAAGTGTATTTCTGCGGCAGCGGTGCCTCTTTTCTGCTGTTCAAAATTGTTGTTAAGCTGCAACATACGCATCATTCAATCGTTGTGTGCGCCGTCCCCTGTCATTTGGAGCAAATGTTTGTGGGTTGCGCTCAAAACACGGGAGTACAGCATCATTAAGCGTAAGAAAGTCACTCTTGATATACACTCAGTTACAGAGTAACACCTCTCTGGTTTCTTCAAATGGCGGGGGAAAAAAGGAAAACGTTCCTTTCCATTTCCATATTTAGTTAAGCGGATAACACGCAATTTTCATTGCTGTTATAAGGTATGTATGTACACACACTCACAAATGTACTACACATCCACATATATAAATGGTAAAAATGGTAAATGGACTGCATTTATGTAGCGCTTTTCCAGCACCTTCACGGTACCCCAAAGCACTGTACAAAGGCCTCTCATTCACTCATTCACACGCACATTCACACACCAATGGGTTTGTGAATGTGTATATACACAAATGTGTGTACATACGTATCCATATACATATATTCGTATTCATAAAGACATATATACAAATACATATACACATGTACATATATATATATATATATATATATATGGAGAGAGAGAGACAGAGAGAGAGAGAGAGAGCGAGAGAGATACATCTATACATACTTACACCAAATGAATGCAAACGCTAGCAAAAGATCTGTTACCATGTCATGTTTCCAGGGAAACCACTGTCATTGGACCTGCAACTTACTAAAACTTATGTAAGTGGTTTATTTTAATTTCAACTGATTTCATATGAATGGAATTCATCAAAAAGTCCAACATATGGGAGCAGAATCAATTGGAGGAGGCTGGTCCATCACTGACGATGGTCCCTTTGGAAACACAACATGGTCAGAGTTCTGGTGGCAGAAAACAATCCTTTGGATTTAGGGTTTTATTCAGCATGCTTTTAGCTAATGTTAACTTGTCCATCATGTTAACGCAACGTTCAGATGCTTGCAGGTTTGTATACTTTACGTAACAACACTTTTGCTTACTCAGCCTCTTTGTTTTGGTTTACGTACTGTGTTTAGCTGTGCCCTTTTGAACTTTCATATTGAGTTTGCAGTCTGTTCATAGTTAATCATAGCATGAAACACTAGCACCGTAACGAGCACACAGAAGATTATTTGAAACCTCCGCTCTCTTTAAATTTTTCATACTGTCCATCACGAGAAAAGTATCATCTTCTCAACCTCATTTTTCATTGAACAAAGAAGCAAGAAATCTCGGCTCAAAGGCACAAAGGTACGAAGACAACATTTTTGGTCAGAAAATGCCGGACCAGAACGCCAGAAGGCAGATGTAACACACAAAGAAAAACTGTCATATGAATGAGCTAAATGTCCATTAAAGACTCAAGGGTTGTTTTGCTGTTGTTGTTGTTTTAATATGAGTTAGACCTGTGACACAGATCATTAATTGGAAATAGATAAATAAATACATTATTATAAAGGGATTGAAGCAGAGGCAAACATTGTCTGTGCATGTAACCTTCGTTAGAGCATCAGCTACACAATGGGGGTAATTTGCATGATTAGATTAATTACTTTTCTTTTACTTTTACTTAATTACTTTCTTACTATTGTATATATTGTGTTAGTTTGCAGCACGGATGGCAAGCTGTTGGTAACCTGCATTGAAAACCTGCACTGGAGACTCTTCAAGAATTCAAGTAAGAAAAGGAAAAACAATTATCCGTTTTGTGAATGAAAACCCCAGCAGGGCTTTTTAAATTGTGCAAACTTCATTTTTTAAGATTTTGACCACCTGTCAAAGATAATGCTCTACTTGTGACATCTATGACAAGTTAAGAGGTACAACAAAGCCAAGCAACATCAATTCTGCAACAAAACACGGCACTGGACGAGGTGCAGTATAATTTTCGATCGCAAGCTGACAGAAATCAATTTGAGGCATGCTAATGGCGCTGAAGAGAACACTCATTGACTGGCATGGTGTTCTGTCTCGTACACAGCAAAGTTGGAACAATTACGGTAATCTGCATGTGGAGTGATGGTCCTCCATGTGGAGTGGAGCTGAGGAGAGTGGTACTCACCACTGATCGGCCTGCCATGACAAAGGAAGCTGGAAAAGCGGAGGAAAAGTCTATGATGGGATGCCGATGTTCTACGGGGACTAGTGGTATTGATTTGCAAGACTGGCAACGAGTGAGATGTTTGCTCTTATCAAATATTTAGTTTAGAGTGAAAATTTGGACAAGTGGGGCTTCCATTAACTGCCAGGGCAGTGAAACCCATATGTTTCAACTGAGCGACAGCAAATTAAAATGTCTCCACTGGGAGATAAAAGGTGAACCTCGTGTCTCATTACCATCTTCAGATTTCTCAAAAATCAAGGCTAATGTGAGGCCATTCAACTGCTTTAATAATCCAGGATAACGGAGGTTTTATCCTCAAAAGAAAAAGTCAAAATCTTATTCTTTTTTTTTTTTTTAAATTACGTTCTGCCTTTAGAACCTTCCAATGGGCAATGGTCAGTGGCTCAGTGAGCCATGACTCAGTGAATCTTGACCAGTGGCATCATGACATTTTATCCTGTTTGGAACCAATGAGGCTTTTCCAATAGCACTCGACTTCACTAGGTTTTACAGTTTCCCATTTGCTGGTAGTACCTAGGAACCAGGCACTAATTTAGTAATTTCTCGGCCTGGGATCCAAGTGGGCCAGTTCAAAACAAAAGGCAACAGAGTGTGTTTTTATCCTCCGCAGTAGAGGAGAAACATGGCAAGTAAACAAGTGCTGTGGTCATACAACGAGCTGCACTAAAAAAAATCAGAGGAAGCACGACAGATTGACCTGCAACTAGAAGGTCATTGAAAATGTTCCAAGAAAAAAGAAGAGAGAAAAACCAGAAAGTGATATGAATACGGTACCGTAATGTATGACACCAAGGGACTTCCAGGTCGCCATGCTCTGATGACTCCACCCACATTATGGTGGTACTCAACTGTTATGGAAAGCAACCAAAGCCGAGTAGAGTCCAGTCCAGTCCAGTCAGGTCAAGTTGAGTTGAGACAGAGAGAGACAAAATCGTGCAATAGGCCATTGCCATTTTACAAATCCAAACGTCTTATTGAATGCCATGTTAACCTGCGCTACAAAAACCTGCATTCCTGTCCTGTTAACACACTCACGCTCAAGTCTCACAGAGGACCATCAGGGTTAAGAAGCTTTTGCCACTGTGGAAGCAAATGGATGGCAGGGAAACCTCTGGCTTTCTTCTTCTCTAGTCAAACAAAGCACACACCCAAAACATTGCATGAAAAATAACTGGTCAGGTGGGTTAACACGAAGGGCTGCATCAAAGAGGATGAACTTTGGAGATATGATGCAGTGGGTGTTTTCTTTGCTTTGTGTAACCACAAACCACACCCATCCATCCATCCATCCATCCATCCATCCATCTTCTAGCACTTCTCCTCCACTCAGGGTCACAGAGGTTGCTGGAGTCCAGGCCAGTTTTCTTTGGGCAAGCTGGCCTAGACTCCAGTGAATGCTGTACAAGTTGGCAGTTTATCGCAGGGCCATGCCGAAAGACAAACAACCATTCGCACTCGCACTGACAATTTACAGTCCCCAGTTGGACTGTGGGAGGAAGCCAGCGAACCTGGAGAGAACCCACACAGTCGCAGGGGAAACATGGACGCTCAACACAGAAAGGCACAGCAGAGTTATTGAACCCACAACCTCATTGCTGTGAGGTGTCAATGCCAACCGCAGCACCACTGTGTTGCCGTCATCATTATTTTTTTTTTTCCAGAAGGAAAAAAAAATCGACAAAACAAAACTGCAGTAACAGATTGCAGAAAGCCAGACCACCAAAACATTCGATTTATCTGAGAGGCCCAGATTCACGTGCCCCTGCTTTCAAACTTTTTTTTGTTGGCTTGTGTGTGTGCACGCTGCGCTCCCAGTTCTCGCTCTGCGCTCCCATTCCAGCAGCGGGCTATATCATACTCAGCACATCAAGGCTCAGCACATATAGGATAAACAATGCCTCCGTCAAACCCATCACTTGGCGCCGTCCCCAAATCAATTCCTCACACTCTTCCTGGATTAGCCATGGATGACTTAATTGATTCAGCACAGTCAAGTGATCTTCAAACAAACAGGCTTCTCCAACTTGAAAAGGGAGTGACAGCCACCAAAACCTGAACTCTCTGTAGATGACAAATCACTCCCGCAGGCGACAGACGTTATTCTTGACAATGGCGGCTGGCGGGAAAGATAGCTCTGTCGCCTGTCCTACATTCCTACGGGCGAAGCACATGAAACGGGTTGAGGAGTGAAGGGAAACCCAGGGACGGGTCATTGCCGCCGTTTACTAATCAAGAAGTGTTGAAGATAAATTTCCGCGATAAAAGCTGCGTGCGCCTTGTGCAGTTTTTCAGCGCGTGCCTCGGAGCTGTCGGCGCGAGTGAGATGGAGAGTCTTTTTAGGGGTTTTCCTGACTTTGCTTTTACGCCACAGTTTAATCTTGCCTGGAAGCGGTGGGATGACAGACAGAGTGATTAGCACTAGTTCTATCGGAGTCCAGTTAAGCAGCCGACGTTTTTGAGTACACTTCTCATTATGCCCGAGCCCAGAAGCAGTGCTTTTATTACACTGTATAGTATAAAAAAAAAATTAAAAAAAACTTCTTCCCAATTCTTCCCAAGAATACTTCCGAGCTTATGGGCGCCTCATTACGATGCACTATTCTCATGTTGGGGTTGTGAGAGGAAAAAAAAAAAACATTTATAATATCAAACATCTAGCTGTGTAGCCAAAGGATGATACAGTTCCGGTTTCTGCATAAATCGTGAGGTCTCTCCCTCAAACTGAGTCATGGGAAGGGAAGGAGCGATCTGTATCCACACCTCTGTGCAACACCATCAGACAGGAAGCGCCACTGTGTTTATTGCTCAGCCAGGAGGATGTGCAAGAACAGGTTTCCCCCACAGCGGGAGCACTGACGGCAGAGATTGCAGAGGGAGGTGGGCGGCGGGACGGGGATAATATGTAGCTGCTCAGGGAGCAAATGGAAATAGTGTCAAAATATTGTGAGACACAACTTTGTTTAGTTTACTCAAGGTTTTTATAAGTTAAGGAACTGGGAGGCAACTTTTGTTTTTTGTTTTTTTTTGCATTAACCCACCATGCATTTTTTGCGTCTGCCTTCTTCAAAAATGACATTGTTTCCCAATTGTTTTTTTTTTGTTTTTTTAAGAAATCAGAAATCATTTTATTTCAATCAAGTAAAATAAATCAATGGACAAAGTGTTATTTTTTTTTTGCTAAAATTGGTTAAACTCTGGTTATTATTAAAATTGTATTATTTTTTGTGTTTGGTACGGATAGCTCAACAAATAAAATAATTCCCTCATTTAATAGTCACACCAAATCAAAAATATGCCCATATTGTGATTTAAGTAATCCTCCAGTGTTGCGTTAACACTACATAGCCAAAGATTCTTAGAAAATAATCTGATATCAAAGCAGCTCCAAACTGTAGAAGCGGCTCACAGTTTAGATTTTTGTTGTTATTTCAATGAAATGGAAAAAAAAAAAATACATCTTCATAATTTACTTCTAAATGCAATACACCCAATAGATATCCTAACTAAAATAGCAAACTTCTAAGCAACCCGGCCTCCTCATGAGTCACTAAGTTACAGCTTTCAAACTATGGTTTCCCCAAGCATTTAATTATTATATGTTATGTATTTTTTATTTAAGTCACATCTACCTACACCTGCCTGGACATGCAATATTTTTAAAGAGTGTAGGAATCAAAGAAAGACACAAAATATACATGTACAAGTACAGTTTTCACAAGCACATTGACAAGCAACAGGATGTTCACAGAGCCGTGGTCTGACTATTTTCTATTAAACTGCTCCACTATTCAGCAGCTCCTAATCACTGTGCCACTAACCCAAAGCAGCATAGTGGTGTTTTGCTTTTGTTTTTGTTTTTTTTTCCTGTAGAAAATGTGCATTATGAAACATCTTGTTCCGTCATTTCATGTACACACTTTCTGTTAATACAGAACAGTTAAATGACACGCAGTGGTAAATTATTAACTGCAGGCCTCTCACATCAAACAAATATATTTAATCTAAAAACATATTGGAAAAACTGTGTGAATACTGAATGTCTGACTCATCGATTCCAAGTTTCAGAGAAGACAAACACCTTCATGGCAGTAGCAGGTTTAGTTTGCGCTAGAAGCGCGTGTCTGGATGACAAGAGTGCAGGTCGCCTCAGAAACCAAATCAACGCTGAATCTAGAGACACGCGAGCGCACGTGTAGGTGGCTGGCCGGGAGACAAGCGACTTCGGCGAGAACGCAGGGTTTAAAGAGAAATCAGTTGAAAGATGGAAGTAGAGAGGAGAGAGTATAAACACAGCCAGAGAAATAGAGTGTAGCCAAGGTGTGTTTGGGGTGTGGGCGGGGGGGGGGGGGGAATTCAGTGTGGCGGCGGTGGTGGGGTGTAGTGTGAAAGGGGTTAATAGCAAAGTGGAGGCTCAGAGCTGATCAAAATGCAGAGCGCGTCCCCCCAGCCCTGTGCTCAGTGATGAGTTGGAGCTGAGATCTGGCGCCCGCTATAAAGGAGCTCATTGAAAATAATTCAGAGTGACGGCTGTGCAGGAAGGGAAACAGGGGAGGAGGAGGGGTGGGGGGGGCACCACGGTGGTGGTGGTGGGTATGGAGGTGAGGGAGTAGAGGGGGTAGCAAGTTGGGAGAGAGGAAAAGATGGTACAGCCACAAAAGGCAACTAGATGGAGCGCGAGGAAGCTAGAATGAAAAGAAAGACAGAGGCGGAGATTGGAGTCCAAGAAGAGATAAGGTGGTGAAGGCAGTGGTAGGGGGGGCGGGGGTGGGTGAGTGGGGGGGTGGAGGGGTATACGAAGGAGTTGGGGAAAGTAAAAAGTAAGAGTCGGGTTGAAGAGGAAGGCCAGTTGTACATCTAGACGGTGGACATAAGAATCCCAGGACAACTGAAACCACTCAACACCAACACACAGCACAAAGTCTATTGACAAGTAGGACGATTATGAAGTAAAAACAAAAAAAACCTCTGCATTGCTTAAAGATATGAAGGCCGTAGTGGATATTCCTTTTTATCCTTAGGTAAAGAAGCTGTGGCAAACTGAATGAATGAGGACACTCTAACAACCATGGCAAGAATAAAAACTCCTGTCAAACAAACACACGCTAAGGGCCAGATCCACAAAGCAATTGCCCGGCTATTACGCCAGACACACACACACACACACACACACACACACACACACACACACACACACACACATATATATATGTATATATACATATATAAAATATTAAGACCAGTTAAGAAATTGCAAGGATATGCATTTTTTGCTGGAAGAAGAAGGTTCTAAGTAGTGCTTAGCAAGAGAAAAAAAAATGAGCAGGCAATTTTTTGAAAACAACAATTTAACTGAAATAGGCTTCATCATCAGCTGATCAAAAGTTCAAGACCACAGCCTTTAAAAGCCAAAACTGTGTAAAAAAAAAATGTATTTTTCTGTCAAGATCTCCTGATGGCAAAGGCAAAAAAAAGCACACTGTCTTTGAATGTGGTGGAATTGTTGAGCTGCATGAGCAAGGCCTCTCACAATGTGCCATCACTGCTGAGGTTGCATGTAGTAACAGTCATTTTCATTTTTTTTTAAAAGATCCTGAGGGTCATAGAACAGAAAAGTCAAGCGGTGGACCCAAAAGGTAGTCCATCAAGACACAGGACGATTCTTTACCCAAATTAAGGCAATTACTGGCGCTGACAGCAGTCCAATAACCATCAGACAGGACCTGAGGGGGAAGGGCTTCAAAAACAAAAAACATCACCACAAAATTGCACGCTTGGACTTTTCAAGGGAGCACCAAGCATGGGACATTCAAAGGTGGAAGAAAGTGTTTTTCTCTGATGAGAAAGAATGTAACCTTGATGGTCCTGATGGCTTCCAACGTTAAT
This sequence comes from Nelusetta ayraudi, assembly GCF_046127955.1. Taxonomy (NCBI): domain Eukaryota; kingdom Metazoa; phylum Chordata; class Actinopteri; order Tetraodontiformes; family Monacanthidae; genus Nelusetta; species Nelusetta ayraudi. Next base: position 4,798,824 of record NW_027466098.1, on the reverse strand, counting down.
GGCATGACTAGGAGATACCACCTGAGATGTTCTCTACGCAGCACAGAGGAGGGGGCATCATCATGATCTGGGGTGCTTTTTTCCTTCAATGGAACGATGGAGTTTCAGTTTGTGCAGGGGCGTCGAACAGCAGCTGGCGATGTGGATCCCTCATGGCTGAGGGCCCTCGTCTGTGGGGTGATGACTGGATTTTTCAACAGGACGATGCTGTAGTTCACAATGCCCACCTGACGAAGGAGAATAACATCACTCTTTTGGACCATCCAGCGCGTTCCCCCCTGATTTAAATCCAATTGAGAACAATTGGGGATGGATGGCAAGGGAAGTTTACAAAAATAGACATCAGTTCCAGACAGTGGATGCCCTTTGTGAAGCCATCCTTACCACTTGGCACAACCTTCCCACTAGCCTTCTAGACACACTCGCATCAAGCATAATGAAACAGATTTTTTTGAAGTGATCAACAAGACTGATGGAGCTACTCATTTCTGGGTGTTTTGTTACCCTTTAATTTCTGTTTTGAGTGGGTTTTAGGGTTTCTTTTGTGCTATGGTCTTTTTTTTGATCAGCTGATGGGTTAGGGTTAGGGGATCGGAAATCAAAAAGAGGTGTCAATCCATCCCTCGTAAGCATGCTAGGCCAGTAGTCTGCTCTGTAGGCTGATTATCTGGCATATATAAGGTAGCCTTGGACAACTTCAAATGAAAGCGGACGTCCTTTATGGAGAACTGAAATGAACAGAACATTAAAATTCCATTAGCACAGAATATGCATATTGTCAGATTGCAGTACAATGCAAGGCCATACTAAAAATACGTTTAAGGTCATCGCAATTGCAGTTCTGGTACGACTCACCTCCACAAAATTTTTGCGTTTCATCCAAAAACCGTTTTAGTATCAAATGGCCCTTGCCAGTATTTTTTTTTTCCTCCCAAAACCAGACGTGATTAGAAAAAAAGCCTTTAGTGTTGTTTTAGAACTATAGCTTCTTGGTGAATTGGAGTTCCTTCACTTGTCTTATTTTGATCAAAAGCCACGTTGTAAAACTGACACACTAAACTATTGCTCAGTACATTTATGTGGACAGTTAAGTCAAGATATAGTAGCTGTCTACTGTCTGTGTCCCAGTGTAAAAGCTTCAGGTGAGCACTGATTTATCGCGGCACATCCCTGCTATGGTGTCACAGGCTTTCTTTGGCCACTTTCTGTCGGACCTTGTTCAGGTTTATCATTTTGCGTAACATACCAGCCAAACAGGTTCTTGTAAAACACTGGGTACAAATGAGGTAATCCTCATTCTGAAGCATCCAGGTAAAAGCGGAGTGTGTGGATTGTGAGGTGCACACCGGATGCAAAGGCCTCCTCGGGACACACTACAGCCCCTTTCCCACTGGCCAAAAAACGTAATGTAGTCCCGCTACGAATCAGCATTTGGTGGCAGTGGGAAAGGCTCACCGAGCCGCACCGAAATGCATCAAATAACCCGGCAAGCTCCGATCGGCTTTTGGTGGGAAAGGGAGACCCGCAACGACGTCACATCTTTTACCTGCTTGCACGGGGTGACTTTGGGCGTTGCGAGCGCCATAGCATCGTGCCAGTCGCGGCGTATATCACGCACCAAAGCAAAGGTGTTTGATGACATTCCATCAGCGTTCGAAAATTATTCATTGTCCTCCGGCTTTTTCAACGCGGCTCTCACACAAAATAGACCAGACGCCGAAACAATCACTGCACGGTGCAAGTCTGGCGTGAAATAGGAACGATTTTACAGTCAAAAGCGCCCAACAACCAAGAACCCTGCCACTGCCGCACTCGCTTCCATGTTGCTCTCCATTGTTTACTTCCCTGAATTCATCTCAGCGATCTCAGTGCGAGGATGTCAACAGATACACAGCGGTGAAAGCGGAGGGGGTGCAGCTTGCCGGCGAGGGTGACACCCCGCTGGTTTTTGGTCCGTGGGAAAGGGACTGAAGGCCGATTGATCGAGAGTTGCCCTGCGTTCAAAAAACACAGTGGCAACCCCCGAATTTCAGTGGGAAAGGGTCTCAAGGCGTATATATGACAGAACAGCTCAACTCCCAAGTCCATTATCAAGGTAGGTGGGTTGGTTCAGCGTTGAGAAATTACATGTAAATGTTTTCCACTTGGACTATGTTTACGAATACAACTTCAGTCAGACTAACATAATAGTCTTCCGAACATGATGTAAACATCATTGGGCGTCATCAAATATAAAACGGTAGATGAGAAGTAAATGTAGAATTCAGAGCCGCGTCACAATTTGGTTTTTGAAGTCACAATGACAATATTTTACTTTAAGTTGAAATTGTGAAGTATTTCTAGACAAATATGAGACCCGGTTCGTTCAAAGAGGAAATGTCATCGGTCAGACGCCTTTGAATGTGCTCAGTAAATTCCATTGCGACATGCAGATTAATTCTTGATATTTCTATACACACAAGTCTGATGATGGTGTTTCAGGACAGGTCAGGCAGTCATTTGCAGTGTCAGTATTTGCACTCCACAGAGCAAATGTCATGGAAACCCGCCCAGAGTTACTAGTGGCTTGAGATTGCATCCAGAAAAATGTAGGAGGGGGGAAAAAAAAAACTGCACCTCGTAGGCACACATTCACAAAGACTTTTTTTTTTTTAAAGACTTTTTTTTTTTTAAAGGCTACCCCTGATGCTAGTTAAAATCAAACAACGCTCCACCAGCAATTTACCTCCGCACCACTTCTGGCCTTTGTGACAGAGGCTTTGCTCACCCAGAGGCCCTGACACAACGCGTCAGCGCGGTGCTAAAGGCGGCACAAGTCGTCACCTTACTGTGGCTTGTTTGACCAACTGCTGTCAACACGCAGAGATGAGAGGAGAAGGTTATGACCCAGCTGTGAGGTTAAAGTTTACACTGCCCCGCTGGCGCGAGGACAGACATGTCACCACACCACCAAATAACTTGTCCCAGCGAAAAAAAAAGGAAAAGAAGGAAGAAATAAAAGTGGAAAAATGGGAGGAGACAGGATGTAGGGTGGGAGGTGTAAGTCATGGCCTCCTCTTAGCGGCCTTACTATATTAATGTGGACCCCACAAAGACCTCTATTAAACTGTGCAAAGCTCATCTGGAGGAGCAGGCACATCTTTTATGCTAACGCCTCTGTGTTAAGCACACAGGGAGCCAGCAGAGAGGCAGGCAGGGGGTTAATGGGGCTTGATGCACGGCGGGGTGTGTGTGTGTGTGTGGCGGGGGGTGGGGTGGGGGGGTGACGATGGGATGGGATGGGACGGGTGAGGGCCACGGGTGGTGGAGGAGGGTGGCGCCGGAGCTGTCGGTGTGTCGGACCACAGCAACATCCAGCTGGGACCCTTCCACTCCTCGTTCCACAGCCGTTAACATCCAAAGTAATGATAATAACAGTAGTAGTAGTAATGATAATAACTTTGCTTATGGTCATAACTGTTGTGTGCACAATGGAAGGGGTGGGGTGTTGGCAGGCGGCAGGGCAGATCTTGGCTTTCAGCACAAAAAAATTGTGGTTGAATGGAAAATTAGAAAAAGGAAGTAAGGAGTGAAAGCGATTTCCTTTTAACCTGCACTGATTCACGATCCTAAAATCCTAAAAACACACACACACATCTATGTATGTATATACAGTATGTGTGTACTATACAGTGTATATATATATATACATATATACTGTGTATATATACATACATATATATGTATATGTAAAAAAAAAATATATATATATATATACATATATATATATATATATATATATATATGCACAGACATGTATGTATGTATATATAATGTGAAAATCCAATTTGTGTTTATTTAATTTAAAAGAAGCACCATTCATTTAACCTTTTTGTACACATTGTCTCCGTTTCACATTATTAAAAAAGAAGCTTTTTCCTCGGTTAATTCCTCCAAAAGGTCATTCTTCTTCAAATAAGAATTTTTGATATTATATATATTCCTGTATTTTCTGCCACGACGTGTCACACCCCTGCCCCTTGTGCTGCGGCTGCCGTCCGGTGGTACCGGCAGCGTACGAGACGCGCTCACACCAGTGAGTTCTCAGGTACATCTGTGTTCGTTCAGCTGGGCGCACTTTAGCGCCCCTGACAAATGAACCGTGTTTTCTCTCTCTGTGAATGCATAAGAGCGCGCAGGGCTCGCGAAGGTACACGCTCATAAATCAGCTTACAATGGTGCATTCACTGGTCAATAGAAACACCGTCGACGCACCCTCACAAAGCACATACACCTCCAAATAGATAGCTGAGCCTTGGCTCATTGCTTGGGCCACTTTCCGAACACTACCACGTCTATGATGAGATATCGAGCCGGGGCTTCACACCGCACTCTGATTTATAAAGGACCATCTTGGAGCATGCTACCGTCCTCGCTCCATATTTTTCGCCAAAGCGGTTTTGTGGCTGGGGGAAAAAGTAATGGGGGGGGCCGGGGTGGTCTTGGGAGGAGAATTTTAGAAAAAAAAAAAAAAAAAAAAAAGGCAGGGGGGAAAAAGCTCGAAAGTTAACAGGATTAAACTTCAGAAAATGTGATTTATTGGAGCCTGACAACAAGTCAACTAACAAGCAGTATCTCCGAGTGGTATCAAATTGTGGCATCTCTGCTCTCTCTCTCTCTCTCTCTCTCTCTCGCTCTCTCTCTCCCTCTCTTTAATAGCTGATCAATTTAGCGTGGCTCAGAAACATTGTGGTAAACATCAACAGAGTCATTTTCTGGCATATTAATGTTTACATCCAATCAGCGGGGTGTGGGAGCGGCCTAATTAACTCAATCAGCTGAAGGAATGCACCAGCAAATGAGAGCCCCCGCCAAGGGACTGCGCACAATTGATCACTTCAGCCGCCTCTCCAGTCAATTGTTTCTTGAAAGCCCTTCAGAGCACCTGAATTAGTGCAGGTGCATATGTTGACTATTATTAATATATATACGTATATGTGTGTATTTTTCCCATCTCGTCAAAAAAAAAAAAAAAAAAAAAAGATTCCGCCGGCATCACAATTTAAGTAATAAGAAGGAAGAAATGTTGGTGTATAGAGGCGGCAGTGGCAGCAGCAGCAGTGTATAATCTTTTTAGTTAATCCACCCAGTAGTTTAATTACCGGTGGAGGAGCGCGGGACGATCAAACCGAATATGTTCTCCATTTTGGAGGAATGATTTATTTGGCTGGCATGAAATTGATCAAGAATTGATTCGGGATGGGAATTGGGAGGTTTGCATGGATGTTGGGGGGGAAGATCGCAGACAATCGTGGAGTTGCACCGGAGTGACGCCTTCTCACTGTGTGTGTGTGTGTATGTGTGTGTGTGGGGGGGGGGTTTCACCTATCAGTTCCTCTCATATAGCTCAGCTACGGCAAGTGTGTGTGTGTGTGTGTGTGTGTGTGTCTGGGACTGGTCGGGGGAAGGGGACGACTGCAATATCAGACCAAGACAGACCCCCCAAAAAAATAAAAGAGTCGAGACCCAAACACAATAATAATCATAAAAAAATAAAAACCCGTCGTTATCTTCCACGACGGCCGCCCCTCCTCCTCCACCTCCTCCTCCTCCTCCTCCTCCTCCTCCATCCCTTCCTTCTCCTTCCCTCGGAAAAAAAAAAAAAAAAAAAAAAAACAGCCTCGCTTTCCTCTGTCCCCACCCCCCACCCCCCACAGCCCCTTCGCCACCCTCAGCGTGTATGAAAAATCAGCAAATAAAAAGTTACATTAACCCCTCGATGACCTTTCCCACGTAATACACTGGCAGCATGATGGGCTGGGCCCGGGGAAGCTTCATCGAAAAGCTGTCATTCTCCTGCTATCCCGAGCACTGCCTGGGGAACATTTACCGGATAATTAATATATTAAATGCATGAAAAATAGTTACACAGGGGCCCCTTTGTCAGCTCTTCCGCCAGGTGGGGGGGTGGGGTGGGGTGGGGTGTGTGTGTGTGTGGTGGTGGGGTGGGGTGGGGTGGGGGGGCGCGGGGGGGTGAGAGGGATACAGCCTGTGAACCATCAATATACAAGCATCCTACTTCAATGGGCCATCATAAAAACTGCTCATAATTTTATGGCTTCATTCGCGGCCCCCGCTGTAAAGGAAGGCCATATTTCCTCGTAATTCACTGGAGCATGCCGCCACCGCCACCGCCGCTGCTGCCGCCGCCACTGCTTTTTTTTTTTTTTTTTTTTTTTTTTTTTATGATTCGGAGGTTTTAAGCCAACGCTGCCGACGCAATTACGAAGGTGCTCCTGGCCCCGGCGTGAAGGACGGGCGGGGGTCAGCGGCGGGCAAGAAGCATGACGGAGTGCGGCGGAGGCACACGCCGACTCGCTCGCGCACGCACGCACACACACACACACACACACACACACACACAGACACATACACAAAACACACACCGAACACCTTTGTCTTCCTGGGCTGCAGCAGCGTGCGGCCGAGTGTCAGCCGGCCCCTGTAGCTGTCGTCTCAGTCATTAGGAGCTCAGATGTAATGCGAGGGGAGCTGCGGCTCTCCCACTGATAGCCAAGTGCAGGCATTTAGCTGCGTCCGCACTTTAAAGGGCCAGTCGACCCGTCTCATATTAAACAAAAAAAAACCCCGAACCCCAAGTGATAACTAACCTGAAGCATTAGTGGATTTCTGACTGTGTCCGCACCAGGCCCAATCAATGAGGATGGGCTTTTCGGAAGTGGCCCTAAATTTTGAAAATGAATTCTTTAATCACTGGTGGTATAAAAATTTGCTGAACTTTCTGGTTCTCTTTGATCTTTTTTTTTTTTCTCTTGCACTGCGTCCGGGTTCGCACTGTGACACACATACAAAACTTGAAACGTGAGCATGTTGACTTGGTAAATAATTCCGGGTCCTTTTGTAAATAAGTGTATTGCATATATCACAAAACTTCCAATGTCTCTCGAACAACAAACAGTGATGGAAGTTTTGGACACCTCACGCATTTGTGATGTACTGTATTGTGTTAAGTGTCAGTCTTAAGTCTACAACTGCAGTTTATTTTAGTGCAGTCAGCAACATAGACCAACATGTTGCACGCGCACTGTTCCGTCCAGCCCAGATCAACACAACCAGACTACACTCATTTTTCTTATTAACAATAAACAACAAAATAATTATTTTGTATGTGTGCCTCTGTGCCTATGTGTGTTTAAAAAGTTTGACTTTATCAACTCTTTAAACACACACACAAAAAAATCTGTGGCAAGTGCGTAATGGAAGTTTTTTCCACTCCTAGATGCTTCATTTTAATGTTGTTCCAACCACCCAAGTCACTTGTTGCTTCAGTTTTTTTTCCTTTTCCTCGTCCATAAACATCAAAATATTCAGTAGCTTAAAGTCTATTTGACCCTTCATTCATTCCCCTCAGAGTTTGAGATAACTGGCCTCAGAGCGGCTTTTCCCGACCAAGGAAGGAGAGTGATCAGTGCTCTCCATCAGGCAATGCACTAAAACATTCTGTGCGGCGTTTGAGGACACACAAGTTGCACACTGCAAGACAATACGAGGAATATGAGCAAAATAGAATGTATTGTCCCAAATAAACATAAACAAATACATGTTTAAAAACGTTTTTCTATATATATATATATATATAAATATATATATATATATATATATATATATACATATATATATATATATATATATATATATATATATATATATATATATAATTACTGTACGACGCCGGTCGTACAGTAATTCAACTTTGGCCTGTCTCAAATCAGGTGCAATAGTCTTTGTTGGCAATACATGAACCAAATACTGGACATGATTTATAAATGCCCGAGTTCATTATGCATGAGTGCTGCGTGTGTGTGTGTGTGTGTGTGTGTGTGTGTGTGTGTGTGTGTGTGTGTGTGATTAAACAGCAGTGTGCTATTTACATGTGGAAATTAGCTTGAGACCGTATGATGGCCATTATCCTCCTACAGACACATGAGCAAATACCCGGATACTGTACGAACACAAGCTGGTGGGGCGCACGTGCACGTAGACAAATACGGCGAGCATATGTTTGCCGGCACGCAGCACAAACACGCACGGCGTGCCTGTGCACGGAGAACACATATTTGCACACTCTTATTGAGAATCAGGCCGACTTATTCAGCCACGTGTCACCTAAGCATTATATATATGCATATTTCCGAGCTTGAACTGTGCAGCCACGTTAACAAACGCACGTGTGCTTTTAATTTTTATGGCAATAATTAACAACATTTTTTGCACGTACCGTCAAAAACCTTTGTCTCAAATGTTTGATGAGTTAAAAGAAAAAAAAAAAAAAGAATGCAGCGCTGTGCCAGCCAGTAAATGTCAGGGAAGCTCCGTCTGTGAATTCCAAAGCAAGCACTCACGTCACGCATCATGCCCGCGCACCTATTCGTTGCCGAGAAATATACCCTAAGACCTAGACGTTGATAATAGTCCTATTTATTAAATATTACTGATGTCAAAAAAGGTGGCTGCCTGTGGAAGGGCATTTCATCGCAGATGAAATACAAGCCTGGAGAAGGAGACAGAGATCCGGGAGGAAACCATATTAATTTTCTGGAGTAAATGCCCTCGATTCCAGCAAATGACATTCTGTACCACTAGCATTTTATAATGTGACACAAATGGCATTGAGGTACAATTTAATACCAAAACACTGAGTCAGGAAATATTTCCCAGTACTCAGTGATGGAAACTCAGCCGACTGGAAGGTCAGGGCTAAGACTTACTGCTGCTTTTTGTTGTTTAAACATCTCGGGCTTGGAAGTAATTTACAACGGTAATAATGCAGGGAGACATCAATAGATTTGAACCAGTTTTGAACCACAGGGAAAAAGAAAAGGTGGCCGAGCCATGTTCATGTTATGGACTCTTCCTGCTCAGGGAAACATGTTTTTGTGTGACCCATTTGAACATATTTACTGTCTGAGACTTTTGGTCAGAATGAGTGCACAGTTTTGTACCTTACTTAGTGAATAAAGTACATTATTTTGATTTCCTTTCAGACTTTCTGACAGCATATAATTTTGCTTTTCAGGGACGATGCAGGTCACTCCAGCTGATATAAGAGTATTTGTACCATGTCAATGTCAGCCTCTATTGATGTGAAATTCAATTTAAAAAAAAAAAAAATGATTTCTGGTTGATAACTTCACTGAGATTTTTGCTTCGCACCTCAAACATGTTACAAGCTGTCAATCCCCCTGAAATTATTAACTGTATTTTCCATACAGTTGCCGCACTCAAAAATCAACTTAACGGCACAGGACAATTAAATCAGGATGACAACAACAGGGTGCCGTTTATGTTATTGGACAAAAATCAAAACTCGTTTTCTTTTAAATGGGAATATTCTGTGGCATCCACTGAACAATTTCTGTCTTTTATTACCAGTCTCAAGGAAAAAACAGAAAGAACAGAAAGAAAACCAGCGCAAACACCCTTTTTTCATCCATTTGAATTAATCCCAATTTATAAATCGCATGGCAAATTACCTTAGATCTCCTATTTAGGCCTGGATATGATTGGCCTATGCCTTACATGAATCCCCTTCTCTCTGCTCAGGGGAAAAACATTCATACACAACCAAATAAAAGCGAAAGGGGGGTGCGGAGGGGTTAAAAAAAAACAAAAAAAAACAAAGCTGTTGCAGCCAAACTGGCAAGCCGGCAGTGTGAGAGTAGAATATTGAGTATAGGTGATCCTGGAGTGCTCGCACTAAGCAAGCTTAATCCTGTTGACTAAGAATGGGCATGGGGACCCATGCCAGCCAGCATTGAGCTGTGGGCGTATGGAGCGATGACAGGGGAATTACTCACCATGCCAAGGGTGGTCCCGCAAAGCACGAGCTGTGAGCTGCCGCTGCCGATAGCTGCCAGTGGGCACCAGCACTGGGACGAGCTTACCGTTCCACCGCTCGCCCGTGCCACCAATCCCCACTCTCGCTGACCGGAAATGCGGCAGGCAAAGGGCTTTCGCAGCAAGGACTCTGGTGGCAATGTGAATTGGGAGTCCTACTGTGTGCGATGCTCTTTAAGGTGGGTCTCGTCAAGGTGGGATCCGAATGTCAGACGAACCGATGCTGATGTCACACCTGTTGTTCCATGTAGTGCAGTTTTGGAATATCCCTCTTCACAACCAACCCCTCCCAGCCGTTTCCTGGTGTTTCTGATCTTATCTCCCTCCTCGCCCATGCACCCCATTTCACTGAGGCCGTGCTACATTAAGTGCAATCCCAAACCAATTATTTTGCAGTGCAACTGGGTTGTGAAACCTTCCTACAGCAAGTGCATACCTGTGGTCACTGTCCAGCCGTGTGAAAACCAACGTTTGTTGTGGGAGTGAGACAATGTTGAAATTTAGGATTCGTAAGTGTGCTGGAAGTAATGGTGACATTTAAAATATTGCACAGCATTTAAGGTCAGCTGCACCCGTCGTTTGCCTAGAAAGCCCAGCTCATATTTAAGTGTTGGCTGTAAAGTTTTTGCTGTTATAAAATTTTAGAAATCTCCCAGGATTTTACACTAGAATATGTGCTTTGTTGTTTTTTCACTCTTGTCTCAAATATTCCTGTCTGTTTCAGCCAGTGTTTGTCATTCTACCCTCAGCTTACATTTTAAATCCCTTTCGCCATTCTCGCCGCACAGTCATCTTCATCAGTTCTCCAAAAACAGAGAGCACACTGCAAAAAAGAACAGAAAAGCCAGTTCACCACATGGCTGAAACATTGAAGCTGTTTAAATCGTTGCCTGCGCCCAGCTTTATTGGCAGTGGTTGAGCTACAGAAAGGTGAAGATGGTGAGTTCATTAGGTGTATTTTGCAGTACACTGTGGTGCAACAAGTTTCAGAACAGGAAGTTACATCGTTGAGTCACACTGCCAGTTCATCAAGCTCCAGTGGTTTTACTTCCTTTGGTTTCTCTGCTGCTGCACTACTCACAAGGTGACACCATGAAGCCGTGGTTTTGCCGTGCCCAAACATTTCCCCAGTTTCTCACAAAAACACGACACCCCCCTGTAAAATCAGCAGCACATACCTGCTGTGACGCCTCAGAATTTTTTTTTAAAGCTTTCAGGGAATTCTATTTTATCGAGGGAAAAAGAGCACATTCACGAAGAACAATCGCGTTCCTAGACGGTGCCATGACTGCGTGAGCAAATTTGCCGATTTCGCACGCAGCTTTGAAGGTCAGCCTTAACAGCATTAACGGAGAGGAATCCCATAAAATGTGCCAACCTGTTGAAAACCTCTCACTTCAGATTAACGCCGTCTTACCGATTAACACGTTCTCGCGCACCTAAAGCCACGAGGAGCTGAGACGACGCCACTTTAAAGCTACATTGTTCTGCGGAGTGAACGCGTCAATCCTAATTCCTTTAGCCGCTGTTAACAACCCATCAGCAAACCGGCAGCGCATATTGAACGCCAGTTGATTTCGAGTATTTTGCAGAGGTTCTCCCAAGGCGTCAGACCGAGGCGTCATCCTTTAATGCCGTGGGACTACGGTTCGAGCAAACCCGCACAGGTCTGCAAGTCCTGTTCCAGCTCAGACCGCACTCAGTTTACCTCTGCACTCTCAAATGACTGAATATGAGCCGCTTAATCAGCTCCGCTTTGGGTTAGCGAGGCGGTTTGCCCCCATGACCACTTGGATGGGTGCTTTGGCGTGAGCAATGAGAGGGGAGTGTCTCTGCAGGGGGTCATTTCAGGAGGTCAACTTCCCCCACCCAATCATTAAATCATCCTCATCTTTTTTTTCTTTTTTTTTTGCATCAGAGGAGGCTTCTTTCCGGGCTGCTTCCTGGTGGATCAGCAGACAGTCCTGCACAGGACAGTCACAAAAACATTTTCTATTGGCTCTTAACGAGACGGATGTAGATAAACCCAAACGCTTCAAGCGTTTCAAATTTTGCCTGCGCTTTGGAATGGCAAGATTCCAAACCAAAATGTATATTCAACAATATTTTGTCCAATTTATCTCTAATTATCAAATCAGGCATTAAACTCCACCTTATTTTTATGTTACACGTACAAGTAATCCATTTGGCAGAAAAACATTCACGTTCAAAGCTCCAAATGATTGCAATTACCTTTCTGCGAGCATTAGATCATCTCCATCGTTAAGTTTTTAAGGTTTGTTCATGCTTTTGCTGAATCTTTCACCAATCATTATTGACATTTTATTCAAACTGAGGTTGCAACTCGTTTGGATTATGTTTGTTTGTTTGTCCTGTCTTATTATTTTATTTTTCATTTTATTGTCTGTATTTTCTTGTATTGCATTGTATAGTTTCTTATTTAATGTATTGTGATTTACTGGGTCGCATGTATTTTTTTTTTTGTTTGTTTTGTTTGTGTGTTTGTTTGGAAAATGATGTGTGTGGGACCCGCCGGATAAAGGGTTTGTCCTATAAAAAAAATAAAACGTAAAAATCTATATGGATGTAGATACACACAAATGTTTCAGGCGTTACATGTGCATTAGGATGACCAATGCATTCCAAAGTGAAACCCTGCATAACTCATGGAGTGTACACAGTCCTCTTCTTGCATCTCTTCTTCAAAGTTAAACTGTTTCAAAATTCTGAATTTGCAAAAGTCCCCTTTTGCATTTAAAGTTGATGCATTGTTGAAGTCTTATCTTTTTGAATGGTCGCCACAGCTTAGTCATTGGCTCTTGTGAGTGTGGGATGTAGGTTTGTCCAGATTTGTGAATCATAGAATTATTATACAGCGCAAAATGATCACTTCAGCTCATGTCATTCTTCTTCTGGAGCTTGTGGAGTTATACTTTGCTGTGAAAGGACACATGCACACACACACACACACACACACACAAAAACGCTCTGTCCTTATATGTGCTTCGTAGAATGAAATGAACGCAGCCTCAAAAACTAAAACCCCTTCCTGTGCAACTTTGTGAGAAAAATGTTGAAAAATGAAAAAAAAAAAAAAAAAAAAAGTACTTGCCATCAGCACACCATAGTTCCAAACGAGATGTCACTACGGCTAATTATTTACAGAGTCAAAGCTTTCACTCGTTCCCCACAACTCACACCTGGTCCCCAGGGCACAGACATAAATCCCTGACACCTTGAAACCACTGTTCAAAGTTCAGATTGATGTCCTTGCTGGACGAAGCCTGCCCATCTGTCACAAAAGTGCCTGATACAGACACAACAGGGCGCATATTTAGGTTTTGACACCAGTTCATGCATTAAAAGGAAAAACAAATGTTGTTTCAGGTTGAAGGCTACAAAGATGTGTGTGTGTGTATGTGTGTGTGTGTGTGTGTGTGTGACAGAGAGAGAGAGAGAGAAAGAGCTGCTTCTCCATTAATTGCATCACCTTGGCGTGCCCACTAGAATATATAACTGTGTCCAACAGAAACAAGCATTGATTCAGGCACCCGTATTAAGTTGTTCTGGCTGACACGTTAACGTTGTTGTCTTTCAGTCAGTTGCCGCCTCTGCTCTCTTTTGTGAATGCACGAGGGGGAAGTCAGCAAAAAGTTTCATTCAAACGAATGCAGGAGGATAAACTACTACCAACAAATGTGTCTTTCGCGCGCAAAACATCCGACGGCGTTTGTTTTGTTGAGATCATTTAGCTTTTTTTTTTCTTTTTTTTCTTTTGTAGTAGAAGAGGGGCGGTGCTGGTCGCTCATATTAACACAGAGGTTTATCAAAAATAATGACTTGAGTCCGTCCAAGTCCATGCCGTGCAACATCTTCGGTGCTCCACTCAGTCCCCCCCCCTCCACCCTCCATTGTAAATGCCATCGCAGCACCGGAACGAGTGGAGGGGAAACGTGGCTGCTGACATATATTGCACGTAGAAAAATGTCTTTGCGGGCGCTGTTACACTTTGCGGCGCTTATTATTCAAAAAGACCCACACCCCCCCATCCCTCCGTGACGGCGACTCCTGAATGGGACGTGACTAAGAAGTGGTCTCTGTTGGTCACTGGTTGACGATGGAAACACATTGAGTCGACAAGCGGAGGCTCCACAAAGAGGGCAAGTTGGTGCGCTTCAAAAAATAAATAATAAAAAAAAAAATGCACTGAATAGTTGTGTTGGGCACGTGAGCATGCGGGGGTTTGGGGAGGGGGTGTGGCAACCCTGGGCCAAGCAGCTGTGAACAGATGTCAGCCTAAGTGAGCAAGGGACTTGGAAGAGAGGGAGGGAGAGAGAGAGAAATGTGGCTGGGCCAACCCTCTAATTTACGCATGAGTGGTGCTGCACCACCGATATTTACATTTAAATTGATGTTTCAGATACTTAATTAAAGACGAGGACTGGGCTCTTCTGGTCGGCGGCGGCCTCTTCCTCATCTTCCTCCTCCTCAGCAGAGTGCACAGACTGCTCACTGGAACCTGCAGCACTTTCCCCGAGACCCGTCAACACTATTTCACCGGAGGCCAGTCAGTGACAATGCACCCGTTTTTTTTTTTTTTTTTTGCTTCTATGGTAATTTTCTAGGGTTGCATTATTGAATACACAATGCCCCCTGGTGGTTTGTGACGCAGTGCTGCCGCGTGCGTTACACACGCTCATGTACTCTCACACAAAGAGCCTGATGCAAAAAAAAAAAAAAAAAAAATTGCAATGTTTTGTCCTGTAGTTTGAGGATGCACACGGTGCTGACAGCGGTCGGGCACCAACCGGGGCAGTCATGCAAGAGTTTTTCTGTTGTCTGGATGTCAAAGTGAGGTGCTCGTGTCACGCAAGTGGGCAAAGCGGTGACGAGATGCAAACGCATTTTGTTTGACAGCTGAGACAAAAACGACCTGCAACGCGGGACTTGTTTCTGTTTTTGATTGTCTTTTTTTTTTTTGCACTAGTGTGGGTATTTGGACGAGTTTTGTTTTTTCCCCCATCATATGAAGCTTGTTTTACGTCACCACACTCTGTGACTCAGTCATAAGATCCTCATTATTGTCAGATTTCATTTTTCCCCACCTTGTTTTTGCAGCACTGCGTGCAAAGTTGCATTACAGTCATCAGGTATCCAGAATATATATTTACACCACAATTCCATTTGGTTTTTTTTAAGTTATGCATATATTCAAGGTTCTGAAATGGATGAAACATTTCAGAACCTGGTCTGGAATGTTTGATCCAGACGAATTTAAACCAAAACCAAACCCACTTTTAAATAAAAAATAATTAATAATACATTGTAGCACCATTTGCCCTTTGCTCAGTTTTGTCGTGGACATTTGCCCGAGTGCTCCTCGTGATGTAATACATTTTTTTTTTTTCCTTTCTGTCCCTGTCTTCTTTTAGGTGATAGATATGTAATTAAGTTATGTAGTTCACCACACCCCCCTTTTAACTGAAGATGTTGACTGCTGGAGGAGCAGTTAGTGAAAGGTTTGTGATCTGTGAAACCAAAAACAACAAACAAGCTTACAGGAACAACTGAATGGGATTCATTGTCTTCATTACATTACATTATATTATATGTTGTCTTCATAACAGACACATCATTATTTTAGATGTTTTGATAAGCATGTGCCTGCTTATATGCTTATAATCATATAAGCTGAAAGGAACAACAGTGCTTTTAATTCAACTTGTAAAGCCAAACTCTTTACACCTGAATATTCATTTCCCAACCGCGGCTTCCCTTGTTTTGCTTGTGTCCATTTGAAACACATATAGATCAACTGGTGCAATTTGTGTTTAATTGCTTGAAAAAAAAAAAAAAAAAAAGAACAAACTTAGTTTTAAGTGCCTTGATGTTCCCTGATGGCTCAAAAGACTTGACGGCTCAGTATTAACAAGGTCTCCAATGAGGCCAACGTCCTAATACAGTGGCACTCCAGCACCACTGAAACACTCCCAGCATGCATGGCTGTCCTCACCGAGGCCCTCGGAGAAGCCGCCCGGCTGCCCACAGGCCGACTCTTCTCCACTACTTGCTCCCAAACAGCCTTTTAATAGGTTTTAAAAGAGGGTTATTAACATCACCTGCTAATTATGTTAAGGACCTAATTAGGGAAAAGAGAAAAAAGGCCTTTTTTTCTAATTAGGTTTTCTTTCCAAGTACACTGATAACCAAGGGAATGCCGAGATCTCAGTAGAAATGAGAGTGCAATGAGCCAGTGAGAGGGATACTTCAGAAAGAGAGTTAACCCTTTCATCAGAGACTCAAATCTATTAACAGGCCACTGGTGGAGTGCAATTACCGCCCAAATCGTTTATTTGGGACATGTTTATCTGGAGTGGGAGTCTGCATCATTTAGCGCATTATAAACTCAATAGTAGCTTCATTAGCGATTACAGTCGGTGGGTGGTATTACCTGCCTGATAGTGGACGGCAGCCTGATAATATCAGCTCCCACCGCTGAATTACAAGGCGAGCGGCTCCTAATTTTTCAGCCAATGCCGCTCGATTCTCGCTGTTTCCTCCACTCAGGCGCCGGCCGGCCCCCGCGCACTGCCAGCAGCACTTCGCAGGGGCCCTCAGCCGCAACAGGAGAATGGGAAGAGACAATATACAACGGCTTAATCACGGAGCAGGAACATGAGACGCGGGTGCACAGGGAGAGGAGAGGAGCGGGCAGCAGCCAAGCACTTGTTATATCGGAGCGCGGCTTCACGAAGTGGGTGGCGCCACCGCAGCATCAAACTGTGGAGTCACAGGTTTGAATGGATTTTTTTTTTTTTTTTTTTTTTAAAAAAAGACAAAGAGAAGCAGAGAGAGAACCACTCAACTTGTTTTTTTTTGTCTTGTGTTTTATTTTACATACATACATGACACAAACTGTGTTCTAGAAATAGATTTGAAAGGAAATTAAATTCCACATGAAATGGAAACAATTTGAATAAAGGCTTACACACGCAAACTAAAGGTCTGAAAAAATACATTTAAAAAAAAGAGAGCGAGCTCAATTGAAAAGGATGAGTCACTCTGAGGGGTCACAGGAAATGTGAACAAATACATTTTTGTTTCCATTTTCATCCATTTTCTAAACCCGCTTCTCCTGCGCTCAGGGTGGCAGGGGGGGGCCGGAGCCAAGTTGGCGGTTTGTCACAGGGTAGTGTAGTATAGTGCAGTATAGTGCAGGGTATATAAGGGTGTACAGTGTATACCCACTTATTTTTCAGTCAACATTGCGTACACCCAATTCTCAATGTTGGTTTAAAAAAGCGCATGAATTACTTGAATAGCATAACGACTTCTACAGGGACGACTACACCAGTGTTCACACACACACACACACACACACACACACACACACACACACACACACACACACACCTAAGGACAACGTCATGTTTTGGAATTATGGGAGACAGAAGTTAGTTCATTAGTTAATTCAAAGAAGTAAATATTCTTCAAATTCTGAGATCGGTAGGAGATGGCAGTGAAATCGGACACTAAAATGAAAACACTGGCAGCCTGATCAGTAACGATACGTCAGCTGATCATACCACTGTTACCTCGGACTAAATGGCAGTAGTCAAGTTTCTTTCCCCGGGCCTAAAATGTGAATCACTGTACAGCAACAGCTGAATGGCAGGTTCCCACACTGAGGCACTGCAGGCAGGCAGGCAGGGCCTGCTATCATTAAAAGGTCAGCGCGTCACCCGTTCCAGGTGCCAGGGAGCCAAAACGGCACAATGTCATTTAAAGACGAGGAGATGGAGGTAAAGATAGGAAGGGTAACGAGGAATGAAAATGAGCTAGTGAGACGGCCACGGGGGCCTCGCCCGGCGGAAGGGTGGGTGGGGTTGGGGGGGGCGGGGGGGAGTCGAGTGTTGGCGCTTTTCTGTGTGATTACATGTTTAATTTACTTCACATCTCAAAAAAAAAAAAAAAAATGTCCGCTATGACAGAGCCAATTTGCGGTGATCCCGGTGTGAGTGTCAGGCAAAGGAAAGGAAGGCTGCAATGAAACCGTTCCCCGCAGCCTCTAATGGAATCTCAATGAACCTCCGAGGCCGGCGGGTCTGGGAGAGCAGACAGCCCTGCCATTAGAGTTGAGGACCCGCTTTACCTCGAACAACCACCTCGCCTCGGCCTGACTGTTATTATCGCTTCACTCTCTCGGGGCTGGAACGCCGCCTGGTTGAAACGCAGGGGTGGGGGCGGGAAAAGTAGAGCAGATAGGGGAGGTTGCTTCAACTTAGACCTGTGTACCTTGACATTTGTTTGCTCCGGTTTAGTATGGGGGTAATTGGGGAGGGTGGGGGGGGGCTTGGGGGTGTAGCGGCCCTCTAAATTGACAGAGCCCGCGCACTGTGGTTAAACTGATCACGAGGCCGCCCTTGACGTCTAATTTCGATTCTTAAATAGAGCGGGATATTGGACGGGGCATCTTTCTGTCTGTCTGGCTGTCATTTTAAAGGAAGATTTTTTTTTCTTTTCTTTTTTTTTTAAAGAAAAGGGAGAAGAGAGGAGGAAAAAAAAAATCCTGTGAAATACTATTATTCAAATGATTTTAATGTTTTTACATCTCGGGGAAATTTCAGGTCAAATTGCAGAGTAAGCGATTGAAGGTTCGCACTCTTATCTCAGAGTCATAAACATGTTGTCTTAGAACACTCGGCCGTCCGCCGGATTCAATCCTGTAAGATGCAAATGAAAGCGCGCGGGTGCAATACATATGTTAATTCTCCCCTAATTTGAATAACACTTAACATTCAAATTGAACAGCGCTTTTAACTTTTGCCGCTGCTTTGTGATTTTCCCAAAAATGAAAATATTAGCGAAACTGTCATTCCTCCAAATTGATTTAATTATAATAATCTGTGTCGCCACCCACGGCCCGCTTCCAGGAAAGTAACAATCTACAAACACAACATGTGTTTTAACGCTGCACGTCCACAGTTTCTAGTTTTCAATGTCACCTGCAACTGGAGGTGGCTGGCTAGCGCGCAGGTTGCTGCAGCCAGTCGCAAGGGCGATGCTAGTTTTATACATGTTCATCTATACCAGCTTTTCTCAAATGGTGGGTCGCCACCCAAAAGTGAGTCGCAGAGCTGTTTCGATTGATTGATTGATTGATTGATTGATTGATTGATTGATTGGGTCGCGGCTTTGTAGGCAGTTTACAATTTTTTTAAACTGAAAACTGAGTTCAAACAAAAGAAATGTAGTTCATTTTAATGCCTCGTTCTAACTGGACATTGAGGTTTCAAATCAGAACATAGCGTGTGTTGTTCTCTGATAGAGAGAGTTTGAAAAAACTGGACTTAAGTGTCTGTGGATTGCAAAAGCATTAAGCTTTGTTTCATAATTAATAATTCCTTTTTCTATATTATAGTTTCTTATAAATAACAAAATTCACAACAGAAGGTCCGTCTTTTGCTTTTCATTGCTCACTCCACTGCTTAGGAATTTTGTTTTTTCTGATTTCAGGGCACTGATACCTCTCCAGGTAATGGACATAAGCCTTCCAAAGACGTGGAAAAGTACAACAAAGCATGGACTTGAGCGGGAATCTAAAAAACTTTGAGTTTCAACAGGAGGCTATAAAGACAGGGCTAAAGTTGACCTGACGAGACGACACTGCAGAGTGCAGCCACCATAGCCTCAGCAAACGTTGAACTGAACATCATAAACTTTATGATGCATTCATGGAACTAAGAAAAAAACATTTTGACAATGCAACAGTGGAAAGCCACTGCAAGCACAGTGTAATGATTCTTCCTAAAAAAAAAAAAACATATTTTTTGATCAAAATATTTTTTTATTTTTAATAAAAAAAGATTTTTTGCACGTAAACAACCTACAATCTACAATCTTTAGCTACAATGTATTTCTAGACAGCAATCAAATGACATCAATTCTCAGTATTGCTCGACTCCCTCCTTTCAAATCTCGAGATGACGGCACTGATTCAAGCACGGAAAATGACATATGTCAGTGGCTCTGTTCGTTTAAAATGTTTTTTAATAATACAATAGATTTATTTTATGATTCAGGGAATAAAAATAAATCTTTTTTCCAGCTTTATAATTAGTATGACGAATTGAACTGAACAAATTAGCATTAGTAATTAGAACAGAACAAATTAATGGGCAGACATAAGTTAAAAATATGCCATCCTGCATAGTAAGTACTCTTACTATTTAGTACTTGGATGTGTGATTATAAATTATTTAAATGAGGGCCTTTTCCAGCTCCTGCAGATCTAAATTAATGAGATTAGCTCGTAGGTGTTTCCTTTTCCTGTCTTTGTTGTCATCCTGCTCTCCCGAGCCTGCCACTAACGGCAGCTTGCGCGTGTTTCTGTACTCCGCGGAGCTACTTTCGGCCATACAAAGGCCGAGCCGGTCGGTGTTGTCTGCAAATGGAATGCTGGATATTTACCGTTTTGCGGAGGCGACCCCCACGCCGGATAGACAAGATGAATCTGACAGCTAATGTAAAAATAACAGACAATCATAAATCAAGGAAGCAGCCGTCGCGAGTCGATGATGAGAGTTAATCAATACGGGCCTGACTTTGCCATTGTGCAAAATGGCACTCCATTTATTACAGGGGGGACTTGGAGGAGAAACATTATTCATATTAGAGTATGCACACGCTGGGCGGAGTGTTGGAGGAGGAGAGCTGCTTAGTCATTGCCCTGCTGGAGCACTGGGCCTGCACTTTAACAAAAAAAAAAAGAAAAAAAAATGTCTTGACCCTAAATACCAGGACATTTCGCCATGTGGTCAACCTCATTAAATTTAGAATGCAGCTGGTGATTGAATGTCCAAGACACTTTGAGCTGCTCCATTCCAAGAGAATCATAGTTAATCGTTTCACTCTAATATGTTTTTTTTTTTTTCACCAACGGGTATCTATTGATGTACATTCAAAAGAGGAAGAAAGGCCAGTCTGCTTTCTTTCTGTTTCACTTTAAAATTTGATTTTGCACATTTGTGTTTGCATCTGCATCATACAACCAAACAGCCAAAAGATTCTTAAAATTTTAAAATGATGAAGAATTGAATCTGCCAGACATCATTCAACCCTCACTTTACATGTGAATTGCAATGATATACAGTGATGGTGAAAACCCCGTGCATCTGTGATGTACTGTATATAATCAGTCATAAGCCTCCGACTGCAGTTGCTGCTGCACGTCCGCTGTTTTGTCCAGCTAAGAAATGGATTCAGGAAGACAATGTCCCCTGCAACGCATCCAGAGTACAAGAACTACAAGAATTTAAATGTCTTACTTTGTTGTATTAACAATAAATTACAAAAAAAAATATATTTGTTTGTGTGCCTCTGATGCAGTCAAACCTTTGTTTAATGTTAAACATTTAATGACAATAATTGAGATCGAGAGAAAATCGATTTTTATCCTCAACTGTATTTGTTCCAGTACTTATATTAACAATAGAACATTGATTTCATTAAAAAGGTTATTTGATTATGCTTATGTCAACTTATTGTTGTGTGCTTAACTGTACATGAGACAATTTCCTTTCAAAACCGTTGCTTAGAGTTTCTTGATTCACAACACTGATCAATTCAAGCCTTAGTTTGAGATATTTTACATTGTTTAATGGTAGGAATGACCTGTTACCTGAGAAAACATGTTTTCTTAATTTTCTTTTTTTTGCATGGACAAACTGAACAACAGCTCCAAATATGCACCTCACAAGCAGAGACATTAGTGACGAGCAGAAAAGTGATATGATATGCTGCAATGTGCCTTTAACTTGAATTATATTAAGAGATGGAAGACACCTCGTAATAGCACACATTTCATTTAATGGTTTGTTTCACTGATATCACTGCAGTTTTGCTTTAGTTTTATTTTTGTGTTTGTTTGCCATGTGGCCATGGCCAACTGGTGCCTTGTCCAGAGTGTCACCCTGTCATATGACAGCTGGGAGAGGCTCCAGCAGACCTCCGGTACTCCTCAGGAGTTTGGGAAGAAGCAGGCTTTGAAAATTGATGGATGGATGGATGGATGGATGGATGGATGGATGGATGTTTGCCTTGTCGTTCCCCCAATACAGAAATGCACTCAAATAAGCGGAGGGAAGAAAAAAACAAGCAGCTGTGAGACCCTCCCTGCCACAAAAAACAAAAGGGTGTTGATGCGGTGTGAATGGAGACTTGCATATTTTCTTGAAAGAAAGTAAAAAACAAATTAGATTTAAACCAGGACAACAATGGAGTCGACAGTTATAGACTGCATTTGTCTGAGACGATGTGCAAAAAAAAACTAAAAGCAAAAAAAAAAAAAAAATTCTTTCTAAACTTATTTTAACCAAAACCTTTGGGACTTTAAGACAATAATTTACAAACGCCCGCCCTTAAACACACTCGGTTCTTGCAGGAAGTTTGAGGTGGAGCGGCATTTTCAGGTTATTTGAGGAGGAGCCAGTGGAGGCGGATCGCCGACAGCTCCCTGGCACGGGGGCTGATTTGAGTGGCTGTGGCTGCTCTCCTCCTGGGGGTGGGGGGGGTGGGGGGGCCTTAGGAGCGGGGCTTCTGATTTACTCTAGGCCCTGGCATGTCTCACTGATGAGCTCCAGGCAGCCGGGGCCCCATGTGGGGATTGGCCTCGGCCAATATGTCCCCTTCCACTCAAAAGGACAGAGCTAATGTGTGAGAATCCCAGCCTCGGCACCCCCTCCATCTTCCACCTTCATTTAAGGCTCTCTCTCTATCTCGCCTCACTCTCCCGTTGCTTTTTCTTCTTCTTCTTCTTCTTCATATCAGAGCCTCTCTATCTGTCGCCGCTTCTCTCAGCCGCGCTCATATCGGGGGGGCGGGGGGCCTTTTTTCCCCCCCATCTCCTCCTTTTCTCGCCTCTTCTCTTGTCCCTCTGCCGCCGCCGCCGCCGCCGCTGCTTCCTGGTGCTGCAGTCATTTTTCCTCACCTGAGGCTCATTCCTGGGTCCGGGGGAATGTATGACTTTATTTGTATGGTGCCAGCTTTTTATTGGATTCCTATTGCTTTGGAACAGAGGTACCGCATTCCAAATTCATCAAGGGCCAATTTAATTCAAAATTCATGAAGTGGGCATCCGTCAAGGTGCCAGCTCCAATGTGCTTTGTGTGTTCTCAGGGTGCCTCAGCAACTCCAGTCCCATTTCCCTCTCTGATTAGAAACTACTGGGTGGATTCCTTTTTGCTCAACACCAAAAACCTCACTGTTTTATTCCCCCAAAGCCCACAACCGGAACATCAGACAACCTAACGCAGCAGCATCTTTCCAACCTGAAAAGCAGCGAGGTGATGGTGACGGTTAACTTGACATGAAGCTTTCTTGTCACTCGTTCACCACCTTCCTAGTATAGCTGTCGGCTTCAGTCGTTCTGACTTGGCAAAGGGATTCTCGCACTTTCTTTTCAATGTGAGAGGATGTGTAATGTGCAGTCCCCTTAAATTCACAATGAGGTACCGTTCTCCGTTCAACTGATGGACGTTCATTGTGTCTGTATCTCCAGACTTCCATCAGACGCTGTCCACTTTACAAGGTGAGAGTGCTCGTTTGAGAAATTTATTGGTGCCATGATGAGCTCCTTTTGAACATTTAGCAGGACAACGTTTAAAGTTTTAATATGCACATGGGGCCACCGGTACGCCGTTTGGCAGCTCTTGCAAGGTGTCAATCACCATGCAAATTGCAGGTCCTCCATAAAGTTCTTTTCAATTTGTGTTCTGATAAACCATGTTATATTTTGCAAAATGTACCACTGACATTTGAGTCAAAAGCCCAGAATTATCAATTCATCTTGCCTTATCGGTAAATTGACAGAGGATTTTAACTACAACAAAAGGGAGAAATTACGGGGTATTATACTGGGCCGTGGATACAGAAACGGCGTCATATATTCTGAATGAAAATTTTTCTTTCCTTTGAAAAAATAATTTAAAAAAGGCAAATAAA
Organism: Nelusetta ayraudi; assembly: GCF_046127955.1. NCBI lineage: Eukaryota > Metazoa > Chordata > Actinopteri > Tetraodontiformes > Monacanthidae > Nelusetta > Nelusetta ayraudi. Next base: position 4,774,926 of record NW_027466098.1, on the reverse strand, counting down.
AAAAGGGATAGGACCAAATACTAGGGATGTTAACTATTGATTAATGCAATAATAGAGGAGCTGATCAATTAAATAAGCAGCGTTTTCCAGTGGTATCTTTGCAAGAGGAATGGAAAGTGAACTTGTAGAAGAACATGTTGTCAGAGAGACAATTTCACCTCATACAAGAACTCAAATCATATGATCGTTCTGAACGGAGATGCAGATGTCAGGAGGACAATATGAAAAGCTTTTCATGTACTATTGTGCCCCGTGTGAGGCAGACGTAGAGACTGGGTAACCACCTGGAATGTGGACAGATAATTGGCGATATAGTGTCATATATGTATTCAAAAGAGCTATTCTGTGGTTCTGCTTATGCAAAGTAACACATTTCTGAGTTTCATTTTCAATTTGTTAAGGGGAGGGTTCAGTTTAAGATTAGGGTTAAGTCTATGGGGTCAGGTAAAGGTTAGGGATAATATTTAGGGGGTTAGTGTTAAGGTTAGGGCTAGTTTAAACCAGTGTTCGCAAAATTTGACAAAGCAGCAGAAATTGACAAACCATTGACAGTTTGTGATCATGCCATGCAATGTCCAAGTGTTACTGGTACAAGTGACTGAGTCACTTTGTCGCGATGGAACATTTGCACTGAGTAAGTGCTTATTAAACAAAATGCAATTTGAATGAAAAAAATTAACCGTCTGAAAAGTATCCAGTGTGTAAGGGGCGTTGCCGTGAATCCAATGATCACATGGAGCTCATAGGCGACAGCGCCCTCCTGTGGGCTGGCAAGATCATCATGATTCACCCCCTATTAAGACAAAAGACACCGGATTTTTGATTAATTGTTTAATTTAATTTCATATAATTCTTAACTGCAATTAATGAATAACTGATTCATTGTTAGCATCCCGACTAAGTGCCAAAGATTGACACAGGAAAAACAAAAGTGATATCTGCACCTGCAGGCAGTGACACTTCTGTCGCTGTTTTTAAAGCATAGTTTTGAATTTAGATATGGACTTTCTCCTACAGCAGTTGGGCGACAATGCACTGCCACAAGGAAGTAAAATGACACAAGGACAGAAAAGTCCTTGTTTGAGCTGTAGCACTGTCCATAGTGCCACTATCATTTTATTGATGTCTTCTACTTCCAAAGTAGATGAAATATGTTGAGCTTTTCTCCATATGTTTTAAAAAGGGCTCATTGGGGGCCGTGAAAGAGGAAAACAAGCAAGAATACAGTCGTTGAATGTGTGGCACTGTCCATGGTGCTGATGCAGGTGTCAGACAATGTGGTTTTCTTTACTTTGCTGTGAGCTCCTCCGCCACTGTTTATAAAGAATTGTTGAGTTGTGTTCATGCGTGATATTGAATTCAATGAATTGTCTTGATTTTGAAATTCTATTATAATATCGAAAATATACAAGAAATTGTAAATACATGAAATATATGTGGATCGAGAAGGGAAAATCACTGCAGCGGTCATGGTTCATCATTATAATAAACAAAATTAAGGTAAAGGGTAGTTAACATGTTGAAAGGAACTGCATCAGAGTGGTCCTCCCAAAACAAAAAAGTAATTATATTAAAATCAGAAAACTTTGCCCGACACAACCTTTATCTGTAGAAATAAAAGGTCACAGGTAAAATCTGCTGTTATCCAACTTTGATATCCAGACAAGAAATCTCTGCGCTTTCTCTCTCCCCCTCCAGCTCTGCCCAGCCCTTTTTACCCCCGTCGGTTCCACTCATTCTGACCTCCGAAGACCATGCTGAAAATTTCACACAATCTCCCCGCACAGCAGTCCGTGCACCAGTGCTGCGAGCCAATATGTTGGCATAATTGGGCCTGTAGTGGGGGCAGAGTCCAAGGCAATTAATCCTTTCCTCCTGTTGTTTGCACGCTGGTTGGCAGTGACAGGGTGTGGCGTAATTGGACAGGAGCGCACTTGTCCCCTCCATTTTACATTAATATCTCCTCAACTCTAGACTCTAATCCCGGCCAGGTTGAGAATTCCACTTCTGCCACAAATATCCTCTCAGTCTCTCTCTCTTGCTCTCCCGCTCCCACCTGTCAGCTCCCCCCTCCATCGCCATGCTGGGCTAATCTATGGGCCCAGATGAAGTGAAAGGTTTCTTGAGATTGAAGTGAGAGAAATGGGATCAGGGTGGCTGGCGGGAGCGGGCATGTGTGCACACGCACAGTCATGTGTGGGACGAGGTACGGTAGGGGCCGGTGCGCTGAAGGGGTTTTCTTTCAAACAGATATCGAGTGCAAGGTCAGTGGCAGAGAGCTTGATGACTTAACTCGTTTCTAAACAAATGAAGTGCTCAGTGAGGATCCAGTAGTCTGAGGCCAGGTCCTATCTCTTATTTTCACCCCTATTGGACTAAGAGCGAGGAGCAAGCGCGCAATGTATTTTAACATATAAAGCATTGTGAAGATATTGCAATACATTGCCAACAGTGTCCAGTGGACTTCAGGTTGGAAAATGCAACCTTTGGCAGGGCTGTAAGGCAGCATTATGATATTCCAAAATGCCACATGAACATGACAGACGGATAATCAAAAATCCAAGAGGCGACATAACTACAATTAAGATTTAATTTTAACATCAGCAAATATTACTGTTAGTATGATGAGTACTGAGCAATCAGCACGGCACAAACACGTATAGTGCAGCATTTTATGACGTGTAATTGTGTATTTCATTGAAACAACATTTAACCAAGACTCTATAATAGTTATTACTTTTTTCTAATCCAACTTGTTATAATGCTCTAAAGTGTGCCTTTTACGGGCCAGTTAAACTTCACCTCAACTCCTCACTAACAACAGGAATTTTCACATCCTAAGCCAGCAAAATAATAGAGTATAATTCAGTTGTCAGGATAAGGGGTGGGAGGGGGATTTGGAATGGCCTTGTCCTGCAAGATTCCCGTTCAGATGTGGGGATGCAAATCGAAAAATAACTTGGCCAAAGAGGGCCGGCAAAATCGTCTGCCAGGGTTACAATTATGAAATGACCAGATATTATGGACAGCGGTCGGGGTTTAGATGGATTTAGATGGATTACATGGCAGTTTAACGGCTTAATTGACGCCTGGATGACACACTCTGATCACATACATTACAAAAAGGGGCTAAGCTATCGCCACGTGGTTGTGTAAAGCATTTGCAGAATTCACGTTTCCTTTTATAATGCAACAGCTACTGAGATTGTGTTACACTAAAGACCTTAAGTGTAAAATGTGAAAATTGTTTTACGAACACAGCTTTGTGGTGACATGCCGCCACCTTCACAGCCCTCTACCGCCCCTTCTTTTTTTTTCTTCCTCCTCCTGTTTTTCTGGGCCATTTCTAATCTCTTCAAGCAACTCCTCTAAGCCTTGGTGTGCTTCAAAAAACAAATCAATACCAGTATAATAGCGCTGTGCATGCTTTGTAATTTTTATAGCGTTTTTTTTTTTTCTTCCTCTCCATCCCCCCTGCCCTCCCTCCATGCTTACTTCTCATGCATCAATAGAAAGTAAGAAAGGTGGAGGTGATGAGCGGGAGGGGGAATACAGCAGAGTGCCCTCATAAACTTTATTTAGTATTCTATGAATTTCAAATCAGTTATGATTCATAATGACACAGCAATGCGGTTGGCTGGCGGAGGGAGGGGGAGAGACGGGGAAGGCGTAGGGAGAAAAGGGAAAAATCAATACGACTAGCACACTTTTTCCCCGGCATAGCAAAGAGAGGGGATCTATTGTGGGGGAATGATGATTTATGTCAGGGGTGGAGGGGCCGTCAGGGTGCGTCGGGGACGAAGGTGTGCGCCAATAATGATTAATGCCCTCCATCCTGGAGACAACCCGGCCAGCGCTCGACGCACACACACACACGCACACACACACGCACACACGCACACACACACGCACACACACACACACACACACAGACCGGCACACACACACACTCATCCCACCTTTCTCCTTCAACACCAACTGCCCCCCTCCTCTCCTTTTGGACAGAGGATTTTTACCTTTGTGTCCAGGCTGCAGTGCTAACCTCCGGATTGTGCACATGGACATAAAATTCACGGCAAATTAAGACTAAATGCCTCCAACATGTGATGCTGTTTTGTTCTCTGATGGAAACACTGTTGGAGAATGACTTTGCTTTGCTTTGCATTTTTGCAACAACAACAACAAAAAAAAACAACCTTTATTTAACATTATGATGAAGCCACATGAGTTTTTATTTATTTATTTTTCTCATTTGACTGCGAGAGAGCACACACACCTCCTCACGCTCCTCTCATGCACTGCTCCGCTTCCTCTCTACTTTTACACTATATCGCTTGCGGACAGAGAGGCTGTGTGTGAAGTGATGCTCTACCCCAGATAAAATAGCACCACTACAGCTTCACATAGCATTTTTTTTTATTACCTTTGATCTGAAAACAATAAAAAAAAAATTATGTATTGCCCCTTTAACTAGGGCAGTCTGGGCTTTAAGGGCTTCGGTGAAGGGCTGACAGTGGTGGTGATGAAGGTAGGGACAAGCAGTCACGACTTTTCACGCCTCCAATCTGCTGCCGGTCTAGGGATTGGAACCAACAACCTTCCAATCACTTCTTCAATTAGGATTGTGAACACCAGGCCACCACTGCAGCACTGCACTGTTTTATCAATGCATTTTGGCAGGTTTTCCTGTTTTTCCATCAGGCTGGTCTCTTGGAATTTTTACAGTTTTGCCAGACAAGTTGTTTTTTGCAGCCATAATCAAGGCTAGTTCACATAAAGTTTTATGATTACTTTCTGCTGACAGCTGTGTGGCACCCTTCACCCCTGAACAAAGGAGGTACCCTGGCAACCCCTGAAGCCAAAAATCTTCATATGTTCTGAAAAACAAAAAACAGAGAGATGGAGGCAAAGCACAAATAAAGAACAATTCCAAAAAAAAAAAAAAAACATACCATAAAAGGAATCCAGGGAAGTTTGAAATAAATGAACAAAATAAAATAAAATAAATACAATAAAATATAGTTGACTCAAAGTCAAGACATAAGCAGGAGAAGGGGGAAGGCAGTGTGAAACAAGATGCTTAAAAGTGTCCAACAGGCTTTCGAGGGGAAGAGGAAATGGATGACTGCACTTGACCACATTGAGCCAAATGTGAGTGCTGTCGCGCCACTGGACTTTGATGGTGGATGTAAATAAAGAACATCGCAACGGCGCATGCTCAATCATCCAGCTCTGCAGTGGCCACCGAGCGCCACATACTTTTTTTTTGCAGTCCTGAGTCGAAAGACTGCGCCGGCAAGGCAGATTTTTTGAATGGCAGAACGCGTTGTTATTCTTTTTTCCGCCTGGCCTTTTTGCTCTCCACATTCCCGCCTTTCCACACCCATCCATCCTCTTTCTCCCCTCCGCCTTGAGCCTTTCTCTCTCTCTCTCCGTGCTGCTCCGGGCATGCCACGGGGGTGATGGATCTCCGGCTCCCCAGCAGTGTGGCTGCAGGACAGGGGCGGTCACTTTTAAGCCCGGCATCAGCACTCTGTCTCTGCCAGAGAGCTGTCAGCGCTCTTCGTTCCCCACAAAGAGAAGGAAAATGGAAGAGGGAGGAGGAGGTGTGGACACGTGAGCAGGCCGAGGGGGGCGAGGTGGACAAAGTGAGGGACGGCCTCCTGATGAAGGAAATGAATAGACAGAGGAGACACAGCAGACAGGAGATGGAAAGAGAGGTGAAGAAAGGGAGATATAGTGTTTCGGTCTCGTCGCGCTCCAGCGAGGAAAAGCCCCACAGAAGATGCCGAGTATGTGCAATGTTTTGACTGTTTTTGGCTGTGGATTTGTTCAGCTCACTGTGTACACACGGTAATGCGTGGCTAGTGCTGGACTGATTATGAAATGTGTCTGGAGCAGGCAACTCTGTTCCCATCACGTCGACGACGTTGAGCGTTTTTCAAAATTGTATTGAAGTATTGTTGAAAGGGGCGGGTGACACGGTGGCGCAGTGGTTAGTGCTGCCGCCTCACAGTAAGAAGGTTCTGGGTTCAATTCCAGGCCTGGGACCTTTCTGTGTGGAGTTTGCATGTTCTCCCTGTGTCTGCGTGGGTTCTCTCCAAAAACATGCATGTGAGGTCAATTGAACACTCTAAAATTCTCCGTAGGTGTGCATGTGAGTGTGAATGGTTGTTTGTCTCAATGTGGCCCTGCGATGAACTGGTGACTTGTCCAGGGTGTCACCCTGCCTTCGCCCTGTGACAGCTGGGATAGGCTCCAGCAGACCCCCGTGACCCTGAGCTCGGGAAGAAGCGGGTATGGAAGATGAATGAATGAATGAAAAGGGTCAAATGCTTCAGTCAAAACATGGTTTTCTTTTTATCATTATTGTTATTATTATTATTGGTTTACCCTGCCATGTCTCCCTACTGTCAGTGGTGTGTGTGTGTGTGTGCATACTGTATATGTGGGGTAGGAGGGACGGATTTTCTATATTATTGTTTTTCCTTTGCATTGTTTTTAACTGCTGTAAAGTACTTTGTGCTGCATTTTAGTTGCCTTAAGAGTGCTTTATGAATAAAGTTTTGATCTGCTACTATATTCATTTCCCCTTTTGAAATCTGGCAACTTGTTTATTTTTAAATTCATTTATTTGTGTTTACAACCATCTACCGGAATCAGTCCAAGGTTTCTTTGAACATTTTGAATAAATTGGTTACTTTGAAGTTTTTATTTGCTTTTTTGTAGCTACTTTTGTTTTGTCAACTCTAATTCAATCAACTTTGTAACACCTATGACAAACAAACATAATATGCAAATAATAATAGTTAATTTAGCTTTACTGTCAGTCTGTTGCACAAAATGCATATGATACTGCACAGCACAGGAGAAAGACATGAGCAAAAAAATGTAATTTTTGAAATTACGCACTGTCCCCAAAACACCTGGTAAAAAGGCCAGTGTTCACCACTGAAGCACAGGTGCAACAAGTCCTGCTCTATTATGTGGGGGGGGGGGGGGGGATACTTAAAAGAACACATTATTTTTTGCTGCATTTTGAGCTTCAGATACACTGCTAATTGCAACAGGTGAGTTTGCGGCCTCTGGAGTAATCACACTTCAACATTTAAGTACGTCCTTGTCGACAAATGACATTGCACTCATAAAGATATAAGAATGTGTGTGTGTGTGTGTGTGTGTGTGTGTGTGTGTGTGTGTGTGTGTGTGTGTGTGCATGTGTGTGAGAGGGAGAAGGAGGGAGAGAGAGAGAGAGAGAGAGAGAGAGAGAGAGAGAGAAAATCTGATGCCTCGACAATCCGTTCGATATCACCTTTGATTCCGCCAAAGAAAGAGCAGGGAGATTGGATTTCTGGAATGATATGATGCAGGCAGGAGGCCATTCATAGGCGGCACATGTTCCCACTTTGTGTCAGCTATTCAAGAGGAACCTCCATGTGGAAGAAGTCTTTGGAACGGGCCTTATTACCTGTGAAGCCGGGAGTGCCCCTGTGAACTATTCTAATGTGTGAATGGTACATGAGGTTGATGGGCAGAGGGAGGGGCAGGAGCTATTATTATGTCCTGTGGTACTTGTGTGTTCATCTCTGCAAAACACGTGAGGACGGCAGTCACGCCGGCCCCTGTGGTCCCCTGCCTGTACCTTTAGGGCCCCTCGCAGGGTCTCTACTGTCCTATACATTAAAGACAACAACAGAGTCTGCCTCAACGCATACACAAATTATGCTGATACCTCATTTTTTTTTCTACTTTATGCAGGTAGGAGCCAATAAAGGAGGGGGAACTGCACGCAAAGAAAAACTAGGGTGGAATGGAGGGACGAGAGGCTCATTTCCATCCTCCGCTGCCTCCCTGTGCAGCCTGCAAAAAAAAAAGAAAAAGAAAAACTCACACTGGTCTGGACACGTCTGGTGTCAGTATCAGTGGAAGCAGACCAGTGCAGGCAAGACCATTGATTATATTGTGGATTTAGAGAGCAATCAAATACTTGATCAAGGTTGTTTTTCTCTGAAATAAATCAATGGATTTCACAATGTCTTAATTGGTTTGCTTTTTGTTTTGTTTTGTGTTTTTGGGACATGAAAACCAATGGATAGTCTAAGTGGAAAACATACATTTTTCAACCCCATTAATGCCAAGGTCTGAATCATAGTGCCGGATTGTTTGGTGTGAAAAACAAACTTAGTTTAAAAAATTCATTCTGAACCTGATGACAAGATAAAAGATCCCTAAGGCCTAATCTCTTCAGTAGCATATTACTTAATTCATTAGCTAAATCACTGTGATGTGATTACACTCATTGAAAAACTGCTTATAAACCCCCAAAACTTGTGCTGCTAGAGCTGGAAGTTGAAAAACATTGATCAGTTGACTGCTTTTTAATTTAACCTTATTGTCCCTTATTGTCCCCGCCCTGCAACCTGAGCGGCCGTGAGGTGCAGACAACCAGTCAAAACAGCAACAACCACGTCCACCGCAAACAATAGTGAACAATAACACACGGTGCTCGTGGATCCATCGTGGATTGTGTGCAAAGTGAAAATAAACACAACCAAAGTGATTTTCAAACCTCCTGTTTTACTTTTAATTGATTTTCTTTTGGGTCAGCGGACTGGGAAACGGAGGCAGGAAACTTAAATGACAAACATGTTAGCAAACTTTTACTGGCACGACTCCAAGTCAACCTTAACATGGACCTTTCAAGGCTTTGTGTTCTAAAGTAACTCAAAGCAGATCTCTGTCTCAACTGTCATTTATACACATCGTCTTTTCACAAGCGATCTTTCTTTCTGTTGCGCTGATGTTTTTAGCGAGCTCCTGCTTCTTAAAACACGGCATGCTTCTGGTGTTCTTCTTCAGGGAGTAAACTCACGGCGCCACACCAGGCTGGACATAGGTGCTACATCGTTTTCAGCCTTTTCCAGCGTATCCGTGTAAATGGGGGAACATTTTTTTTAAATCTGCCTATGTGTAAATGGCCCCACAGTGTGGCAGCCCCTGTTCTCTGGAACTCTTTCCCCCTCTGCAATGCGCCAGCTGGCAACACTGGACTATTTCAGGTCTGCACTGAAGAAAAGCTTATGCATTCAGGTTTTTGGACATTAGTGTGTTTTATTTTTGTTTTGTGTCCTTGGTTGTTTTGAAAGGTGCTATATAAAATTCAAGTTAAATCAAGTCCAATTATTATTATTATTATTATATTATTATTATTATTACTATTATTATCATTATTATTATCATCATCATATCAGTGGACACCAAATAACCGATGTGTTTTGGTCAAAGTCAGTTCACAATTCTCTGTGTAATTTCTGCAAATCCATTGGAGTCTGATGCATTCTTGTCGGCTACTCTTCAACATCAGTGTCGTGGCCTTATCGAGTGCTGCGATTAATCTCAGTTGTGCCCTATCTTTTATCAGAGTGCCTCCTCTCATCCCAGACATTGTCCATTTCCCATCAGGCCTCCAGCCTTATTTAAACATTGTCTAGTTAAACTGAGCTGCCCAGAATTCAGTGACGGACGATCTTCAAGGTCCTCCAGCACTGTCTGAGGTGGCAGTCAGGATTTGCTTAATGTGTTGTAATGTCGCATAACTATCCATTCTTCTTTCATAGTGTTTCAAAGGAGCAGCTCACAACTTCTCCAAAGACCATTTGGAGCTGTTCACTTAGCAGCTTGCGTCCTTCCCCTAGTTCTCAAAATAACAACCACTGACTAATAAAGTGTATGATGTAGATCTATCAATTTAACCAACTGAAAAAAGAAAAATAAGAAGAAGCAGAGGTAAATCCTGCAGGTACCTGCCCTGGATATGTGGCAGGGGTCAATATCTTGCTGAAACATCCAATTCTGACCTGGACCCTAACGGTGCATGTGCATAAGGGAGCACAGTGTATGGATGACTGAAAAAAAAATAAACGTACTAGGAGACTTAGGAGCAATCCTTAATCTATGACTAACACCACTCCATTACAGTAAACAAGCTATCTAACTAACTAAAAACGTTGATCCAAAGATGGTACAAAACAACAGCAGCTAATATTATAATCTACACCAGTGGTTCTCAACTGGTGGAGTCTGAGGACCCCCATTTTTTTATTTCCTTATAATGAAGCCACAACCCAAATTTATTCCACAGCACTCAAACTTAGCCAACCTTAAATCATGTCTAGAGAACAAATTGAATTGTGTGTCCTACAAAATACATGCCCATAATGCGAAGGCAGGGTAACACTCCGGACAAGTCGCAGTTCATCGCAGGGCCACACAAAGACAAACAACCATTTGCCAACCATTTGCACTCACATACACACCTACGGACAATTTAGAGTTTCCAATTCACCTCACATGCATATTTTTTTGGACTGTGGCAGGAGAACCTGGAGAGAACCCACGCAGACACAGGAAGAACATGCAAACTCTACATAGAAAGGCCCAGGCCCGGAAACGAACCCATGAGCTTCTTGTCGTGAAGCGGCAGCTCTAACCACTGTGCCACTGTTATTCTCTCTTATTATATTCAATATGCTCTACACAATCTGGCAGAATATGTTGTGGTTGTGGAAGCACAATTTAATTCCTGTTGCACTATGGCATGTAGTGTCGTGTAGTTTCAACAACATGTCCCATTGTAACGTCCAACTGTTCTTTTAGACTGTTTGGCTGTTAAGACGCATATTGTAAACACCAGCCTATACAGTTTTGCTCACTCTTTGCGAGCCAGCCTTGAGCATTAGCCTTGCAGGACGCGGCTCCAACGTGAAGTACAGCCGGCCAATCAATAACAGAGCAGCTCGACGGGGAAAGGACAGTGGAAGAATAGAAAAAGGAGGAGAAAGGCACGTCGCGCTCGGTCCATTTGGTCTGTCTACCTCTCGTCTCTCACCTTGCTCCATCGACCCCAAGCCGCTGCCATGTAAACACAAACCTACTTGCTATTCTTTGTCAATTAAGAGCGAAAATGCGTTTGCAGTCGGCCGCCCGTCAACAACACAGCTACAATGTCGCCCGGGCTTCACACCTTTACACGTTCACAATACAAACTCACGCCACGCTGCGTTGTTTGAGATGGCACAATGTGGTGCGGGAACTGAAACGTAAACAGCATTGTTTAGTCTCAAGTGCGACATGTTTTTAAATCTGCCTGTGGCCGACTCCTGGATTTTAAGGTTCGGCGCACAATGTTTCTTTTGTACCCGGCGGTATCGACAAGCGCTTCCATCGCGTACTTCTAATTGTGAACGGGGAAAAAGGGATGCCATGGCAGACTGGCGTAGCAAGGTCATCATATTGAGTTTGATAAACGGCACGGCTCTTCAGGATAATGCACACTGTGGAAGAATGTATGGACTGTGTGCCTGGACAGCAATAATAATAATAATCATAATAATAATTATGGGATGTTCAGGTTTATACAGCAGATTACCTGTAAGGTAAAGGTTAAATCAGATATTGTAGCACTTATAGTGGATCGCACAAGGTGAGTGAGGTGAGGGGCACCCTACTATTGCTGCAGGAAAATATTTGAATTTAAATATTCTCATTCTTAATGCACTGTGTAGTCCTTATCCAGGTTGGTTGCTGGCTTGCTGGCTCTTTGTTCAGTACGAGACATAATCCAGTAAAAAAAACTAAAATAGGTGGAAATAGGCCAATAGCCAAACCAAGTAATCAGTTTGGTACGGAGACACGTTAGTAAACACTAATCCTAAATAAAAGAAAGGAAAATAATCCAAAATGTTGTACTAACTATTGCTCTAAATCTTCCCATAGAACACATGAACTGTTAGATCACGAAATAAAACTTCCATGAACAATCGAGTCCACAAGCTAGAAAGAGACAAAACGAAACGTTACAATACAGCATAACAATACAAAGAAACGTGAAAGGAGCACGACGATCTGATCTGTTGCTTTGGCAATTTTCTGATTGCATTCAGCAATGCACGGACGTACAATCGACACACCTTCCACACAGGGAACGGAGGAGACTAAAAATAAATTCCCGAAGGAGCTGAGACGTGTCCCAGCAGAAAAGCTTCCCCATCATTGCAGTCAGTCTCCTCTTTTCCTCGCACATCAGAGGAGCGAGCTACTAGGACTAAATATAGAGGTGAGCTTCAGGGGCTCAGGGGCTCTTATTTGATAATTTGACCTCATTTTATTGGATCCTATTTAAAGCGGCTTTAATGGAATTACAAGCAGAGACACCTAGCGAAGGGGCTGGATGAGGTCACGTGTCTGACTGGGAAGGGCTAAAGGCCGGGTACCCTACATATGCACACATGTACATATATATAAATATACATATATATATATATATATATATATATATATATATATATATTTATATGTACCCTTCTATTTTTGCATGTCCAAGTGTGCACAAAACCAATGAGTGCAAAAAAGCCCCTCAAAGCTGCAGCGGCAGCTTCAACCGAGCAAGAAAAAATGGAGCGGATCCCAGTGGTGAGACCATTAGCGCCAGTGAATTATAAAACTATTAACCAGAATGTAGCTCCCAATTAAAAGATGATTCAATATCAAGATCTGATGGCTGAATTTTGATTAAGCGGAGACCCCATTAGGAGCAAAGGGAGATGGACGGCGGTCGGCGACTGGGCCTCTGCTTAAGAAGCAGTAGTCTAATACAGATTTGTCTCTTTTTGGGCAAATTAAGGTTAATTACTTTAAATAACATGGCTGGGAGCGAACGGAGGAGGAGACGTGTTTGAATTCTCTGGACAGCGGGAGGGCAGGTGGAGCAGGTGGACGTGCCGGAGGAAACAGTCAAGGGTGAACGGGCACACGCTCGCTCTCTCTCTCTCTCGCTCGTTCTCTAGCTCGCTCGCCCGCCTGCCTGCGTTTGTTTTACTCCAGCCGACTCAGAAGGATTCCAGCGGTTCATCACTGCAATCCTTTTGACTAATTCAATCTTAATCCTTATTATCGCAATGACCGTAGACTCTCTCATACCACATTTTTCACTTGATGAAGGATTTGTTTCTGAGGCTGATAAGATTTTTGTACTATTTTTTATTAAAAATATAGAAAGGCCAGCAGCGCTGGTGTCGAAACGTGTCTATGTTGTTGGTCCTGTGCCTGCCAATCAGACAAATAAAAAAAATAATGTCATCATGGACACTTGATTGCTGGTCCCCTTTCTATATTTTTAACAGTGTTTCCTGGGCTTTGCACGTCTAGTTTTTCATGCTTTTTGGAGAGTGCTCATTTTTTCCTACTTTTATTATTTTTTATGAAACACGCCTTTCAACGCACAGCTGATCTATCGTCCTTGACTTGAGTACATGAATGAACATCTCAGATGAACTATAAAAAAAAGAATATTTGTGGAGAGAGTGAGACCAAAAGTGAAAGCAATGCAAATATTACATTTGTTTTAGCTCGTATTCAACCCAATTCCTGTTTCCACGTTGTTTCTTGAACAAAAGTTATGTGAAATCGACACTTTCATAAATCTTATTAAGATTTGAGTTTCTGTTTATTACAATATATCCAAATACATATACATTATCCAAAAACTTGTAATGTGCTCTTAAGAGACCCAATGTGTGGCATTTCTGGGCATGTATTTTAGGAAAAAACGGGTAAAAATAGACTTTACCTTGCTTAAGTGTTCACTGTGTTACATTATGTGTCATGAAAACCAAGTCACGTAATAGAAAATGACATACTACTATCTGTCCATATAAGTGAGCGGAATGTATGAAAAGGTTAAAAGGGGAAACATTTGCATTTGCCTGAAAAAGTTGGTCCAACTTAATTAAGGTATTCATCCATTCTCTCCTCCATCTATTATTTATACATTCTAAGTCTCTGTATGGCCACATGTATGTGGCTACAGCTTGGCCAAGTTACCAGAGTGATAAAGGTGGGGTTCCCTTTATGTCAAATAATGTATGGTGAAAATACATACGTTAACACCAACAATAAGCAGGTTTCCACCCATGACTATCTAACTGCACAAGTAGCAGTACGATAACTACGGTAACCTGAAAACAACTCTCACCAACACTGCTGCCATGATGAGGTATTAATAATCCTCTCTCATGTCCAGTTGGAGATGCCATTGTTAACTAAACACTTTTCCCCACGCAACTTGACACCATCAAAAATCCAAGACAAAATTTAACAAAAACGTGTCCATCAGATTTATCCTCTGCCATTATTAATTGTGACCCACCTCCCTCTCTTTTTGTATTTTGAGAAACTACTGTGTGGATTGGACGCACACAGGCAGAAGTTCTATAGCACAATCATATGGCTGATGAGGAGGGAGAGACAAAACCTCACCATGTAAGTCATGGTAAACCGAGGGCACTGTGGTCAAATCAATGGGGGGTCACCCGATCTCTGAGAGGAGAGGCTGCGGAAACAGCAGGTCGGGCAGACGTCAGGCACACTGAATGGAGGGCTTCAAAATCATCATAAGTCAACAGGCTTGACGTCAAAGTTAGAGTTCATAGCTTCAACCCACGCTGATGCTTTGTCCCTCACGAGCCCGATCACAAAATTAATCTTAGCAGTGTCCAAGGAAAAGGAAAGATGTCGTTGCCAAAAAATCTGTCCACATTGGAGAAAAAAAAAACCCTCAACACTTATCATCAAGTGGGTATGTGTACTTAAAAGTATCTCATCATAATGGTTTTGGAAAAGTTTGGCGCTTACAACCTAAAGACGTTCTAGTCACTCATGCATTAGCAATACAAGAAGAATCTGAATGCTTTAGCAAGATCCAGCTTAGATAAGTGGAAACGTTGAGGTTACTCAACGTTTTCATCACTGCCACCATCTCCATGTGTCACTGCTGCAGCACGTTTGTCCTCTATTTCATCATTACATATGTATAATAGCCAACAATTTGGAAGGGGGATGAGAAGCAGGTTTGAGAGGAATCATGGGTGGGTTTTATAATTGACAGTGACAACTTAGATTGGTTCAACCTTGGTAAGCGTTTCATTAACAGACTTGCTTGATTGTGCAAGTGAAGAAAAGGCGGGTGGAAGTACATCTGCAGAGACATTTGTGAAGGGCACTGTATATTAATATTAGCTAACAATTAAAGCTGCATAATACAAATTTACAACCTAAGTGCTCAAAAAAAATGACAGAAAAATAATGTTAGCGTAGTGTACACTGTATAATTTTATACTGTATTTTGTGAAATTTAATAACAACGGTTTAATGCATATTTTGAAATTTTAATACAAGACGTGATTTCTTGGTTACATCTACTTGAGGGACAGGTACATAATGTTATTGGTCTTTATTTCAGTTGACCCTGGAACATGAAGTGAGCCAGATCATTTTTTTTCTCAGCTCACCATAAAGACCTGGTTCTTTTGAATCCACAAGCCTGTCTGTTTTGGAGATTTGTGGTTCAATTAATTTTGAGATTAAGTTTGGATTTCAAAGTCAAGTAAAGTGGAAAGACAAATATACATATATATATATATATACACACATACATATATATTTAGTCATCTGGAGCATAGCTCAGGTAGATGGTATATGCGCTATGAATCATGAGGTTTGGTTTTCAACTGTTAATAGAGGCCGTGTGTTTTAAAGTTCAACACCCAAAACATATATATAAATTGGCCAGAAAAGCAGTTTCAGTGCAAAGGTCTTATCGTTGTGGTTTTTCATGGCAGTAAATCATGTTGGATCGCCTTATTTTCCAGTGTCATGCTGGCAATCCCCGTGTTCGTTTAATGAAGAGTTTCAGGAGAAGAATGCTGATTTCATCCTTAGTATACTAATTCAGAATTCAAGTATACAGAGCTCTGGGTTGAGTTCTAGCCCTCCCAGCATCAATTTTGAGAGGGCACGAAGTCTGACTGTTGTTTTTTTTCCCTATGATCCAGTCTTTATAGATGGAAAAGACAGTTGTTCTTGTAGGCGCGCTCAGATTACGTCCCCCTCTGGTTGGTTGTCTGGTCTCCGCACCCCAGCCTCACTGGATGCTGCTGCTTCCTTTGTTCCCAGTTGTAGGCGGGTGTCTGAGGTAGAGATGTTTGGTAGAGAAACGCTCTCTCTGACTGGTACAGCTGGTCCTAAGGTCACTGTTTTACGATGGACGCATTCCTGTGTCTTCTCTTAGGTATCATATTACTCTGTACAGAGCTTACACAGCATGTTATGCATACACTACTCATGTTATGCATGAGTTAACTGACTGGTTTAAACGCGTTCATATCAATTATTACATAATTGTGCACATTTTTGTATCAGTGAGTATATAATTAGGCACAAACAATTTAGATTAAATTTAATATTACCTTCAATCATCAATGATGCTGTGACTGGTTTAAATGATGCCTCTGACCACTTGACTGGAGAACATCACATCATTTCAGTAGGAGGGGCAGTTTCAACTAGGCAGGGTTCAAATTGTCAACAAACAAACAAATTAATTAATAAATGTTTAATTCACAGTGGAAATTAAAATTATTCGGCACAGGTGATAGGTGCATATTGGATTATTTAATGGTTCTCAGTAAACATAACTGAAGTAATGACTTATATGACGCTTACAGTAACAGTACTTCAGTTGGATCATACTTAAGGCAAAAAAAAGCATATGAATTAATATAATTAATTTTTAAATTAGTCGATATTCGGATGAGAAAAGCCAGTCTTCTCCTTGTTTGCTTTCCTTCGTTATGGCTTAACACAGTTTAAACCCATTTCCCTTTTTTTGATTTAAGAATTGGAACTATTCGAATAAACAGTGATTAGGATGTAAATCATACTTTGCGTTTGCTTTGAAAAACAGCTCCAACTCCAGTGTCTGTCTCCTAAGAAATGAAGCAGAAACAGGAATCTGCCTGAGACTGAATAGAAGACAGTGAAAGACAAAAGAACATAGAGCCAATTTTGCAGGAGGCAAAAGGAAGAGGCAGAAGAGAGATTGCTCTAAAAGAAACAGATCATAATGTGCCCTCAATGATGGCTGACATCAACATTTCTATCCTACAACGGTCTACTGAACAGGATGGGGAAGAGGATGGCAGAGGGGACAATAAGGCCCACGTCGCCATGTGGGCCTTATTGTCAGAATATTCTGAGTCCCTTAGACGACAAAATGCCATGTTTGCCCCCGATTATCAGCCAATCACATGGCAGCGACTCTGCAATTTGGCATGTAGACGTGGCGAAGACGACTTGCAGAAGTTCAAACTGAACATTAGAATTGGGAAAGAAAAGGGATTTTACTGACTTTTCAATGTGGTTGGTGCCTGTCGGGTTGGTCTGACCATTTCACAAACTGCTCATCAACTGGGATTTTCACTCACAACCATCTCTAGTGAAAAAGGAAACAGTACCTTGAATAACCACAGATATTAAAAGTGTCTGAATACCAACTGTGAACGCACAACACATTCAATGTTGAGACTGTTTATTAGTTTACTGTTATTAGCAACGTGTGCCCCCAACAATAAAAAAAAAAAAAAAAAAAAAAAAACATGTTTCCATGCATTTGTCCTATGCCGCATTCTGTAGTGGTGACGAAAAAAATAAAATAAATAATCACTCATTGCCACTTCAAAGCAGAGACAGAAAGCTACAGTGGATTTAGCTCTATGGCCGGAGGCAGTGCGAGAGATGACCGAGGTCAAGGCATCGCCGGGTGTGTTTAAAAAGCCGTGGTCTTCATCTTCTCTTAAAACACAGATTGACCGTATCACTGACAGTATCTCAAAATAATAGCAGAGTGATGACAAAGACATCGATCAGAGGCCAGTAGAAGAGAAGAATCACCAATAGCAAGGGAGGGTCGTACAGCATGTGAGGAGTGAAAGTCAAGTTGATTTGCTTTTGAATATCATACTGGAATCAAGCCATCTGATGCTTTGCATCCTTAATGCAGTAACAGAGTAAATGTAATTATGACTGCATCAATAAACAATGCAGGTAAAAATTAATAAAATAAAAAAACAAACACTCCTGTTCTCATGTTAAGGGCAGACTGACATATATACATATTAAGGGTGTCAAAGTTAACGCGTTATTAACGCGTTAATTCAACGCCGCTTTATCGCCGACAATTTTTTTATCGCGCGATTAACGCACACAATGCTTTTTGAACCTTTGCCCGCTCCGTGGATTGTGGAAACCGGAAATGAATTGACTCACAGCACACAGTCACACGCTTGCAGCCGGTGTACCGGCTTGTAAACACAACAAAAAAAACGAGCGCTTCCATTCGGCGCCCCTGTTCATCAATGTAGTAGTTCACACCAGACGCGAACAGGCGCGCGGCTCCCCTCGCGGATCGCGCCATGCATTTAACGTCAGTTCCCTGGACGTGGAAGCGAAGCGCCGAGCGCTTCCATTCGGCGTCCACGTTAATCAATGTGGTGGTTCACACTAGACGCTCCATGCAGTTGTCGTTTCGGCGTCTGCTCTATTTTGTGCGCGAGCCGCGAGCGATCCTCGTCAATAGTACAGGAAGTCGCTAAAAAAAAACAAAAAAAAACGAGAAAATCCGGTGAATTTTCAAAATAAAAACCGAATGACCAAGTCGATCATATTTGTATGTTATATTTGTCAGTACATTGTATCAGACTGCGAGCGAGATTAAACAAATACACATACACACACACACAGAGGAAGACTTGATCAAAATACGTCTGTTTGATCCTAGAGATGCCGGTCAGTGATCATTATGAAAGAGGTCTTGAGATGGACACCTGAGTGCTTGTTATCATCCTGCATTTGCAGAAAGCAAGTATTTGCCTACTCCCATGTCGATATGATTAGGAAAAATATCAGTTTACGGTAGATTTAGAGCAGATAAAAAAATATGAAATTTGCGATTAATCGTGAGTTAACTATGGAAAACCTTGCGATTAATCGGATTAATTTTTGTAATCGACTGACAGCTCTAATACATATACATATATATATGTATATATATATATATATATATATATATATATATATAGCAATATTATTGATTTTGTCAGTAAAAAGACAAAGGGAGAAAGGTTTACATATAGATATATACACAAATATATACTACATTCATACATTCATATATACACCTCTTCATACACACGCATACACGCACATACATTTGTTTATATACAAATACATTTGACATGGTGAATAACTTTTCTTTAGCTTTAAAGTTAAATCATTGCAAACTCACATGCAATATCTTTAATCACTGTCGTTATTGTGAAATTTCTCCGAGAATAAAGGACTGGCCTTCCATTTCATTAGACCTGCATGCACGCTTGCACACAACATGGTGGTGCTCTCAGTCGAACATAACAAAAAGCCTCTGGGGCCTCAGCCAGTGGCAGCCGACAAAAAAGGGCCATCTCGAAGAGTTCCATGATCTAAATCCTAATCAAACATCATTTACAGCTTGTTTTATTTAGGCCCCCAGAGAAACTGTCCCTCCCCACCTCTTGCCATGGCAACCCGCCTCTCATTTCAGAAGTGTCATGCCACATTATCATCCGGCGGGTTCACATACACTCCCGCCTGACAACTTCACCGCGGACCCTGTGAAAATAGCCAGCCTTTTTCTTCCACTGCCTCCTCACCTCCCTCCCTCCCTCTTTATTTCCCTCCATTTCTCTCCCTGCCGCAACTTTAACCGCGTGCCTTCTTTCTCTTCTGTGT
Source organism: Nelusetta ayraudi (assembly GCF_046127955.1). Taxonomy (NCBI): domain Eukaryota; kingdom Metazoa; phylum Chordata; class Actinopteri; order Tetraodontiformes; family Monacanthidae; genus Nelusetta; species Nelusetta ayraudi. The sequence goes on along the minus strand of NW_027466098.1, from coordinate 4,755,264 downwards.
TCTTTTCTTCTCTCCGCAGGTAAAGAATGAAGATTGGATGTGTGATATATGCCCCCTCTAATTGGAAACAAGTCCAGGCACTGGCATCGATAATAGAAATAGATCACGATTATCCAAAAGATGGATAGGACATGTATGGTGTCTAATGTGCATGAGAGCGTAATGATTTTTCATCAAGGTCACACCGAAACGGTTATAATCACACAAACATGCATGCAATATGGTGGTTGTGCTTTATTGTGGATTCATTCATCAATGCTGGGGGAATAAGTAGTCCAGTGTAAGGCTGGTTGCCGTTGCAATACATCAACCTGAGCACTTGATCGGGTGCAAAAATCACATTCTTACATTTATGCGGCAGTGACAGAAAATATCCATAAACAGCTCCGCTCTCACACCGTGCGTGTATTTTCTTTTGTTCTATTACTGCCGCGTGTCTCAAAGTTATTCACAAATAAAGAAATGCAAATGTTTTTTTACACCTAAGTGAAATTACAATCGATCAAAAATAATTTCAGCATGATCCAAATTTAACAATGTCACCCAACCTTCTTGGTATGTCGTGAAGAAATTCTCCATTATGCTCCATTTGAGTTGCTTCTCCATGCTCTTTAGATTTATCAATGCTGGACAGATGGCTTAAATAAGCCTGAAATGGAATGCAGCATTGTATAGCATGAAAGAGCAGGAAGCGCTAACAAGCATTTATTTTTTTTTTCCAACTGACTCACAAATATCCAATTTCAACAACACCGTGAGTCAAAAAATACTGATGGCAGACCAAGGCGAGACATGGCAGTGTTTATCACTTTTCTGGAAGCCTTGTAATAAGATTTTCACCATGGTTTCTCATATAGACACAGTCCCAGTGTGATTCACAATTACAATTTAACTGTGCAGTTCTTATTATTTGCTCTTATTTTTACAGATTAAGATTGGGTTCTGATAAATCATTTCAGTGCCTCCCATGCAGATGTGTGTGTGTGTGTGTGTGTGTGTGTGTGTGTGTGTGTGTGTGTGTGTGTGTGTGTGTGTTGTTTGATATGTTAAAAATAAATGTTTCAAAACAAAAATGTTTGTTAAACTTTTTACTTACAGTATAACTTTGTTTTAGCTGCAGTTGATGTAAGCATAATTTGTATATAGCCACAGCTGAGCAGATTTAAAGGCTTGATTAAAACTGCTCTTAGAAGTTTATACATTTTGTCACTGTATTACAATATGTGGTTGCTTTCCAGGAAGTAGTCATTGACAGTTACATGTTACTCAAATCAATAGTGAAATCACACAACAACAATAACATTAGCAGGACTTTGTCAATCAAGCTATGGACGGATGTGTTTTAAAAGTGAGACACAAAAGTTTGAAGTTGAATGGGTGTGTACCTGGATGGGAGCACTTTATTTTTTAAATCTAAATAATAACGCAAGCAATTTGAAAACTCTGGTGTTCACATGATCTCAGGTAGAAGAGAAAAATAGCCAATAGTTTGAAAGTGAAATAACTCTGCATGCATTCCCTCTGGCTGATTTGAAAATAATAGCACCGAAACAAGTGGCAACCAGGGCAGGCGCTGAGTTAGAGGAAGTCTCTGCTTTCTTTGATTATTAAAGTTACAAAGTTGTTGTTGCTTGGCAATCAAAAGTAAAATTGACTAAACTATCTAAAATTAAGAAAGAAAAAGAGTTGGCATCTATCACTTTCCAAATGCCTCAAGGCACAACAAGAAATACTGCAAAAGATATTCCAGGTTGCTACACACTCACTAAACCTCAGAGTTAGAGGTTCCTGACATCAGTTACGACATTATTCCCTTATGACCTCCGTTTCAGTCAGGGTAGACAAATGGAATACAGCAATAAGAGAATGAGTCTCATCGTGCAAAAAAGGGAATCGTTGGTGCTTTGACCACAGCAGGAATTGTGTGATTAAAGGAAGCAGCTTGACGAATGAGGTACATTCCACGTAGACACTCCTACTCCTTTCAGAGAAGGAGCAGTTGATGGTTGAGGGAATGGTGCTTTCAGTTGAGATACCTTCCGGGATGGGCTGCGTACTGGAGGTGTGCTGCACAGAGCAACATTGGGCTGCTGACAGCTGATTCACGGCACAGAGAAAGCCTGCTTTTAAATTTTGGTAGCTCCTAAATGAGTAGGTGCAGAAGGGATAAGTGGCAGATTGCGACTGAATTTAAAGGAAAAGGGCAAAAAGTAAGGAGCCGGTCATGTACAAGTCAACACATAAATAAAGTGAAATGTTAAATTACCTTCTTAATTTTTTCAGTGATATATTGAATGATGCATTTATTGAGTTTCAAGTTTGGCCAATGTCCTGTTAGATAATAGACCTAACAAGTATAAATGGGACAAGTGGATGCAAACAGGAAATTATCGTCTTCACTGAAAGCACATACTGTGTATGATCACGATAACTTTGTTACCACCAAATATAGAGTATGAGCGCTCCACATTTGATTGATTCATTTTGGATCTTTTGTGAGAGAAACACAAGTCCCAAAAAAAGTCAACACTGGTTCTTCAGATTTTTGTTTCAGTTGATAAACTCAATAATGACTAATCAATAATAAATCATCAACATATCCAGACGTTTACATGTCAACAAATGTGAAATGAAGAAATAATCCAAACATCAGTCAGGGTATGATCAGCCCAACGGAACATGGAGCAGGATGTATTTCCATCTTCCTCTGTGTAATTGTCATATATGGGCTGCCTGCACACCAGGCTCCAGCACAGGCAGCCAGACAAGGAATCTCCATACCAACAATCATCAGAAACGCCTAACAAAGTGCGCCTGTTTGTGTGCATGTAAATAAATAACCATATTCACTTTCAACTCTTGTATTGGCCCCATGACAAATTTACTGTAAAATCAAGTGAGGACGCTCCCGGGCCGTCCACAATAAAGCTGGCAAATTGCATCGAGATGCAAACATCCCAATAAAAAATCTCATTTCACCCCAAATAAACCACAGGTTCCATTGATTGCAAAACCACCACTGTTTTCATATCAGGCAAATCAAAAGATATGACAGCCCCCCTCCCTTTGCTTGCAGCCAAAACACAGCACGGCCCCTTGGTTAATGGGCTTGGTTCATGCATTTTAGTATGCATAGCAAATTAGGGGGAGGAGAGGACTGAGACGGGCACGGCACTTCCTCTTCTGCCGTTTCCCTGCAACATTGCAGGGTTGAACTCTGATGAGAGCCAATCACTTTAGCATAATATTCGTTCGCATGTGGATCAATGGCATCGCCCTCCATCCACAATCACGGCAAGTAGGGGGCATACCAGCATGATGGCCAACTGGAGGATGCCAGCCCTCATTGCTTTTTTTTTTTTTTTTACTTTTTCCTTTCACCCAGTTAGTTCAGGGCAGAAGATGGGGGGAGCAGTGGGAGACAGTGTCATAGGAAAATGTAGAAAAAAAACTGAGGTGAGCAAATGAGGAAGGATTGTGGGAAGAGAAGTACAGGACATGAAATGAGGTGAGGGAAGGAGGGCAGGAAATGGCAAGGTTCAAGGACAGGCGTGAAAGCTTACAGGTGAGTCTTAGGGGTGAGGGACAGGGAGAAGATGAAGTGAGAGGCCAGGGCCACAGGAAGTGTAGAAGTGGGAAGCACGTTGTGAGGTGAGATGAGAAAATGTTCTTACTCCCTAATATTCTGGCCTTTTTTTGATAAAAAAAAAAAAAAAAAAGGAAATTTTTCAATTTTTCGCTTCATTTTCCTCCCCATCTAACCCAGTGTTCCGATCTTTCCGTCTCAAAAACCCTCCCAAATATTCTCCTTCTCGCCGACCTCACACACGCCCTGTTTTATTTGCTCTCAGAGTCACCCCTGGCCCTCACGTTCACTCCTGACTGCTCACTCTGGCTCTCGTCTTTTACCTCCTTCATTCAACTCACGTGTCTACTGTTGAAGAAAAATCTCAAGTCCTCATTCAAAGTTTGCTGTAATGGTGGTGGTTTATTAGTACTCCATAGTACGGTGAGTTTCACTGAGAACCAGTGGGTCTGAGACAGTAAGACTGACCCACAGCAAAAGTCTGAAGTGATCTTTATACACATCAAAGCAGTGATCAGAAACAAAAGGCAAACAAAGAAAGAAAAGGGTGTGCACACCAGGTATAAGAGTTCTTGGGCACAGGATAACAGAGCAGCCACAAAAGATAAACGTGGCGACAAATACCACGTGAGTTGCTAGCAAGGCCAAGCTCAGGGGTTTCCACTTACCAAACCATGATTCAAACAATGTTCTTCATGTAACATATGGAGGCCTTCAAGGGCTTTAGTCACAGTACCATTGGGGGCTGTGTTGTTTTGGATTAATGCCCAGGAAGAATCGCCAAACCCGCTTATTCCTATTCAGGGTCACGGGGGTCTGCTGGAGCCTATCCCAGCTGTCTTAGGGCGAAGGCAGGCTGACACCCTGGACAAGTCGCCAGTTCATCGCAGGGCCACATAGAAACAAACAACCATTTACACTCACATGCACACCTACGGACAATTTAGAGTGTTCAATTGACCGCACATGCATGTTTTTGGAGTGTGGGAGGAAGCCGGAGAACCTGGAGAGAACCCACGCAGACACAGGGAGAACATGCAAACTCCACACAGAAAGGTCCCAGGCCCGGGCCCCGGAATCGAACCCACAACCTTCTTGCTATGAGGCAGCAGCAGCGCTAACCACTGCGCCACCGTGTCGCCCCACATACAGCTTCTCAATCTGCAAATAACATGTCTAGGGTAATACATTCTTTGCAAGGTTGTGTAAGTGGTGGCGTCTAATTGTTTGGTTATTCCCTCAATGAGTAAAATTAACATCATTGTTGGTTGTAATAATTGCAATTTATCAAATTTTACATTTTTGGTGGCTGCAATCGCAGGCCTACAAAAAGTACTGCAGCAGGGCTTTGTCGAGGGCTTTATGGTCATTAGGAATACCTACGATCTAGGGATCCTTGAGGAGCGGATTGTCTCAAACCTCAGGCAGGCTACGACACTTGTTTTGACCACCGCAGATCCAGAATATGTCGGGAACAGAATATAAGGGTTCCCAAAGTTTAAGGGAAACCGATAACTTACATAAGCATGTCCAATACTCGGTGTTGGCGGTGTTGTGGTCAGCCTTGGCCTTGGTGCTGTCCTCCGTGGCTCCACTGTTGCTGATGACGTCGGTGTCCACCATGCTGACCCCCTTTTCCCTCAGCTACAACCTCACCCGGGATTGGTACTCTGAGGACAGCCCCTTGCCCAGTGATTGAGGTCACGGTAGATGAAATAGCCCGTTTCCCACACTCCCATATTGTCTCCGATGTTGCGGTTTTTGAAGGGCAGGTTGAAGTCAGGATTGGGTGAAGCCAGTAGTCACTGTATCATAATTTTGATTGCTTTGAATCACGTACAGCCAGGTGTCGGTCCTCCCATCTCCAAAATTTTCTGGAGGCAGAGGGGAATCGGTGTCGATCCCAGTGGCCAACCACCAACATCCCTCATTCTGCAGACGGACTTGCAGTGATCCTTGAGTGATGCAGTGACGTCAAACTCTAAGCAATCGATGAGGCTTTGCGCATTTTATTCAAGCTTGAAGGTACAGGTTCAGCAAATCATGAGACGATCTGTGGAAGAGTACACAGATGATGTTGGGTGCGGTCCCTTATATATGTTTCAAAGAAAAGGAAGAATAGTAGTCACACAAAAGTTTTACCTTATTTGGTATTAGTTGAATAACAGGTTAAAGGAGGCAAGGTTCGGCAGGGAGATGGGAGGCAGTTTCAGCAAGCTTTATTCGAACAGCTTGTTGCTGTGCAGATTATGATACAGAAGTTAGTGAATAACAGGATGTATGATGTTTTAACCTGTGCCTTTCAGCTGCAGGACCTGCCATCATACACTCACAGGTACTGGAACTAACCCATTTTGCCGATGTTCTATCACACACACACAAATACCTGGTAACAGGACAAGGGTTCAGGAAGGCTAAATGGTGGCGGAGGTGGTGTCTTCTTGAACATAGGAGACGTGTGTCTGCATGTGTGTGCACATATACACACATACTGTATACAGTGAAAACACATTCATATGTGTATGTGCATGTGGGAATATGAACATATGTAGATACATGTTTGGGTTTGTGCGTGTGTTTATGTGTGTTGATGATGATAAATGTTGGTGACTGCACTATTAATTAAGGTGTTCCATTCTGTTCTATGAACTTCATTTGGAGACTTAAGACTCTTAAGACTCATTCACTCATATACATGCAATGGCCTCATGTCTCCTCGTGAGAGCTATACATGGTCAACATATCTGGTTGGCAGGTTAAAAAAAAATACTGCCAACAAAGTCTGCACAAAGGTCATGTAAGGTAGCCTTGGAATTTACTTTGCCCAGCATTACGCACAAGAAACTGAATGAATGAAAATGGGTGGATGGGTTTTTCCTGCAGGCCTAGTTTGTCATTTTGCTATCAATGCCACTGCTGTTGTTGTTGCCACCAATGTTGTTCTTATTGAGCAAAATGATCATTATGATCCATTTTAATGGGACAAACATGCATCGGCCATCGCTGTATGGAGGCGGGAAGAGGTGGCCTCGTCCTTGGCCGCTGACCACCGGTGGGATGGAAGCAAAGGCGCAGACAAGCAAAAAGAAGCAAAAGAAGACTGAACAGACGGACAGCCGCTCGCTACCAAAAAAAAAAGGTTTCAGGGTTGCACTGAAATGGGTTTCCAAGTGACGTGTCCCTCTAGTGTCGCAGCTTTGATACTGACATTGTTTTTGTTGGCTCGGTAATACAAGGTTTGCCAGCTTATGAATACAATCCTATTTGCTCTGCTTCTGTTGCGGCACTGGGATGAGTGGCGGAGCTTAACTTTCATCACAGTTTGTCAGTAACTTTTTTTTTTTATCCATTTGCCTTGTGATCAGAGGACTGTGTGTTATCCATATAGTCTCCTCTTTATGCACACTCGGTGGAATTTAGTGATGTGAAAAGCTACTTCTGCACCCTTTCTCTTGTTTCCCCTTTGTGTGTGTGTGTGTGTGTGTGTGTGTGTGTGTGTGTCGTGCAGAGTGCCAGGGGAGCGGGAGCCGCTTCTCGGTCCCTGCTGTAATTTCCTGGAAGGCTGGCATTGAGGTCGGCCCTGGTCTGCAGTCGAGTTGAACAGCTCTCACCTCGCTGACCTGAGCTGCTGCTAAGCTTTTCCCACAGTGGGACGCTGAGGCCCACATAGAGCGCTGATTCTTTTGTTTCTCACCCCAGTCAGACTTTTTTTTATTTTATTTTTGCTTTTGAAACCCAAAGGGCCACACACACATGCACGTACACCGCTCACACTCGCATACGTGTACAGGCATGAAAGAGAGGACCAGCACAATTCACATAGGGACTGAGGACCACCCTTTCTGCTATACTTAGAGACAAATGGATCTTGCACTTGCTCTAGGTGGTCCCCTAACTTCAGTTTCCACCTCAAATTTTTAGAAAACACACAGGAAAAATACCATTTGACAGAGTTTTGTACTGTTTCACTGAGGACTTTTTTTTATGTGGGTGCGACTGGGTCATTTCTGGTCAGACCGTTTCTGTTTTTTAGATTGTATGCATCCCTTGCTCCCTTTTTATGTTGTGCCGCAGATAAATACTTAAAGGTGACTTATTATGCTAATTTTCGAGCCTCTGTTTTTTATTTCTGGCCCCTCCAGAGTAGCAACACACGATTACCCACACAGAAAGCTTTGTAGATCTGTGTGTCTCGCTGCTCGTTTCCTCGTATTTCCTGCATCCCGCGAAAACGGTCTGTTTTACTTCACGCCACCCCCGGCCTCCTCCGTGTACGCCTCCCGCCCAGCCCACTCTGCTGTGATTGGTTACACTCTTGGTCACTGCTGAGCCACACTTCCTCAGTTTGCCGGTGCTGGAGTTGAGTGTAAACAGCAAACTTTACGAAACCGTCACAATAATCATCACTTACCGTCGGGAAGGCTTCATCCTTCAGCAGCAGTTTACCGGCTAATCCAGCTTCCTATGGACCCAATGTGGGCTGAGTTACGGACGCAAGGCGGACCGAAGGTCCCTGTGTCACATGCCTGTCAGTCTTGCCTGCTGGGTTCTGTGTGCCCTTGGCTGGCGTGCAGCTGAGGCATGTTTCAACCTGATTAACACACCTGTTTTCTCTCTGCCATCACTGCTGCATATAAGCCCTGGTCCCACACACACTCGTTGCCAGATTGTCCGCCAACCCTGTTATGACCTCCTGTTCTGCCTGCCTGATCTCGACCTGTTTCTGCCCCTGACCTGCGCTCCTGTCCTGGTAACCCGACCTCGCTACTGTTTCTGACCACAAGCCTGTTTCTCCTGCCCTGCTCCTGCCGACCTGGAGAACCGACCCGCCTTTCGTCCCCGACCAGCCTGCTCTGCCGCCGTCCCGGAGGATCGACCCACCTTTCGTCCCTGACCAAGAGTATTAGCCTACGGTTGCTAACTGTCATAAATAAATCCTCTTTCCTTGCCCATCTGGTGTTGCATTTGGATCCTTACCTGACGCGTGACAGTACAATCTGGCCAACAATGGATCCAGCACATCACCCTACCCCGCTCGGCAGACTGGAGAGGATTGAGGAGGCTCTCCAGCGCCATGAGGCTGTAATGGCCTCCTCCATCTCTGAGGCTCGGTTAGCCGCAGAGGCTAATTGATGGGCGTTCGCAGCGCTAATAGAGCAGTTGCAGAGGTTCACCGTAGTGCCTTCGCCTCCTGCTCTGGTTGCTCCCGTTCCCGTCCTGGATGGTCCGGAACCACGGATCAGGGCGCCTGAACGCTACGACGGTACGCCAGAGACTTGTGCAGCAAAGGTGGCCTTTGCCATAATCCATCTGACCGGCAGAGCGCGCCTGTGGGGCACGGCTGAATGGGAGCGCCATACGACCGCCTGCTCCACTTTCCTAGCCTTCGTGGAGGAGCTGCGGAAGGTTTTTGGACCAGCAGGCGCCCGAAGCACGGCGACCAACACTCTGCTGGCTCTGCAACAGGGCCTGAGACCAGTGGCTGACTTCGCTATTGATTTCAGAACCCTTGCTAGCCAGAGTGAGTGGAGCCCAGCAGCTTTGGTCGATGCTTTCCTTCATGGTCTGGCAGATAACATAAAGGACGCTTTAGTGGCATACGAGTTACCGCAGACATTGGATGAGATCATTAAGCTGGCCGTTCGGGTAGATCTTCGGGTGCAGGCTCGGCGACGGGAGCGACGCCAAGGGGCGCTCACTGCCGGCCGGGAGTGGGCGCGGCCGCCACCTCCAATGTCTGGAGTAGCTGAACCCGAACCCATGCAGCTGGGATGCACAACCCTCTCTTTGGAGGAGCAGAGACAACGTCACCAGGGGAGTTTGTGTCTCTACTGCGGAGGAGAGGGACATTTTGTGGCTTCCTGTCCGGTAAAAGACAACTCACCCGTAACTGGGGAGATACGGTTGAGTCCTATGTCCTTACCTCCCCACCCTGCACGATCTTCCCTCCGGGCCCGGTTGCTCCTGCCAGGGGGCACCCACGAACTGGCAGCCCTGGTGGACTCGGGGGCAGATGCTAACATTATCAGTGGTGAGTTGGTTCGTCAACTGGGTCTCCGTCAAGAGCCTCTGTCTAGTCCTGCTCCTGCTCTCGATGGTCATTCCCTGGGCACCATCACTCATCAGACTGCTCCGGTGCCCATGTTCATGTCTGGTAACCATCATGAGGTGATTCAATTCTACATCATTGATCATCCTGATATCCCATTCTTAGGTTTTCCTTGGTTGCAGCTCCATAACCCACATATCGACTGGAGGGGAGGGGTCGTGTTGGAGTGGGGAGGGGCCTGTCATTCCTCCTGTCTGCGTCATGCCTGTCTTTCTCTTCAGGAATCCTCTCCAACCCTTGAGAAACCTGATCTGTCTGGGGTTCCGGCAGTTTATCACGACTTGGCACAGGTGTTTATTAAGACCAGGTCACTGTTCTGCCTCCTCACCGACCTTACGACTGCGCCATAGATCTATTGCCAGGAACCGCTCCGCCGAAGGGCCGTCTGTATTCCCTTTCCGAACCCGAGCGTGAGGCCATGGAGACGTACATCAACAACTCTCTGGCTGCAGGAACCATCCGTCCGCCATCGAGCCGGCTTCTTCTTTGTGGCAAAGAAGGACAAGTCCCTCCGGCCATGCATCGACTACAGAGGTCTCAACGATATCACGGTACCGATGTCCTCTTCCCCTGATCTCCTCGGCTTTTGAACTCCTGCAGGGTGTGACTGTCTTCAGCAAACTCGACCTACGGAACGCCTCCATCTGGTCCGTATCCGGGAGGGGGACGAGTGGAAAACTGCCTTCAATACCCCGGCCGGACACTACAAGTATCTGGTGATGCCGTTCGGGCTCACCAACACTCCAGCTGTGTTCCAGGCTTTGGTGAACGACGTGCTCCGAGACATGCTGAACATTTCCATTTTTGTCTACTTGGATGACATTTTGATTTTCTCTAAGAACCAGCGGGACCACGTGCAGCATATGAGGGCGGTGTTGCGACGTCTCCTGGAGAACTCATTATTCGTCAAGGCAGAGAAGTGTGAGTTCCAAACCGAATCAGTGCCTTTTTTGGGTTACATCATCGCCCAGGACAGCATCCAGATGGATCCGGCCAAGGTCACAGCTGTGATGGACTGGCCAGTCCCGGAGAACAGGAAGCAGCTGCAACACTTCCTGGGGTTTGCGAACTTTTACAGAAAGTTCATTAGAAATTACAGCACGCTGGCGGCTCCTCTCACCAAATTGACCAGCGTAAGGAGGGGTTTTGAATGGTCCCTTGAGGCAGAGGAGACTTTTTGCCTGCTTAAAACCAAGTTTTCTTCAGCACCCATCCTCCAGGTCCCTGATCCTGAGCGCCAGTTTGTGGTGGAAGTGGATGCCTCTGACACTGGGGTAGGGGCGGTGTTGTCCCAGACTGCAGCCAAAGACCAGAAGCTTCATCCCTGTGCTTTTTTTTCCTCTGCACCTGCGGAGCAGAATTACGACATCGGCAACAGAGAGCTACTAGCCGTGAAGCTGGCATTGGAGGAATGGCGACACTGGCTGGAAGGAGCTAAGCAGCCGTTTTTGGTCTGGACGGACTACAAAAACCTTGAGTACCTTAGACCATTCTCCCGACGACTTGTTTGGTGGCCTCCCTGACCTGGGACATTGAGGAGAGAGTCCGGGCGGCCGCCGAAGGTCAACCTGGTCCAAGCGCCTGCCCGGATAATAGGCTGTTTGTCCCCGATCCTCTGAGGTCAGAGGTCCTGGAGTGGGGACACTCCTCTCGGTTGGCCTGCCATCCTGGTGTCCAGAGAACTGGGGGGCTGCTCAGGCAACGTTTTTGGTGGCTATCCATGGAAGGGGACATCAGGGAGTTTGTGAGAATGTGCCCTACCTGCAACCAACACAAACATTCTCAGCAAGCTCCAGCAGGTCTGCTACAACCGTTGTCTGTCCCATGCCGTCCCTGGTCACACATATCAATGGATTTTGTAACAGGACTGCCTACTTCTGATGGTAACACAGGTTTCCTGACGATTGTCGATCGTTTCAGCAAGATGGCTCACTTCGTTCCATTACAGAAGCTCCCCTCAGCCAAGGAGACTGCGGAGCTGGTGGTCTGGCATGTCTTCCGCCTACATGGTCTGCCGGAGGACGTTGTTTCGGACATGGGGCCCACAGTTTGTAGCCGCGTTTTGAAAGGAGTTCTGCAAGGCGGTGGGGGCCACTTCCAGCCTGTCCTCTGGTTTCCATCCTCAGTCTAATGGGCAGACCGAAAGAACCAGGAGATGGAGGTGGCCCTCAGATGCATGGTGTCCCGGAGTCCTACATCCTGGTCTGCTCAGTTGGATTGAATATGCGCACAATTCATTGGTCAGCTCTGCCACAGGTTTATCTCCTTTCCAATGTGTATGGTTATCAACCTCCTGTTTCCGGCACTCGGTGCCAAAGTCACTTGTCCCTCTGCTTTGGCCTATGCTAGGCGATGTAGGCGGACGTGGGCACAGGCTCGGACGACCCTCCTGCGTTCCGTGGACTGTTACACGACCTCTGCTAACCGCCGTCGGACCCCGGCACCTACTTACCAGGAAGGACAAAAGGTATGGCTCTCCACCTAGGACCTCCCGCTCCGGGTGGAGTCAAGAAAGCTGGCACCCAGATTCGTGGGACCTTTTGTCATCCAGAAGGTCAGTAGTCCGCCGGCGGTGAGGTTAAAGCTCCCAAGGACCATGAGAGTGCACCCCACGTTCCATGTGTCGAAGATCAAGCCTGTCCACGAGAGTTCGTTGGTTCCGCCCCCGCCTCCGCCAGTGCTGGTTGAGGGAGGCCCAGTGTATGCAGTACGACGTCTCCTCAAGTCCAGGAGGAGGGGTAGGGGGATGCAGTACATGGTGGATTGGGAGGGTTATGGCCCAGAGGACAGGTTATGGGTGCCTTCTCGTTTTATTGTGGATCCCCAGATGATCAAGGCTTTTCACCGGGAGAATCCGGATCAACCCACGATGGGCAGGGCTAGGAGAGCTCGTGAGCCTCCGAGGGTAAGTCGGGAAGAGGCGACGTCGGAGCAGGCCGACAGAAACTCCTCAGGATCCCAGGAGTTCTGAGTGTTTCTTTCCCACCCCCACCCCCCCTTTGTGGGACGTCAGGGGACATCCCTAGGGGGGGGGGGTTCTGTGTGCCCTTGGCTGGCGCGCAGCTGAGGCACGTTTCAACCTGATTAACGCACCTGTTTTCTCTCTGCCATCACTGCTGCTTATAAGCCCTGGTCCCACACACACTCGTGGCCAGATTGTCCGCTAACCCTGTTATGACCTTCCAGCGGTTCCTGTTCTGCCTGCCTGATCTCGACCTGTTTCTGCTGCCCTGATCCTGCCGACCTGGAAAGCCCTGGAAACAAACACTCGATCTCCGCCCCTGACATCCGACCCGCCTTTCGTCCCCGACCAGCCTGCTCCTCCGCCGTCCCGGAGAACCAACCCGCCTCTCTGCCGCCATCCCGGAGGATCGACCCACCTTTCGTCCCTGACCACGAGCATTAGCCTACGGTTGCTAACTGTCATAAATAAATCCTCTTTCCTTGCCCATCTGGGATTGCATTTGGATCCTTACCTGACACGTGACACTGACAGTGTTCCATCGCATCCGCATTTGGCTGAACAAACCTCCAGCATTTTCTCTGTTCGTTCCACTCCGACGGTTGTGGTCCTTAGTGCTTCGGTAGTCGATTGGCAGTCGCTCTGTATTTATTTTTTTTAATTTCCCTGACACCGAAAAAACATTTTCTTGGAGCAGCGCACAGCGACACAACTTCCAGGGCAGAGCGGGGGAGGGTGGAACGAGTCCGAGAGTATGCCTGAGCATGGCCATGTAAGGAAATCCGGCACGCATTGACATCAATGCGATCCCAATGTTAAAAAAAAAAAAAAAAACTCTGTGAAACTGAGCGTCTAGAACCATGCATTTAAGTTGAAGAATCACTTAAAAAATCATTAAATTCAGCATTAAACTTTTTATTAAGGTAAGAGAGAGAGGGAGGAGTATTTAGGTATTTTAGTAGTGTAAATCACTGAGCTTCTCAGAACATACCCTACACTGTAAGAAAAAAAAAGTTTTTACAGAAAAAACTGGCAGCTGTGGTTGCCAGAATGATGTTATAAAAAAAAAAAATACAGCAGCGTGTAAACCACATTACAGAACAAACTGTAAATTTTACAACTTAAAACTAACATTTTAAAAATGACACACTGAACTGGTAAATTCAACATCCCTTTACAGCCAAATTAGCATGACTATGTCGCTATTAAAGCCATTTTTTCCTGTACAATTTACATGTGGTGGTTGGTTATTTTTCATCTAATCCCATTCAATTTCACTGAAAAACTTCAGACACAAGGCATTATTAAACAGTAAAAGTCTCATTATAAGATCATAATTTTACTGAATTGTTCCTGCTAATTTGAGTAAAATGTTGTTTAATGCAATATATTTTGTAGTATTAACCCTTTAAGCACCAGAATTTTTCAAGAAAATATTCAATTTTGATATCAAGATTTCAAATGGCTGACTTGAAATTGGTTTGAGATAAAAGCCATACTGTAATTGAGGAAAATCTTCAGTATGACCCAAACTTTGTGAAAGAAGTAAATTTTTGTTTGTTTGTTTTTGTATTATGTCAGATGTCAGGGGTCTGTATGTCAGATCCTGTCTCCACAATACCCCACAGGCTCATCAAAATGTTTTATCCACTGTTGATCATTTTCCACATATCAAACACACCCAGCCATCATCACTGTAATTTACAGGGTGACCGCAAACATCCCTGCTGCCTCCACTAGCACTGGCTGGGCGTTTCCTCCCACAACTTCTACCACGTTGATCACTACCTCCCCGCGCCCTCCATCACCATTAGCGCTGTTTTGAGCACTCCTGCTTCCCCCACCACGTCCCCTCATCCTCATTCGCCGATTACTCCCACCCCGGCCCCGCTGAGGCGAAGCATGTGCTGCTTGGTGACTGTCGTGGCGCATGGACTCGCTGCCGCTGCGTAACGACGCACCGGCAGACTCGCTCTCACTGGACGACTGAACATCATCGTCAGAGTGCGAATATTCCTCTTCGTTATCTGAGTCAGACATTACTTGACAAAGTACTTTGTCAACGAACAAACCTCTTGGCGATGTATTCTCCGTAAAATTCGCTGTCTTTCTCTCTCTCTCTCCGCTCCCACTACAACCACTTCCTCGTCTGCTCGACTGAGGCTTTCTCTCTATTTATACTCCGCAATCTGAATATAAACACCCCCACAAATGCTGCTGAGATTGAAGCCACAGGTGTCTGTCATCTCCTGGTGTAAAGTAGTAACTACTTTCAGCACCATATTTGCCGCTATGGCCTGTTTAATTCAGCAATGATGCTTGTCAACGTTTACTGTTCAGGCTTAAAAGACTGAGCCACCTAAAGAAAACTTTTATCTGTGACTGGGGAAACCCCCTAAACCATGACTTAGCTACGGCTTCGGCCTACCTTTTTTGGTTCATTAATTTATATGTCCAGCATTACTGTGTTGCATCTATGTTTGATTGACTTAGGGACCAAAAATTAAACTACTACTAAGACTCACTTGAGTCCATGGGGGACGATGGATCAGCGTTCTCGTCGCGTCCCCTGCCAGTACCCGGGCCTGCCCGGGGAAGCTTATGATCCTACCAACAGACTAAATTCGAAGACACAACGGCCCAGTGCCAAGTCGAAGAAGAATCCGAGTCACAGTCCAAAAGCCGAAAGCAAACAGCCCCGAGAGCTCCTTGTGGTAGGACCTGGCCTCCGGATTCTACAGCTAAACGTTGAAGGCCTATCTGCAGCCAAGCGAAGCCTTATCGAAGTCCTTGCCTTCCAACACTCAATTGATGTAATCTGCCTCCAAGAAACTCATATTGGCACTGAGGAAGCAGGCCGCTACACCATCAATGGCTTTGACCTCTTATGCTATGTCCCCCATGCCAAACATGGACGTGCCACCTATGTGCGTTCTGACATAGTCGAAGCAAACCACCTGACAACAACACAGTTCTCAGATACCACAACCATTGGTGGCTTCCACCTTGTCAATGTGTACAAGCCCCCTAGTGCCAACTGGGATCTGCAGGTCCTACACCCCCCAATCCTCCCTGCCATCTACGTGGGGGACTTTAACAGCCACCACCCTGACTGGGGATACCCAGCAGTGGACAGGGATGGGGAGCCACTCTCAGACTGGGCACCTAGAAATGACCTTGCTCTGATACAAAACCCAAAACAAAGAGGAACCCTCCACTCTGCCAGGTGGAAGAAGCACTACTCTCCTGACATGTGCTGGGTCAGCTCTTTGAACGGGATGCCACATCCTGCACAGATCCTCATTCTTGACGATTTTCCACACAGTCAACACCGGCCCCTGCTCGTACACATTGACCTACAACTCCCAGTCATATACAGCCCAAGGAAGATGCGCTGGAACTTCCGCAAAGCCAACTGGAAGAAATTCAGTGAAACCCTGGACCGGAGTGCTGTTACCATCCCACTCCACACCATCACTGTAGAAGAAGCATACAACCGCTTCTGCAGCGCAGTCTTCAAGGCTGCCCACACTGCAATCCCACGAGGCTACCGACCCCTCTATGTCCCATGCCTGGACGAAGAAAGCGCTTCCCTCCTACAATCCCACCAAACATCAGGGTCACAGAGATAGCAGACCTTCTCAAGTTCAGGCCGGCAAAAGAAATGGGAAGAGACAGTCGCTGACCTGAGCTTTACCCACTCTAGCAGGAAATATTGGAGCCTCATCCGTCGCCTAGGAGCTGCACAGAAGCCCCCTAGCCAAAGCCGAGCATCTGTCACACCCAACCAAGTTGCATCCCACTTACTGACCATTGCCAAAGCCTTCTAAGACAAAGACACCAGAAGAGCAGTTATAACTGAGTTAAAGAAACACCAAAAAACGCCCGCAGAGGAAACGGAGACTGAACCCTTTGAGGCTGCTGAACTGGAGAAAGTCCTGCAGGGCCTGAAATGTGGGAAAGCAGCAGGATATGACAACATCTTCCCAGAATTCATGAAAAATCTTGGTCCCTGAGCCCTAACCTGGTTGACACAACTCTTCACAAGGATCATACAAACAAACTCAATCTCAAAAAAATGGCAGACAGCAAAGGTTATTGCCATACCAAAACCTGGCAAAGACCACAAACTACCAGCAAGCTACCATCCAATCTCCCTACTCAGTGTTCCTTATAAAACGATGGAGCGCCTAATACTGCAACATATCTCCCCAGGAGTAGAGGAAATCCTAAGTGTGCACCAAGCAGGTTTGCGCAAGACCCGCAGCACAGGAGAACAAGTACTGGCTCTAACCACCTTCATCGAAAATGGCTTTGAGAACAGACTGAAGACAGGAGCTGTGTTTCTAGATCTTACAGCCGCATATGACACAGTCTGGCACAAAGGCCTCCTCCCGAAACTCACAAAGGCGATCCCTGCCTGGGCAACGGCAATCATTAAAACTCTGCTGACCAACCGAAGGTTCAGAGTCCACCTCAGTCAGAATACAAGCGCATGGAGAACGCAAAAAAACGGACTCCCACAAGGTTCAGTGCTAGCTCCAACCTTTACACAAATGACCTGCCCACTACAAAATCCTGCAAATTCATCTATGCAGACGACATATGTCTAGCATTCCAAGTGCTAGACTTTGATACACTGGAACGGTTGCTCACAGAAAACTTTGCTGAACTGGACCAGTTCTGCAAAACCTGGCGCCTAAAACCAAGCCCATCAAAAACCGTTTCCAGTGTATTCCATCTCCACAATGTAAAAGTTGCCAGAGAACTAAACATCCACTTAAACGGATCCAAGCTTAAGCACGCCTCAAATCCAACCTACCTTGGAGTGACCCTTGACAGGACCCTATCCTTCAAGGAACATCTAAAGGGGACGGCTGCTAAGGTGAAGTCTCTAATAATGGTACTTACAACAGGAGCAGCTGGCATGGGCAACGACCCAGAAGTGGGCGGGCAGAAGCTCAATCAATGACAGGCCTACGGGTCAGAGAGGTTATGAGGAAGCAGGACAGTGGCATCTTATACCACCACATAATGTCAACATATGCTACCTGTGACACAGAAATCATTTGTGCACAAATCAGATCAACTATATCTTTAAGCTGGAGAGTTAACTGCCACACCTCATCTTGAGGACTTTGCACTTTGGGCCAGAAAGCTTGGACCCCTCTTTGGTTTTGTGAGTGCATCAGACGCTTTGTACTTGAACTGAGTGAATTGCTGATTCATAAGTGTATATGTAAACCACTTCTTTTCCCTGATGAAGTATTTCAAGTACAGTGCTACATCATAGGATAACACACCCTCAAATATGTAGTGACCTAAACACGGTGGGAGACCAGACTGGCAAACATGAAAACATTTCAAAGAATTGAACACAGAGTTTAACTTTATGCCTCTGTCATCCTCCACATCTCCAGATGCTATGTCATTGACAGCTGAGTCGTAAGCTTCAGGCGTGCGCTGTGGACCACAGACATTGGGATCATTATTTTCAAACTCACTTTGTGTGATTTCGCAGAATCTACAAAAATACTTTGAGCGACTGAAGTTCTCTGTAGACCCCCCAATGTTGTGTGACCCAAGATAATCACCTGCAGAGCAATACGGTGCCATAACTGAGATTCTATAAAGGTGTTCAATGTTTGCTTCAAAGGAATGTAGTAAGCGTACCTCTGTGTCATGTTTTCATCAATTCCTAATGTTAGTTTTTTGGCCTCAATATACTTGAACATATTTTTGAATGTCTGAGATCTTGAATATGTTGTTCTGACATATCACAGGTTTTAGTGAAAGCATCATCTGTTAGACTCATGTCATCTTTTAAAAGTGAACAAAGTTTACTTAAGCCCCTTTTCTACTGGCCAAAAAACGTAATGCAGTCCCGCTATTAATCGGCATTTGGTGGCAGTGGAGAACGCTCACCATGCCGCGCTGAAATGCGTCAAACAACCCGGCAAGGGACCCGGGTTGAAATGGGCTCGGCTCAGATCGGCTTGCAGTGGAATTGGGACACCACGGATGGCATCTCACATTTTTCCTGCTGCACGTGATGATGTTGAGCGTTACATGCGCTAAGTTATAATATCGTACCAGTCGCGGCGTATATCACATACCGAAGCAAAGGTGTTCAATTACGTTTCATCAGCGCTCAAAAACTGTTCATTGTCCTCTGGCTTTTTCGCTCGCCGGTCGTGCACAAAATAGACCAGACACCGAAACCGCTTCAAGTCTGGCGTGAACGACACCATCGTTCCGCAGCTATTCGCGGAACAATTTTCCAGCCAAAAGTGCCCAAAAACAATGAAGTGCCTCGGTTTGGCCCGTGTTCAAAGACAACCGAAGTCAGCAGCAGCAGGTAAGCGTGCGTGCGCGTGCAAGTGTGTGTGTGAGCCGCATCGGCAGTGCTGCACTCTCCAGCGCCCCCAAACGCTAAACTAAACACGACCCCCAACTGCTTTGGCGAACAAGGGCTTGAGAATCTCATCCCCCTTTTGCAGGACCCCAATGTCCTCAGGCACCTCCCACATGTTTATTTTCACTTTGCACACAATCCACGATCGATCGGAGAATCGTTTTCAAACAAGTACGGTTTCGGTCTGTGCGGTTTCACTGAAAACGCTGGCTTCATGTAAATGCAAGGCAGAACCGCATAAATATTATCAGTGAATAGAAGACGTTCTGGGGCAATGAGGGTAGCCAATAGGAGACGTTCTGGGGCAATGAGAGTATCCAATTGGAGACGTTCTGGGGCAATGAGGGTAGCCAATCAGAGACATGAGTGGCTGTACTTGTGCCGATTTGCTCAGCCCCAGTATTGAGTTTGTTTGCGAAGCAGAAACGATATTGCGACACCAAATGGACACATTTAGAACAGCACTTTCTTTTATTGATAAATTGCAGTTTTTATATTTTGCAAAATACGGGCCGTATGTTTGACAACCCCAGGTTGAGAGGCCAAATCTCCTCACTTTCCAAAATGGTCCTCACTCAAAAGGTTAAAAAAACGCGATGGTCCTCACAAAAATAGCTAAACAGACACACACACACACACACACACACACACACACACACACACACACACACACTCACTAACTCAAATGCATCTTGTTTATCAGACAAACTGAAGAGAGATGTACCATCATCAAAATATGCACCACCAAACCTGTTCCAAACCTACTGAGAACATTTGTTATGCAGTGTGTCACTCAGAATTTAATTTTTACTGAGTTTCACTGTAATTGTATCACGAACGTCACTTTTCATTTTTTCTGGCTTTTTTGAGGGTGGGCAGGAGATTAAAAGGGGGTCAGTCAGTTTTTTTTAGCCTGCTGTGTCACATTGTAAATCTATTCTTAATAAATAAATAAAATTGTAATAAATTGAGTCGTAATCATTCAGAACTATTGTCCATGTTTATTGAAAAAAAAAAAACAATCCTGAAAATTGGTTTAGAATTTCACGGCACTTGTGGTTCATCCTTTGCTGAGCGTGAATATGATAAACTCAATCCATAAATTTGAGGAATAGAACTTATTAAATGCTTTGTTACAAAATCCATTGCTTGATAGTTGTGACTGAATTATTAAACAGTCATTTATTTAACTGAGGTCACTTAATGAAAATAGAACCATATTAGATTTTGATTACACAGATTTTTGTTGAGCCTTTATACTGTATGATTCACTGTGTTTCTGCAAACCTGCTTATACTTCATGACTCCAGTTTTACTTACAGCAAACGTACACAGAGACATGCACACACACACGCACCTCCATGCAGAAGGTGCCCATCAAACATCAAATTCCACACAGCACATTTAGTGAACTCCTGACACCTCAGTTCACTCACAGTGGTTCGAAATTTCATGGCTGCAAATTAGCTAATAACTCATGGGCTGTAATGAACCAGGGGGCTGTCATGTAAAATTTATGCCATATTTTCAATTGTGTGTGTGTGTGTGTGTGTGTGTGTGTGTGTGTGTGTGTGTGTGGTGGAGGGGAGGGGGGGGGGGGTATTCATTTAGCTCCCGGAGAGGAAGGAGGGGCTGAGCAAGAGAATTAAAGGGGGCAGAATTGGAAAACAGCTACTCTCCGTGTGTACATTCCTCTTTGAGAATTAACTTCATTGCTTTTGACATTCTCTAATAAATAAGGGGAGGTTTCATCTTTCACTGCTTAACTAATCAAACCTGTGAAGAAGAGTCGGACTGTATATGACAGGCAAATGTCAATCATTAGTTAAAAGTCAGGCATTCAAGGGATCCCCCTTCTTAAAAAAAAAATGCATTTGAAGTCTTTCGTTTGATTCTGATTAAGAGGCAGTTTGCAGCGAAACATCAGGGGTTTTATTTCGATTTTTCAGGTTCTGCTTTTTTGGAGAGATCCATTATTCATTTTTGCTGTTGCAAGCCTGATTTGTAGGTAGCAACCTCCACCTGAGAAGGAGCTGAAGCAGAAGATGGTCCTTCTTTAACTGCTGGAGTCTCATTTGTACAATTTTCTCATCAATTATGCAAATGACACCTCAAGCCATCCCATTAATGTGACCCTGATCATTTTTACAGTGCTCACTCAGGATAGGCTGCATGGGCCGCCTGCACCACACAGCTATTAGATAGGGGGCGGGGGGTCGAGAAAGAATACCTCAAAAGTTTTTCATAATTAAACACACCTATTTGTATCATTCAAGTGCAATATTCTAATTTGCTACTAACCAGATAAGGCTACTGACTGGTAAAAGGATATCAACTGATAACCTGTGTAAAATAAAAAGTTAATGTAATATTAAAAATGTTTCACAATTTGAATTTAATTTAGGAAGGGTAACTTTTGGTGTATTTTGAATTTAAGACTCTTTGTTTATGTGTTTGTTTTAAGTGGCCTCCCCCAGATTTAATAAATTAATTTTGGTGGTCTACTTCAAGAAACAATAAAAAAAAAAAATTTTTTTTTTTGCTTTTTTTCTGGTCAAAAAGCTCCTAGTTTGAGCTGTCTTACCGAACAAGGGTTTCTCTCACTCAGCCTGTAGAGGCTGTATTGGTTGGCTGCTAGCTCTCCTGCATTGATGCTGCACCTTCAAAAAAGTCTGCGGAGGCCTTTGTATGGTAATCTAGTCAACTTGTGACCGAACGGCTTGTTTCAGCGCCGTAACACAGAAAAACATAGAAATGCACAAGCTGTCATTTTTCACACTCAAAAATGCATGTTAAAGAGCTGAAAAAGTCATTGTAATTATAATTAAAGTCCCTTTAAGAATTGATCACGTTGACAATTTTCAAGACACAGAATCAGTTCTTGCAATAATTTTTTATCCTCTTTCAATGAGGTTACAATCATCTCAATTTATACTACCGCACTTGAAAGATGGATTAATTATTGCAAACATTAAGCTAAGCTTTAATTCTGCTACGATTACTGTACTGTAACTCTAAATATTCTTTCAGCCGTCGGTTCCTGTTGCGTACCCTTGTGGAGCTTCTCCATCACAAAGAGAGAACGCTAAACTAGAAGAAGATGCGACATTAAAGGTGACTGTGTTGGCCTTAATGATCTCTGCAAGGGAGTGTTGTTCGGCGAAATAAATCTCCATGCTCCACAGAGAACACCTAGTTAGAACTGGGCCGCTGCCCTTGTACTCTTCATAAACTGGCTGAGTGAAGCTGCCACCGCGCGACGCCAGAGCCGCAGCAGAGCGAGCGCAGATTTACTCCGTGAGAGATCCACTGACAAAACACGGTATATCAGTTTTAAAAGGGTTTGTCCCCGCGAACGCACTTAGACTCACACACACACACAAGCACACACAACAAAAGTATGGCTTTGCTTATTTTCTACCAGGTGACATTTGTTAGCAACTATCATGAGGGAGGAGCAGAACGACCACTGGCTAACCTTTCAGCTGTGAATTATGGGAATTTACCTTCATGCCTCAGTGCATCTGCCGCCGGTCTGCCTTTCGTGTCTAAATCAAAGGCCCCGATCTGCAACATCGGCACTTTCTCCTTCCTACAAGGGCAGGGCGCGCACAAGCGCCTGACGACGGGTGACATTTACAGCAGGCGGAGCCTCAGACCGCCGCTGCAAAATGCTGCACACTCATCAACATGAGCCAAGCCAACAACATGGCTCAGGAGTACAAAGCCAAAGCCGGTCCGGAGCGGAACGGGGACAAGTTTGTGCCTCAGCAGCGGCCCTGTCTGTGCAGGAGTTCAGCGTGCATGGGTGACAAAAGGTGAAGAGGATAAAACGTACAAAAACACACAAACACAGCACCTTTGCTGGGGTGGATGAATTCAGAATTATGGGATATTTGGTTGGGTTTTATCTTTAAGTGGCACAAGGCGCCAGAGAAAAGGCGAAAAACTAACTTCTTCATATTACTTTATGAATATCTGCATTATTTTATTTATAGCATTTATGCAAATGTTGCCACATTTACAGTTTTGCTCACACAAACAACTACTGTATGAAAGGATCCTTGTAGCTCAGCCATTCTGAAGTGCCTTTAGTACATTCACGCTCATTACGAAACATGTTTGAGACAATCGTTTTCTGTTCAAACCACCTGATCCCGACACCCTGATATTTCTGAACAAGTTCAAAAATTTGTCTCAACGTCTTGTGTGTTGTTTGTGTGACCACTCTGCTCTCTTTGATTCTAACTCAAAAAACATGGCAATGGGGTACCGAATAGTAGTTAGGGTTTTTTTTTTTTTACATGTGAAAGCGTTACTGAAAGCAATAGAACGTTACAAATGTCAGTGACATTGCCTTTACCAGGCCTGCCATACGTCAGTGAGTGCATCAGCAGTGTCTTGTCTCCTATAGGGTGCAGAGTTTGTAGGGGTGAATATGAGGTCTTTGTAAAGCGCTTTGGGGTGCCGTGAAGGTGCTGGAAAAGCACAATATAAGTGCAGTCCATTTACCATTTAGGTCTCCCAAAAAAGATCACTGGGTAACTTTTTTAAAAATTAGGGCTGGAAGTGACCTGCTTTGAACCCGCCCAGCACCAACCTGATTACCGCGAGTCAACCATGGCAGATAATATCAAATGTGGCTCTGAACTCAATGCGCCAGGCAGCCGAGACTCAAAGACCAGAGATGCAGGGAAGCAACAATAGATGCTTCCGGAAATAAAATAAAAAAAAAAAGCGAGTAAAGACATGAAAGAAAATTGTCCTTGGGTGGGAGGGGGGGTGGGGGGGGGGCGTAAAAGTAAAGAGTTCCACAAGTGTTGGCTGAAATACAGAAGAGGGAACTGAAAATAGGTGAGATTATGTCTTCCCTCCGCCATGCTGTCACGTCGCCTTGGGAAAGCAGGGCGACCGGTGAGCCTGACTTTGCGCGGCTCGGCGCAATCGCCGTCGCCGGAGAGACGCTCGCTCTCGCTCACGGTTTGAGCGGCTCAACAGGTAATTTTCCAGCTGAAATCCAGATTTGTGCCGACGTCGACTTGCGCTCTTCAGCGTGTATTCTAATTACCGGTAGCCCCCTTTGATCTGAGGCTCCTTTGCAGCTTCACAACTTTCCAGTCCAATCGCTTTTCATCAGGCCTCCTAATTTCTTTTTGGCACCATGGCTTTTTTTTTTTTTTTTTTTTTTTTTTTTTTTTCATTTCTCCCACCCAACCTCCCCCAACCCCCACCGCCGCCGCTGCGGTGTATATGCAGGTTCAGTTACGCAGCCGCGATAAAGGCGAAGGGAGTTGGCGCTAATAGAAGCAAACAGATCGGGGCGCGACAATAACGTGGGAGTGAGAGGTGGAGAGCGACTGGATTAGACTCTCACCTCATTAAAAGTTGGAACCTGAAGAGCTCCCCTCGACGTTAAGTGCGTGCCTAATTTTCATCTGCCTCCCAAATCAATCACGCAATTGGACGACCAACGTGCGTGCTGGAAGAGTAATTAGGGCCACAACCTTCTTTTTTCTTTTTTTTTTTTGGCGTGTGCGCGTGAGGAGTGATCGGGCCACGCTGGTGAGAAAAAAGCCATTTTCTTTTCTCTCCGTCCGAAGTCCTTGTCAGTTTGAGGTTGGGGGGAGGGAGCAAAAAGCAGAGTGACAAATCCTTCCCCCTCAGAACATCTTTGGTCTTAGTGTCATCGTGCTCCCCGCAACAAATGCAGTCGCTGCTCCTTTGTTTTTGTGTTTTGCTCTCGCCCCACCCCCACACCCCCACACCCCATCCCACCCGCCCCACCCCACCTCGATCCCCACGGCCACCACCTCCTCCGGGCTGGCCCCAGATAACAGCCTGATCAAAAGCTTAACCTAAGTCAGAGTATCAGCACATTACGCTCTCTGCCGTTACGTGGAGGATATAAAAAAAAAAAAAATGACAAAAAAAAAAGAAACGAGGTTAGACCTTGTCTGCGAGGCCTGTGAGGGCTTTGAGGATGAATTCCTGTGCATGCTTATCTCCTTCTTATGTCATTAGCGCTCGGCTATTCACTCCCTGGGCCCACGAGCTGGACTGCCGTTGCTCTCTCCAACCCCCACCTCCTCCGCCACTACCACCGCCCTCTCCCCACCCCCCCACCCGCACGCTGCCCACTACTGCTGGTGGTGGTGGTGGTGGGGGGAGAACTCCCCCCCTCCACCACACCCCCCCTTCCATTGGAGGGAGGAAACAGTTCCCGCCTTATCTCTCGGGGACAGCGGCGTCACGGAGCGTGGCGTTTCGCGACCCCTCCCCTCCCTCGCTGCGTCCGCACCCCCGACCGCTGCCTCCTTTTTTTTTTTTTTTTTCCTTTGCCGGCGCGACCATTAATGCGGAGTTAATTAAACCACAACTCATCGCCTCGGCGGGAGAGAGGGAGAGAGAGGGGGAGGGAAGGATGGAGGGAGGGCGGGAGTGAAAGGAGAGAAGGCGGCGCAATTACAACGCTGGCGTTTACCGACGTGCGAACGGAGCTCGGCTGGCCGCACTTGCTTTACCCGTCATGCTGCCAAAGCCGGCAGAGGTCAGCAAAGCTTCACCATTTATTTATTTATTTATTTATTTATTTATTTATTTTGGTTACTTAGTTAGTTAGTTAGTTAGTAATCTGTCGAGAGACGGAGAATTTCCAACGACGGCGTCCAAGACCCGTCCGTCTGACCCTCTCAAGGTTGTCGGTCGTTGGGACGTCGACGCCACGGTTAAAAGGCCGCGCCCGATACAACCCCACCCGCCCATCAACTCCCCCTCCCCTGCTCCCTCTTCATCTTTCTGATAGGCCACCCCCGCCCCCACCCCTTCTTACCTGCTGCGATTCCATTACCCCAGCTGCCTGTTCCGGCATTCCAATGTTTCTGTAGCATATTAAACAGATTAATAGAACAATGCTCCGGGGAGAGAGCAGCCTGTCAATCTTGGCTAAAAACACAAAAGCAGAAAATTAAAAAGGCCCATGGCTGAACTCCAGCGCAGATAAAAAAAAAAAAAAAAGACAGTGGTGAAATCTTGCATGGAGGTGGGGGTGGAGGTGGGGGTGGGTACCGCAGATGGTAAATATTTATTCCGCTATCCCACTCAAACACACGCACACACGCACACAAACAGATAGGCCACAGCGCTAGCTGGAACGACAATGGGGAAAATTAGCTCTGAAATTATCAAAGAATGTCGAGGCAAACACAGGCGCGCTTTTGTTCCTTTTGTGTGACTATCTCCAAACCAGGGATCAGCTATAAAAACTACCAATCTAGGAAACACGCCGCGGCTCTCACAGGACGCCGCGTTTCATGCCCAGACGGACTTTCCTTTGTTTAAAATTCCCACTGTTGACTGGATGTAAAAAAAAAAAAAAAAAAAAAATCTAAAGCAAAATCCCGTGCGTCCCACCACCAACACCCCCCACCCCCCAACCCACCGTGCCGCGGCTCCGTATCTGATGCGCCGCATCTTATAGGGCCACAGCAGGAGGCAGGGGGAGTATCCTCCAGTGATGTCCGCTCTCATCATGGGAGACTCTGGAGGAAAATTCAATCTGGTCTTCTGCTGGCAGAGATACGGGCGAGATTGAGTGAGGTCTGCAGGCTCTGCTCGGTCTTTACGTTCGCGGCTGTGTCGCTCAATTGTAAATAAAAGGGCTGGGAGACGAGGCCCGCATCCCAAAGGGTTCGCAGGCATCATCGCCGTGCGCTCGTTTTGATGTGCGGGAAATGCACACACACAAACACATACACACAAACCAGATACGCAGAGATTTCACACCAAAACACCACAAGCTCTGTTTACTTGTTGCTTGTTTCATATTGGGGCTTTTTATTTTTTTTCTAAAAGGCGGCACATGGAAATATTTTGCCTTTCTTTGACTACATCCAGGATTGTTTCACCTATTTTCATTTGCTGAGCTTGATGACGTTGCGTTTAAAAGCTTTTTTCCGGAAAGTGCTTGAAAAAAAAACTTTCTCAGTTGCAAGGCGATTGTTGTGTATTTACTATCTCGAATTTCATCTTTAGTATTACGAGCAATTAGCATCTAGTGTAATGTGATCGCTAGGTGTATTATTAGTATTTTTTTTGTTCTTCCTGCATTGTCAGAATAACCGTTCCCTGTTCTGTGACCACCCAGAAACCAGTGGATCTACTGAGCATCAACCTGGTCCCAGATTAAAAACAAAAGAGACGCGTTATTCTCGGCTTGCCGTTGCATGGTATGGTGTTTTTTTTTTTCCTTCCCTGGGTGGGTGGAAGGGGGTAATTTTTGCTTCAGTCCTTCCTTAACCTTGCTGCGGCACAGTGTGCAAATGGAAGATAGGGACGTAGTCAAAAACTGGATTAGGCTGGAATAATAAGTAATACAGGCGCCGATGTCTGTCCTCCCATCCTGACAAATCCAAACTGTATCCTCAGTTTAGTTTCTTCTTGTTTTTTTTTGCTAAACTGCACTCCTCAGCCAGAGGCATGTTGGGGAAAGAAAGAAAAAAAGAAAGAAAGAAAGAAAGAGCGCTCAGGTTAGTGACCTAATGTTCCATGTCTATTAAACCTACCTGCACCGCTCAAATCTGTGTTGATCTACCTGCTCCATTTATCATGGCCATCCTGTCTGGCCGCACTCTATCTGGCCAACAATGAGAGAATAAAAGCTCCGAACGCCATCGCTGGCCAAAAACTCTCGCCACCTCCCCCCGTATCTCCTCCCTGCACCGGAACGCTGCAAATCATCTTTAATAGTCGTCATCTTGATGGTTCATTACGTTAAACTATCTCTGCTAGCATCTTCTAATTCAATGGCTCTCCCATGGCCTGGGGGGTTGGCGGGGTGGGTTGCTATGAGCGGGGAGCGGGGGGGTGGGTGGGTGGGGTTGGGGGTGTGAGGTGTGTGCGCGTCTGTGGCAGTGTGAGTGCGGTGGACAGAGGGGGTGGGCGGGGGGAGGGGCGCGGGCTCGTTTTATTATTAGCAGGTTAATTGCCCCGGTGCAGGAGAAGAGCGGCTCGCTTGGCAATAGGATGCCATTTTCGTTTAATTGTCAGCCACCCCGTACTGTAAACCCCCCCCCCCCCCAAGTTCTGCATCAGCGGGACCCTCGCGGGCCCACGCCGGCACACCAGCAGAGGCGGGCAGCTGTGTCATACTGTACACGCATCACAGGACAGCGTCGGATGAGAGGAGCTTGCACACAGCGCCACCTAATGGCGCCAGAGGAGGCTGGCAAAAGGGCTCCAGCAGCAGCCCGCAGCACATCTGTTTGTTCGCTGGATGTGTATACAGAAGCTACAAATCTCCGCAGTTTGACCCGTTCTTGCATGTCGTGGGTCATGTTATTAGACCAAAAAAAAAATATTGTGATGAATTCTACCTGCTTGGACTTGTGTTTGTTTTTTTCCAATGCAAAGGAAAATTCTGTGATAAGTTTTGCTTTACAAAAAACAACAACATCAAAAGGGCCACGTTTTGCTCACTTCAATTTGATATTGTTTGTGTTTTGAAAAAATACCAACTTACAAAAATGTCCAAGAATAAACTCAGTAGTAGTGAAAAAATACACAATATACAGTTGATGAATATAAAACAAATGCATGTGTCAATTTTTAATTCTAGTTAAAGAAAAAAAAAACATTATGCAAAAAGTCTTTGTTATTAATCACAAAGATACATGATAAGACTTGGTTTCATTTCAAGATGATTGTATTAATCACTGAGGGAATATATTTTTGAAAAACCAATAGTGCTATTATCTTTATTTTGAACTGTAGTATTGCAGAGCTGTGAACAGTTTGACAAATTGTCTTTTTTTTCCCCCCCATGTCGCACCTTGAAATTAGTTGAAACAATTGAGAATCGCACAGTTTTCAGTGTTGATCTCGTTGTTCTTGAGTGAACGCAATTGCTCTTTGCCCTTCATTACTGTCACTGATTTCAAGGCATTTGGATCACTTTTATAAGAGCCTGTTTTTAATTTCTTTATTAACCATCTGCGTTCACAAAGGAACACGAAGGCCAGAGTGAGAATTTCCTGACGAGCATAAATTTCTGAATTACGAAAGGTAGAATTTCTATCGTGCCTTCTGTTTCACTGTTGCCTCACTCAAGCAGGCACATTTTTGTGTGTCCCCGACTGGAGACACACTGTAGGATATAAAGGCCAATCACAACTCCATTTCAGCCATGACCAGGCATCTCCAAGATCACGGAGCCTCTTCAGTTATCTGCCCAAAATAGGTCAAGTCCACACTGGACACTCAGCAGGTTTAATCCATTATATGAGGTCCCAACATGCCTTGTGGCGGGTGAGGTTAAGGATTCAAAACTCTCGGGCTAAAAAGGAGAAAAATTCTGGAAAAAAAAAAAAAGTAGTAGTTCAGATTGTCTTTTTTTCAAACCTTTCACCTGGGCGTACTGCAGAGTTCCCTTTTGGATTTTTTGAACATTTCAGTTCATTGTTTTAACACTCAATGTTGTGACTGGAAAGTGGTATTTGCCTATTTTCTATTCCATTTTTGTTTTACATCCAACTAAAAAAAAAATGTACCCACAGGAAAAATAACACAAGTAAAAGCTAATCAACCTAATGTATTAAATTAACATTCTCAAAACTTTAATTAGTGTGAAATTTAAGATTTATTTTAGATCAGGTCAAAGACTGATGAAATAGAAACTTTGCTCAGCACTGCAAAGTCTCTGCCCTGACTTGATTCACCAATCAGGATTTTAAACACGTACAGTTGTGGCCTTACAAGCAGTGATGTGGGGACTGAGCTGCGTTGTAGCATTTTGTGGCATTATGCTCAGTGTTCCTGTCAACTTGGAAATTCTCGCATCAGGATTAGCTGCACTGCTTACAATTATGTTAGAGTTGCATACAGGTAGTATGTCAAAACAACAATACGCTCGCAGGAAAGTTCATTCTTCACACTGCCTTCCGCTAATTAATCCTCATATTTACCCTACGCTTGAAACTCTCTCTCACACACACACACACACAGGAGCACAACCTCCACCTACATTCAGATGTTCAGCCACAATCTTTGGGACTCCACTCTTACCTTGACCTTCTGTTCTTTCCCTACTGCAGCATCGCCTGCTTTGTGCGCTCGTCTTAGTCTCACACCTTCACCAGCTCCCTCTTTTTTCCATTCAAGCACACGCACACACACGCACACGCACACACACACACACACACGCACACGCACACCTGATTCATCACTCCCCCACCCCCCTCCTGCTCCTTTATTTTTCCCCTCCGCCCTTCGCTCACATGGCTCGGCAGCCCTTGCACATCATCTCCCGGGCTTCGCGCGCACCGGGCCGGGTCCCTGTCTGTTTTCATTCCGCTCCTGGAGGACAAGTAATTTGGGGGAGAGAGAGGCAGAGCAGATGACCACTGGCTCCTGACCTTTTCTCCCTCAATTTAACTCCTCACCGCCGTGCCCGCCGAATGTGGCAATCAGCCTAGGCAGAAGTGACACTCTCATCTGAGCGTGGCCGGGCCCCGCACACAATCACGGTGTCACTTTCCATCTATGTGCGTGTGTGTGTGTGTGTATGTGTAGGAGACAGTAGAGGAAAGGGACGGGGGGTCTTTAGATCCGACTGGGATCCTTGTTAGCATTGTGAGGCATCACAGCGCTGCAAGCTAGTAACCTATAGCAAAAATATTTAGCTGTTATTTCTTTTTTTCATGTTTTTTTTTTTTTTTTTATCAGAGGGACAGCAGTCCCCTTCCCCCCACCACCACCACCACCACAACCACAACCATCACCACCCCCACCGTCAACGTGTCTTCTCCAGCCAAGATAGATGGGGATTTAGTCTCTCTTCCATTTCCACCAAAAGGGGGAGGGGGCTCCGTCCCCTCATTCGCCGCCGCGATTAAAGCGTCCATCACCGTCTTTTCCATATGGCGGGTTGAACCAATTGCATAAGCCAAGAGAGGGAAAATCACTAGATATTATTTTCACGGGCCGGCTCAATATGAGGCAGCTTCATGACTGTTAGCGTCAAACGATTAGGCCGGCGTAAGCCAGTGTGAAATACAATGAAACGCAGAGGAGCCAGGGAACATGTGTTGGAACATGAGTTGCCATGTAATAGACTAA
Organism: Nelusetta ayraudi; assembly: GCF_046127955.1. Classification (NCBI taxonomy): domain Eukaryota; kingdom Metazoa; phylum Chordata; class Actinopteri; order Tetraodontiformes; family Monacanthidae; genus Nelusetta; species Nelusetta ayraudi. The sequence continues at coordinate 4,724,081 of NW_027466098.1, read as the reverse complement.
GAAGGAGGTTGAGAGTGGAGGAGCATGAGGAGAGGAGGGGGGCCCGTTCCAGTAAGTTAGCGGAACATCCGCTGCCTTTCCTCATAGGCAGAGGCAGCGAGCAGCAGCGGCGGCACGGGGAGCCTGCCGGAACAGAGGCAGGAAGGGTTGGAGACAAAGTGGAAGATGCCTCTGGATTATAATTTGTTGATAACATGGGAATGTAAGAGAGAAGCTTTGTCTTTTCAGAGCCATTTGTCCATGAACATCTGGCAGGAAGTGGAAGTGAAGGTGGAAATGTCGCAAATAGTGTTTGAGAAAAAACTATTTTGAAGAGTCAGTGTCTTCAATTTTTTTTTTTTAAGTATTAAAACACCTAAAGCAGTAGTCGGAAACACCTCTGATTACAATTAACACTGTGCAATAATAAAACATAATGCATTGAAATAAAATGTAAATGTATTGTTTTTTAAATGTCAGACTATTTGCATTTAATTTTGAGGTTCAACATTAAGTGTGTTTTAAATTTTTTGCAACAGTGGATTTATAGGACATTTTAGTCAAAGGAGCCTTCACCTGTGCTCACGCAGTGAAACTCTGGCAGAGAGGTAAGCGCTCCGGTGCGCTTGTACGCCACCGCAGCCGTGGTCACCGTACGCCACTACCCGGAATATTTCTCTGCAACGTACGCTCGCTGTGCAACAAACTGGACGAACTTCAGTTACTGTTGTGACATTGACACGTGGCTGGACGGAATGATACTGGACTCTGCATTCCAGCTGGAGGGTTTCCAATTTTATAGAGCGGATCGGAGAGCATCGTTCTCTGGCAAAATGAAAGGTGGAGGTATTGGTTTTTACACAAACAGTAGCTGGTGAAACGATGTGACAGTGATGCAGCAGCACTCAGTACGTTTACATGCAGAGCTTAATCGGACTAAGCTCATAATTCGGTTTTCTTCTCTCCTTGTCCCAGTTTACATGCAACTGAGAAAATCGAATTATTGACAGGAACGCGTCCCCCTTCCCTTCACTAGAGGGCAATATGAGTCTTTTCAGCGTGTTTAATTTCCGGTTAACCTCTTTTGTCGCACAATAACAAAACAACTGGAGTGCGAAACAACACCGGTGTAATGTCCATACTGGTCTTTAATTTCAATTTCAGTTTCCTCACCGAACAGCTCCAAGTGTGCTGCGCCACTGTCAGTGGATTGGTCAGAAATTCACAAACACACAAAATGGGGGGGCGCCGGTTGGAAATATAGCGCTAACGTCCCGGCATTTTTTTTTTCGTTGACGGGGGGGGGGGGGCTTTTTGGAAATAGCGCCGCTAACATCTTTGTTGAGCGGGGGAACGGGAGCGGGAGCGCGCTATCGCTGTCGCGCTACGCTAACGTGTCAGCAAAGTTATGTGGCGGGGGGGATTATGACTGCCTTCACGCGGGCTGGACAGAGACACACAGCGGGCCAGATGTGGCCCGCGGGCCGTAGTTTGGGGACCCCTGGCGTAGATGAAGTGCTACAGAATTCAACAGTCCAGCGGTGGCCAGTGTTCTTAGTTGTTGGCCACTTTTGGCTGTAGTGGAACGATGACATCGCTGTGGCGAATGATCCAGACCCTTCGTTCTTGCTGCAAACAGGTTCAGAGAACAGACTGGTGGGAGAGGGTTTGTAATTGTATTGTATGGAGCTTCAGTAAAGGCAATGAAACAAATCTACCGACTCCTTTTATTGTGTTGATAAATAGAAGTAGAAAACACAACGGTAGTGAAAGAGTTTTGAAGACAATTTCCGAATAACGCGCAGATCATTTGAGAAACTTTGTGGACTGGTTTTGAGCCTCCAGGGAGTAACTACGAGCCCCAATTCCACTCCAATCGGAGTTCTCAAACTTCAATCATAGTCAGACTAACGCATTTACATGCACGAGAGTCTTCTGATCATAGTCAGACTAAGGCAATAGTTTGGTTTTCTCGAGTGTCATGTAAACGTAGCGATTCACATGTATAAAGAGTTAAAGTACACGTTTAATAAGGCGGTAAGAGAAGCTAAGCGACTGTACTCACAATGACTCCTGCCTGGCCAACGACCTGAATGAGTACTAATGTCACTTTGGCCCTGTTTGCACTTGGTCATTTCATGCGTTTTTCGTATTCCGATCGGCAAAAAAAACACAAAGTAACCAAGCGCAAACAGTCCAAATCCATTTTGTCATCCGAATACCCAAAACACCTCAGGGAGGTGGTATTTGCTTCGCATAAAATCGTATTCGTCATGGACGTGCGAACAGAATGCGAGCTCATTCCACATTAACGACCGCCTACTCCACTCACCTCTCCCGTGTACGTACTTGGGCCGGCGCCCCACCTCCCGCCGTCGTCATTATAAAGTTACAAACAAGAAGCGAAAACAAATCATTTTTGTTAGACTCGTTTATTAGTATGCTAATAAATTTCATTCTGCATGAGCGTATTTTGTCAGTGGAGCAGCGGTCGCAGTTTCCCACATATGAGATTAAATGTGCGACGTTGCATCCGAAAATTTGCCAGCCACTGTTGATCTGAAAAAGACGTCGTCACCACTCTGTCCCACCAGTCGTTACTCCTCGTTCGTATCGATACGCACAAGCTGCAGTAGAATTAAAACGAGTGACTTGATATAGTCCGCAAACAGGAACAGGAATTCTTATTCGTTTTCAGGTGAAACTAGCCGTAGTTCTGCGCTTTACTGCCCCTAGTGGTTAAAAATGCACTAATGCGGTCACAAGTGGCACGCTCGAGACGCATGTTAACGCCATGTGCGAACAGATGCTTCAAGATGCGTACTTGTGATCCGATCCCCCAAAACAGTTACAAGTGACCAAGTGCAAACAGGGCCTTTGAAAGACAGTGGGACTCCCCTTGAACCATTCCCCATAACACCTGCACCCAGTCCTTCAGCTCAGCAGGGGCCCTCACACAGAACCCCCACTCAGCGGTGCCTCTCCCCCACCTCTGCCTCGTTGACTCCTCTCTCCATCCTAGAGGGGGATGTCAACAGACTCTTTAAAAAACAAACGCAGTCAACCTAGCCGTTCACTTCATCCTCCAACACCTGGACTCCCTAGGAACCTACGCCAGGATCCTGTTTGTGGACTTCAGCTCTGACTTCAAAATGATCCCGACCCTGCTTCAGCACAAGCTCTCCCTGCTGAACGTGCCCTACTCCACCTGCAGGTGGATCACAGACTTCCTGTCTGACAGGAGGCAGCATGTGATGCTGGGGACGCATGTCTCTGACTCACGGACCTTCAGCACCGGATCCCCCCCAGGGCTGCGTTCTTTCTCCCCTTCTCTTCTCAGTGTACACCAACAGCTGCACCCCCATTAACCAGTCCGTCAAGCTCCTGAAGTTTGCGGACAATACCACCCTCATCGTACTCATCTATGGCCCTGTTTTGGGGGATTGGATCACGAGAACGGATCTCGAAGCATCTGTTCGCACTTAGCATTAACATGCGTCTCGAGCGTGCCATTGTGATCGCATTACACCCCCCCTGCAGAACCTATGCAAATGCAACATGCGTCATTTCCGTTTGAAGAGGTAAGTGCTAGGTTGTTTTTTTTTTAACGACTGGGGGCAGTAAAGCGCAAAACCACGGCTAGTTTTACCTGAAAGCGAATAAGAATCAACTTCCTGTTTGCAGACTATATCAAGTCACTCGTTTTAATTCTACTGCAGCTCGTGTGGATCCGAACGAGGAGTAACGACTGGTGGGACAGAGTGGTGACGACAAATCTTCGGATGCAACGTCGCACATTTAATCTCATATGTGGGAAACTGCGACCGCTGCTCCACTGACAACAGACGCTAATGCGGAATGAAATTTATTAGCATCCTCATAAACGAGTCTAACAAAAATGATTTGTTTTCGCTTCTTGCTTGTAACTTTATAATGACGACGGCGGGAGGTGGGGCGCCGACCAAGTACGTACACGGGAGAGGTGAGTGGAGTAGGCGGTCGTTAATGTGGACTGAGCTCGCATTCTGTTCGCACGTCCGTGACGAATGCGTTTTTATGCGACGCGAATACCCAAACCTAGTTTGGATGTTTGGATGACAAAACGGATTTGGACTGTTTGCACTTGGTTACTTTGTGTGTTTTTTGCCGATCGGAATACGAAAAACGCATGAAATGACCAAGTGCAAACAGGGCCTTTGATGGGCATGAGGCTGCCTACAGACTGGGGACTGACCATCTGGTGTCCTGGTGCAGCCAGAATAACTTGGTGCTCAATGCCCTCAAGACAGTAGGGTAGTTGTGGACTTTAGAAAAAACCCTGCCCCACCCTGCCCCATCTCCTTGCATGGCTCCCCAGTGGACATTGTGGAGTCCTTCCGGTTCCTGGGCTCCACCATCACCCAGGACCTCAAGTGGGGGCTGAACAAGAGCCCCCTCATCATTAAAGTCCAGCAGAGGATGCACTACCTTCAGCAGCTGAAGAAAGACAAAGGCAATGATTGTGCTATTCTCCACTGCCATTATTGGGTCCATCCTCACCTCCGCCATCACCATCTGGTACGATGCAGCCACTGCCAAGGACAAGTGCAGACTGCAGCGCATCATCCACTCGGCTGAGAAGGTGATCGGATGCAACCTCCCATCCCTGCATGACCTGTACACCTTCAGGACTGTAAGGCGTGCAGTAAGATCATAGCCGACCCCTCCCATCCCGGTCATGGACTGTTTGTGTCTCTTCCCTCTGGCAGGAGGCTGAGGTCCATCAAGACCAGAACCTCCCGACACAAGAACAGCTTCTTCCCATCTGCAACTGTTCCCCACCCCCACACCCTCCACCCTTCGACAATATGCGTTTCATTAACGCACCTCTCTTGCAAAAAAATTTCTTTGCACAACAGACTTACGTTGCATGTTATATTTTATCATTTCTGCTATTTTGTATTTTTTTTTTTTTTTATCCCTCCTGTACATATATTTTAATATTTTATATATTTAGTAAAGTTAACAGTTTTTTTTTATATTGTTGTTGTTTTTCAAGTGTCAACTACACCAAACCAAATTCCTTTGTGGCAACACAAAGGAGCAGTGGGGGGGTGGGGGAGAAGATAATGTCGATGAATTTACAGAATGTAAGGGGGTTATTGTTAAGGAGTAAGGATATGGGACGACAACGCCACCTCAAGTTGTGTTTGAGGAATAAAATAATGAAAGGCACACAGATTTCGTTTACGAATGAGCTGAGACGTGGTTTACAAAAAGGCTTTATTATAGTTTAAAGGAAATGCATCTAAACAAAAAGAAATCCCGGCAGTTACGAATTTGAATTAACTAAACTCAGAAAAAGGAAAACAAATTTATAAGTAAACTACCAATACCAAAAACACAGGGGGGGGGGGGCACCGTTCAACACAAACAACTTACGAACAAGGGGGAACAATTAAACCACAAATATCAAAGCAAATGAACAAATCAAATTCTCAAACTCAAAAAAAAAGGGAAAGGATCTTCAAAATAAAAGGAGGCCAACGATTCAAACAAGGGGAAGAGACGGGTCAAAACGGGTGGGTGGTGACGACACAGCAAACTAAAACAAAAAGGGAGACCACCACTCGTCCACACCTGTCGACCTCAGCCTCTGAATAACAAAAAAAGAACAATTAGGAGGGATCACGAACGCGTATGCGGAATCAATGGTTAAACTCACACAAACACACACACGCAAACGCACGCACACAAACACACGTCAGGGTTAGGTAGACATTCAAATAACAAAAATACACAATTAAATCAACAATGCAACAAAACGAAAATTAAACAAACAAAACAAACAAAACAACCAGAAGTGTTTAGGGGCCACTACGCGCCGACTGCCACACGCCGAAAGGCCGCGTATTTCAGGTCTTAATAGACGATGTGATCGGACACTTTCGGCGTCAGCAAAGCAGCAGTACAGTTGACTGGTTTTTAGGGGCTGTCAGTACAGCGGCAAAGCCAAGTATCTTGGCGGTATCTACAAAAACAAACAATGCCATTAACGTGGTTTGATCAGCTGTTAGATGCTAGTGACGAAACTCAAAAAAATAAAATACTCACCGGGAGTTGCAAGAGGCAGCATATGCCGAAAGAGCCACGGCGCACTACATGTCAAACCCTAAAAATAAACCATACAATCTAAAAACAAGTACCCCAAAACAATTAAAAAACAAAGTCGGCAGAGGCAACCATACCTGAGGCAGACGCGGACGGGCGCAAGGATGCGTGACCACGGCAGCGGAAGTGAGGTGACGGGGCGTCAAAGTGTAGTAAAAGCCAACTGTTTCCACCCCTCTCTTTATAGCACGGCAACCCCCTAATCATTGGCTAACGGGCCAGGCAATCAGTGGTTCGGGCGTGACTATGATGCCACACCTTGTAAGAGTAAAACGTACTTGGCAGTAAGCGTGCTTCTGATTCTGACTGATTTAATGCTTATGTATGAAAAGTTGCCATCAAGTGAGGTGTGAAGGTGCATTCACCTCCTTGTTACAAGGCTACAAATCATATAACTGTTTTTTTGTTTGTTTTTAAAGATATAAATACTATGTTAGAAAGGGTATTCTTTTGATTACCCCAATATAACTGCTAGCAGACAGCTTTCAGCTAATGCCAATGGCTGTGAACTCTGCAATCTTACATTTTAAGGAAATCAGAAAAAAATTGAGATGTTGATAAACGCTTTAATTGAAAGCAAAGTTTATAAAAAACAAGGCATTCAACAGAAGACTCCTGTGTGTGTTGTTGGAGTTGTATATGTTGTTGTTGTTGTTGTTGTTGTTGTTGTTTCAGCCAACGTGACCAGCGTCGCTACACCCACCACTGGAGGCATTATCTGAAGGCACCCAGGTACTGTGCATCTCATCCCCTCTGTGATGAAAATGAAATGTGCAAGATTTACCTTTGTGGTGCAGCGGTCCCTTGGCGGCCGCTGAGGGTCACAAGTGCCACGTGTCATCTGCTGGCACTGACGGGGCGCCTCCAATTTACACGTGGAGCCGCTCTGCATTTCAAAGGAACCCCGTCGGCAACCTCCTGTTAGAGATTACTATCTGGGCCCCACCGAGGGGAGATTAGGGCCATCTTAAGGAAACCGCTAACCACTATATGCATACGCCTTCTCCCCAGCGCTGCTCCCACCTTCCCTCAACACATTTACATTTTGCTTATAATAATATCAGACTCCCCTTCTCAGCTGGACCTCGCCTGCAACCTCCACTCTTCCTTTTATTCCCATCCCTGGATTGTGAATACTTTAGATACCAATGAGCCAGTTTGCCAATACACGAGGCGGAAATTGCCATTTTATTTAAATAAATGTGCATTTGAGATGAATACGATGCACTTAAGTAGGTTTTGATAAAATTATCATCCAAGCTGCCCTGAACCTGAACCTAAGCTGAGGCTAACGTTTACCCAAAGCCAGAGGGCTAAAGAGAGACGTCTTGTTCCTAGTGGGAAAACAAATCCTCAGGTCATGGGATACCAATGCCGCAAATGCATATTTATGTGTGTATGGCTGTGTGTGTATAACAATAAAATATCTTCATCGTCACACTTTTATAGTAAACCCAAATTTTCTATGAAATAATCTGATTTTGAGAGCAACAATAAGGCTTAGAGTGCATTAGGAGTATTAGAAATTTGATCAAAGTGATGGCAACCATCAACTGTAACTACATCTTTGAGTGGCACCTCCGTAACTTAACGATTAATATTTCAGCTCCAGCTCTTTCATTATTTTCCTTCTCCAATAACTTGTGATGTCAGCACCATCTCGAACTGAAGGTGAACACTTGCTTTCCCTTCGACAAAAGCATCAAGAAAGTAATTATTTCTCTAAAATTAAATAATTCTTTAAATTAAAACAGGGGTGAGAGTTGATATAAGAAACATTTTACAAGTGGGCGCCAAAGATCTCAAGCATAACAGTTCTTCTTTTGTCACCGCTGCAGTTGTACTGTCCGTCTGTGACACATGCATGTCACCCTGACCTTGGGAACACACTGGCCAAACTGCACATCAGAGACCAAAGACACGATAAAGTCTGCCAGCTCATGCTCCCTTTCACAATCCCTCCCCTTACACTTTGTGCTTCTGCCACAGCGCTGCTGCAAGCCTCTGCCTTTCGGCTAATGGAATAATTAATGGAACTTTTGATGAAAAAACAAATAGTGGAGTCAGTTGGCTGTGGCTGAATTTGAGTTTTTCATCTTTAGGGAGGGAGGAAAAGTGTCTGAGTGAGGACGTAAATAGATCAAAGACTCGAGAGAATGTAAGAGAAAGGAAAAAAATGTTCAAAAAGTATTGTGAAATTAAGCACGCAGCTGATAAAGGCAGGTTGATTCTGTGAATTCAGCCTCATGCAGACTTGTGATCCTATACGTGCATTCTTTTTCCAGCACTTGGAAGACTTTTAAAGTCACAAAGGTATTTTATTTTGCGTTTTGACGCATTCCTGTCGGGGATTATGTGAAGCTGTTATTCAAAAGGCAGGAAAAATGAAGGACTCGGGTTCTTGAACCCGACACCACTGAGTGACAAAAAGGCCATCGGAATCCTCAACTGGGCTGCTCGACGGCCCCCCATGTGAGGCAAACTAGATGCTAATAGAGGCAAGAGAATCCTCCATTCTGCATGCCTCTCTGTCTCTCTGCCAGACACCGTTTACTCTCTCTGCTGGGAGATCTTATTCAGAGAGATGGTGAATTGACTTACTAGGCAGAGGTGTGTGCGTGCGTGCGTGCTTGTGTGTGTGTGTGTGTGTGTGTGTGTGTGCGGGGACGGACAGGCAGAGCTAAAGTTGAGACACAATGAGAAAGAAAGCGGGATGGGGATGCAGGACTGATGCAAAGGACTCACCTGCGAATCCTTAAACCTTTCTCGAGAGACTGATGGGCCACAGAATTTAAAGTCTTGGACATAAAACTCAAAGAAGCAAAGGTCTGAGAACAGTCAGTAAGAGATCAGTCAGTTTTGTCTCCCTGCTTGATTTTCTGTATTTTCCTTTTGTTGGGGGGGGGGGGGTTTGATGTAGTCTCAGAGGTAAGAAAGAACACTTGTTTGGGTTTTTTTTTTGTCATAAACAAGTGAGAGGTGTCAGTAAGATACCATTGCCCTTTGTGACATCACATCGGACTCATTTCCAGAAGGGTACTATTTTAGCACACATTTTGAGCAAAGTAGAGCAGACAAAAGAGGTAAAGGATAAACTTTATTTTGGGGAGTTCATTAAAATGTCAAACTGTGGTTTGTTAGAAACTGTCATTTTACAACAATATGGTGTGTGTATTATTCTGCGGCAGGCCGTGCATTTCACGTCTAAGCCTTCAGTGACATTGTACCTCGTCCAACCAAAAGTAAAACACCTCATAACAACATCAACATCTGACACCATGCACTGCATTTATAATCACACTTACACATTACATCACCTTGATGAAGGCCAGTCAAGCTAATTTCTGGAACATTTAAAAACAATCAACTGGCTTTCACAGTTGAGAGTAGGAAACTAAAATCACCGATACTGAAATCACTCAAAAATAAAAGGTGATTTTAAGAAATTCAACTAACTTTTAATAGTCTTAAGTAATCCGCCATGTGAGCTTAAACTAGTTTGCCCAATAAACAGCACATTGTCGCCATTTCATATAAGACACCAACGAGGCGATGATTACAACAAACTGAATTGAAAATAAAATTTGTTTTTGAGAACAACAAAACAATTACACACGTTATACCAATGCACCCCATTATTTACATAATGCTTTGCAGATGGTCAGAATTGATAGCAGTTGGTCGCTAACGGATCTCCGGGTTTAGTTCAGATATTTTTCAGGCTCTCACGAACGAGTGCTTACAAAATCAAAGGATGCGTACGTCCAGTTCAGCGTTAGGCCTTCTAGCTGGCCTTGGTGTCACAGATTCCAGATCCGAGTGGCTGTCAAATTGATTGTCCATTTACAGGTGCCTGTTTTGTTGATTCTGAAGGCCTTACGCAGATTTGGGAGAGCCTGACAACACAATCTAGCTGAACAACGATTGGGTAAAAACTCTAACGTGATACAGAAGACCAAGCCACCAGAGTAGCTGCCGCATATCCCGCTCCCTTTTATGAAAAGACAATCCTCTGCATTGTTGTAGCCGAATTGGGAAAATTACCGGCCAATCATGTCGTTTCAACTAGTGCATGCAAACAGTATATTTTTTACAACAGCTGACAGGTACAATATACAATGTCTCTGAGCAAGCAAGTTATCACTAGTATGCATCATGGCTTCTACAATAGTTTAATCTCCAACCATATAGAAGGTCACTGGTAAGGCAGTCATCATGGACGACACAGATTCAATCAAAAGTGAACATGGTGTTTCAAATCCATGTGCATGCATAGTGGGGTGCTCTCCATGGAAAATATCATTTAAAACATGCTTCTGCCGTAAGGTTGAACTTAATTTGGACTTGGACTTGATTTGTATTTATTTGATTTCACTGGCAGTCACGTATGTCTGTTTTGGAATATCTTTTTTTTTGTATATTATGTCATTATATTATATTTTGATCAAATATTTCTCTGGTTATACAGTAGGAGAAGAAGCTGGTCAGCTAATGGGAGGCTCTGCATCACCGTCGACGTGTGAATTAGAGAAAATGTTGCAAAGGGCACTGAAAGTGAAGGCTCCTTCAGCGCATCGCCATACACAGTTGCCTTGAATTTTGGCCTGTGTTAAAGCCCTGATTCTGAAGGCATTCAAGATAGGAGAATACATTAATTAGCAGCACAATCCCTAATAGGATTAAAGAGCCTTGAATGCCATCCCATAATCCTTCTTTGATTGATCTGAATGAGGTTTGTATGAGTCAGAATACCTTAAAGATGTTTGTGTCTGCCACAGACTGCTATACGAGACACACACTAGTCTTTTTTTTTTTTTCTTTAGAGTTAGAGTTAGAGATTTTTTTTTCTTTCAATTGTTAATTCCAGTTGATCTTTTGGAGCACAAATTGTATTTCTTATTTTCATTTATTTATTTATTCTTACAAAGTGTCGAGTCACTTTAAATTCAATCAATCATGAAACAAGGCAATAAAATATTACCTTCACTAAATCAACCTGCATCCAAGCCCTGACTTGAACAAACACACACACACACAGACACACACACACACCACAGCTGTCAGTGGATGTGTGTTTGGATTAGGACTGGGATCAGTGCTCAAGAAGAGAAGAAAGATTGGGGTGGGGGTGGGGGTGCCTGATTTTACATTTTGTGCATGTTGTCGTCGGCAGGCAGCCGACCTTCAGTGTGGGGGACACGCTCGACTGGGCAACAACAGCGAAATGAGGGTCGTTCCAGAGGCCTACATGAAATGGGCCACGCGCTTTAAAGTCGTTCAATTAGATTACCCTTTACATTTTCTTACTCGTGTGCAATCAGAGGGGAGATACAAAGAGAGCCGGCAACAAGCAGACATCACAGCTATGTGGCCGGCAACGCACGAAGGAGGAGGTGTCTGAACGCTTTCAGTGGGAGTAGGAGGTCACGTAAAAGTCAACACGGCCAGTGTCATTTTGTTTCGACATCGTTTTTTTTTTTTTGTTTCTCATGGTCATTCACCATCAATATCTTTCCATAAGCTTTAACGCAACAATGTCTTTATCAGCTGTCTACATTGGTGATAAATGTATATATATATATATATATATATATATATATATATATATGTATATATATATATATATATATATATATATATATAAATATACATATATATATACATATATATACATATATATATATATATATATATATATATATACATATATATATATATATATATATATATTTATATATATATATATATATACATATATAAATATATATTTACAAGACACCTGTTCAGTGTTAACAGTATGTTTGAACTACAGTACTGATTGACCCGTATTCCAGTCGCACGCAATACTCTTGTTCATCATTATGACCTCTGACTTTGAGACAGAAGCGCGTACACCTTTGATGGCATAAAGTGCTGATTTTAATGAAAATACTTTTTTTCCATCAATGACATAAGAAATGCTGTCGCTGATGTTACCGATGTTCAAAGCGAATACAGTGGAGCCGACGCAACGCGGAGAAATGAAACAGTGTCACTGTGGCAGTCTGTTAAAAGGATGGTCACTGAGGGGCCGTTAACAGAGACTGACTTTTTTTTTTTTTTTTTTAAACCGACCACATTTTTTCGAAAAACGCTCTCGAAAATAAACGCGTTGACACAAAACCGTGTTCAAAACAGAATTCCCATTTGCATGGGTACGCTGGAAAAGACTGAAAACGATGTAGTACCTATGCCCGGCCTGGTGTGGCGCCGCAAGTTCACCCCCTGAATGCGGAAGAAGAAGAAGACCTGAAGCGCGGCGTCTTTAAAGAAGCAGGCGCTCGCTTGATGAGAGCTGTGACACTAGCGTTTCCAAAAAAAGATTGGCGTCTGCGTTTACATGACGGGCAAGGCGGCGTTTTTGAAACGGATCCACCCTGAGGAGCGTTCTCCAAAAAGTGTGGTTTCAGCCTGTGCGGTTTCCGTGAAATCGCTGGCTTCATGTAACTGCAAGGCCGAACCGCATTAATATTTGTTTTCGGAGAGACCCGTATTCGTGTAAACGGGGGTCTAAGATAGTGGCTCATCACCCATTAACATTCAGCTCTGCAAGTTTGTTCTTATGCACCTACATGCATCTGCCTGCATATGTTTAGGGTGGGGCGAGTGCGTGTGTGTGTGTGTGTGTGTGTGTGTGTGGCGCCAGTGGAGGTGGAGGAGGTGAGGGTTGCAGGGGGGGGGAGAGACGGGGGCTACTTTCAGGGGATTTGCAGTAATTATATGACAAAACGCTGGCGAGTCTCTCCGGGTGCTGAACAGAGGCTCACAGGTCAGGGGACCGAGCACTCTGGGACGGGTAATTTGTAAATGTCATTCAGGTGGAGTCCTCCGTCAGCCAACGGGGAGGGGAAGTAGAAGGAATAGGGGGGAGTGGAGTGTGTGTGTGTGTGGGGGGGGGGGGAGCGGGGGGGGCTTCTGGACGGAAGGCAGACAGGAGGGGCGGCGCAGGAGAGGTGGTGCCGTGGTGGTCTTTTCACATGTAGATTATTCCACAACAGATGCTGACACCCTCCTCCCCTTTGTTCGCAGCAACAGCGTTGGGTATTTTGGATTGTGTTTATAGCGCATTGTTAGCCGACGTGCACGTCCGCTGTTGTGACATCATTACATTAGTGAAAATGTACTTTATCCGAGAGCTGACAGATAGACGGTATCGTCAACGGCGTCAGCGGTGCTCCACTTTTACTTTTACCACCGTTACTTTTCCTTGTTATCATCAGGCCCGGGGTGCATATGTTTGTATTTTGCGGCAAATCAGCCGCCAGATGTGAGAGCAGCACTGATTAGAGCAATGATAGCCGGGCCTGAGCCGTCTGCCGGCGCAAAGTGTTTTCCCCACAGTTTTACTTCATCAGTGCTGTACAGTCAGACAGCTCCCGCTGTTGCCCTATTACCATTATGTTTGAAAGGATGTCTCATTTTCTTCTTAAGTGGCCAATCAGAGTTGCCTGAGAGACGGCTATTTATGTACGTTTGTCCTCCGGATAGGTTCTCCGACAACAAAGCTACAGCTGTGTTGCGGGGAATGTTTGGCAGGTCAAAGTGACACTGATTGATATTGAGTTTAACGGGTGTGTTTATCGAAATGGGGCCGCATTCATCCCTTTGAACGTCGAGGACCTGTCAGCTTCTCTGCAACAAACCCATGTGGATGCTCTAGCACTTACACCCTCTGGTCTTTTCAGGCTTCTTCACCAACACTGCTACTGCTTGTTTACATTTAATTACAAATGTCCTTCCGTGAAAAACAACCTGCAGGTTGAAGCACCAAGACTGGTTCTTGTATGCATATGAAAAAGCACTCAGGAAAATGTTTCTTCTTATTGAATTTGTGAAGGACAATTATGGTTGACCCCATAGCAGATAAACACTTGGTTTAGTGACTACGTTTACATGCAGAGCTTAATCGAGCTAAGCTCATAATTCGGTTTTCTCGTCTCATCGGGCTTCTCTCCTTGTCCCAGTTTACATGCGGCTGAGAAAATCGAATTATTGAAGGGAACCTGTCCTCCTCCCCAACACTAGGGGGCAAAATCAGTCTTCTCAGCGTGATCATTTCATGTTAACCTCTATCGTTGCACAATAACAAAACAAGGGGAGTGTGTTACAACACCGGTGTTATGTCCGTACTGGTCTTCAATTTGGCAAGTTTCCTCACCACCATCAGCGGATTGGTCAGAAATGTATAAACGTAGACAACATATTACTGTTGATTTTACTGGCGAAGCCCACATCTACCACAGCGAATATACTCTTGTAAGTGAGCGCTACGTACAAATGACTTTTTTTTTTTTTTTTTTTTTGTTGTTTTTTAAAGGCCATTAACTAAATTTGCATTGAGCTGGACAGCATTTCACCTGAATAAAAAAACACAGTAAAATATCTCAGCTGTCTCCCTCTGTGAGCTCACAGCGAGCACGTCTTTCTTCAGGTATTAGTAAATGAAGTCGGCATCCAGGTAACATTTTGATGTGGGCTGCCTGAGACCACTGGTTTCCCTCGGCGATCATGTTTTCTTTACTTTTATTAAAATCGCGAGTAACACTTCATGTATGCATGTGATGTGTTATTTGATGACCCACTGATGGTGGCACAGCAGCTGTTTAGTAAGGAAACCAATGGTTATTTGGAGAGCCAGACAACAACGATATATGCTGTTGGAGGGCTACAACAACACCCTGTCGTTGCAAACTCTTTTTGGAGAACACAAATTAACTGAAAAGGTTCTCGGGTTGTGTCCTCAGTTATATACAAACTCATAATAGCGCCACGTGTTAAAGGAACTCGTGTTTTGAAGGTTTTTGTTTTCCGGGGGCACATGCTAGCGCGGGGGTGTGGCACATGCGCTCACGCACTGTCCAGTTAAAATCCAACTATGGCATATACATGGCGGAGAAATTCGAATTCCAATCACATTATCCGAGTGTCTCAGTCGGAGTTCTCCAATTCCAATTCGGAGTTCTCAAACTCCGATTTTAGTCGGACGCGTTTACATGCACTTCAGTTGTCCAGTCATAATCGGACTATAGGCAATAATTCGGTTTTCTTAAGTGCCATGTAAACGTAGTGAGTGGTCGAGAAGATTCAGTAATTAATGGCAGTAAATAAATATAGAAAATCTAAAATTATTATTTAAAACATATGTCCCATTTCTGTTACATCAGTTGCATTTGACAGAACAATTGCTATTTCCTACTGGCCATTGTGCAAGATGGGAACATACCAGCCTGCATCTGGACAGTCATACAGTCAATGCTATTAGTGATAATAAGACCCCTAGAGTTAACGGAGAAAAAACTGCACAAATTGAAATGCCGGTATATCTAATGTTTGGTTTTTTTTCTCAATTCACAGAAAGCTCATAAAAGCTGCATTGTGCCATGTAGTAAAACTACTCCTTTGTTGTTTGTTGTAAAAAAAAAAATAAAATAAACTGGAGGCAATGCAGAGGTGAAATATGCACACACACACACATATATATAATATACATGTATACATATATGTATATATATATATATATATATATATATATATATATATATATATATATATATATATATATATATATATATGTACATATGCACACACACACACACACACAGTACAGTGTGCCTCAGTGCAACTGTTTTGTGTTTTTTTGTTTTTTTTCATTTGGCAGTCTCTCAAATTGTAAATAAGTCTAAAATGTTGTGGATCGAACATAGAGATTTCCCATGTGAGTTGTTTCCTCACTAGTTGGGTATGACTTGCAACTGCAGAAAAAGGAGAGTTGGTAGATGCTACCAGGTTTTCCCCAGGACAATAAAGGCTTGTTAACGCTGGTGAAACATGAAGACAGACTACAAACCGCTTCATTAGAAGTGCAAAGATCTGCACTGAAAGCCTTTCGAAGCATTTGACTGGCCCTGATGAGAGTGAAAATCTGTGCATCGAAGCTCACCCCTGCGCACGTCAAGTTTTGCCCCCTGCACCAGACAGAAGGCTTGTGCAACCACCTTTCAGGTTTCATTTGTTTCATTATTCATTCTTGAAAGAGCTAATCACAATCCCACGGATGTGAAAAGCATTCCATCTGTTGAGTCAAACTCACGGACCTCTTGCATCTTCAGGCTGCATGTGTAAATGTTTTAATTTGTGGGTTTCACAAGTACTTCCACAACTGACAACGAAATACAATTTCTGTAGCAAAGAGCAAAGGGAAAAAAAAATTGCCTTTTGCAACCACCCTGGACGCAAACAGCATTAACACTGTGCCACTTCTTTACCAAGTGTGTAGGAGGACAAATAAACAGCGTGACATAAATTTCCTGCAGCGGTTTCAGCATTCAGAGCTGACTTTTATAGCTTGAAAGTAAGAGGAGCGGCGCTATCAGACTATTGGGCTTTATTACAGTGGGTATAATGGGGCTAGCTGGAGAGTTTTATACGTTTCTGTCTCGCTGAGCGCAATCACATCTCTCCATTCTCCACCAGTGTGATTGTTGCAGCGGCAGGTTGTCTGCGATAGGCTATTGTGCCCACTCTTTGACAAAAAAAAAACTCTTCACCTCAGCCACGACGTTGCCTCTTCTCTCCTCTCCTGCCTCTGCTGATTTTCAGATTTTCTCCTCCCCCCGCTCATCCACCCTCTCGCCTTTTCTCCCCCGTTTGAATAAAGAGCTCTATCTATCAAAGCCAGACCAAGACTCAATCTCTCGCCGACTCTTTGGCCTTCGATCAACTATCTTTGAGAGAACGGCGGCTTATAGAGCCAGGCCATATGCGAGCGCCACCACGATCACCTTTTAGATCTACAGCGGGAAATGTCCCACCCCCACTCCAACCCCGCCCATACACGCCTCATTCTTGACTGTCTATAAAATCAAATTAGTTATCCTGTTGTGAATGAGAGAATCAATGACCTGTCAAACAGACAAGTCATAAAAAAAATTTTTTTTTTTTTCTTTAAAAGACCTATCAGCGCAATATAATCTGCAAATGTAAGTATTCACATGAATAGCAAATATGAAGGAACACAACCTTGTGGTACTCTGGATGTATCTGCTCCCAATTCATGCTTCCCTTTCCAACTCAGTGCTGTGTGTCCACCGTGTGAGGGCATGATTAACTTCCACAAGATTTGCCCAAGCAACGTTACACCTACTGGCTATATACTCTGACTTTATTAGCTTAACCTTGCAACCTTGCTTGTGTGTGTCACAAGATGACTAGTATCGTGACAGCTCTGTGAACACACACACACACACACACACACACACACACACACACACACACACACACACACACAGAGTTTCAAGGTTGGACACGTTGTCCATTCAGAGATACTATTCTGCAAACCTTTTAATGTAACCAGTGATTGTTGGAGTGACTATTGCCTTTTTAATGGTAGCCAACCAATCTGCTCATTCTACTCTGACCCCTGACATCATCAAGGCATTAATGTCCACACAGCTGCTGTTCAATGGATAGTTTCCCTTTGAACCCCTAGAGATGGTGGTTCCACTGTGTAAATCTCTGTAAATCAGCATTTTGTGAACTATTTAGACGACTTTGTGTGGTACCTCAACCATGCCGTGTTCAAAGTTACTGAAGTCATTAAGTCCCCTTTCTTCCTGTAAACAACGGAAAGTCATCTGTACCACATCTACCTAAAATGATTGTTGCTGCCATGTAATTGAATCATCAGCAATATGTGCTCACAAGCAATTGAAGATTTAATCGGATAATATGGCTAGTGATTCTACATAGCAACGTTATTAAGTAGCTTCAGTCTAAATATATCTGATTAAAGAGGATTTCATGGCATCACAACTTGCAGAATTTTATTGCGATGTTTCGGCCCTAGACCTTTGTTGCTTTGACAAAGGTCTAGGACTGAAACGTCACAATAAAAGTTAGTTAGTTTGGACTTGATTGTCACCCTCCAATGCACCGGCCGTGGGAATAGATGTGTGAGGATTTCTGCCTTTTTTATGACATGACATTGTACACGCAAGCCACGATAAACTCACTGTCTGTTTATGCGATAGAATATTCAGTGCATTCGGAAATCAAATGGCATCTATCTGAGTTTGAGACATTGCATACAATTTACAGTCAACTGCATCTTCAAAATTACTACCCTAAGCAGTGGGCCATTGGGGTTAAAGAGGTTAAAAGCAGTCATGCTAAATGTGATAAGTAGCCTCCAATTGGTGAGGCAAGCTGTGAAACTGAAAATAGGCAACGAAGTTAACAAAAACCTTAAAAGGCCTTAAAAGATTATGCCCACTTGAATTAACTTGCCTTTAATTAGGTTAGCGCAGGTATGAAGGTCAAGCCATTAGGATAGCAGTATTTTTTTCTGAGCAAATAATACAATTAATCTTGGCTGCAGTAAAGGACACCAACAACTTCCCCACTTGCCATGTGTTGTCCTCTTATCTGCAAGATGGGATGATTGGCTGCAAAAGAGAGGGAGGGAGCGATATTGTGGTATGGAGTTTTAAGCCGGGTAAGGCTCAGTGGTTTGCCCCAGTCCCCTCTTCACACTGCAGGCCTGACTGCAGCTCAATATGGTAAGAACTTAATGCCACCAGGGACCCAGCCCATTTGAATGCTCAGGCTTCCTTTATCACAGGCACAAGTGGTGCAGAAAAATTGCTCGGGATTAATTCCGAAGGCCTTGCAAATACACACAGCTGGGATCAGTGCTTGCAGCCTTCTTGGAGGTGGCACTCTTAAAAAAAAAAAAAAAAAAAAAGGAAAAAAGTGGGGTTTTTTTGGGATGCTTTTATAAACGGTGGGACGGGCCTTTCCATTGAAGCTTTGCCTTTTGTGGGGCTGAAGGGGGGGGGGTCCCCGATTTTACTAATACAACTTAAAATTGTGTTATAGGACATAATAGCATACATGTACAAAGTGATAAGGGAATTATGGCGTTTTTCGGCACTCCCCCAAACCCAAGCTTCAGCTGAGGTTCCCATATGTAAAGAGTTTTATCACTTTGTTGCCTGTGAATTCCGCTGTGCTAGAATGTATAACCTCCAAACACAGCGCTGGGCAGGATTTGTGTGAGTGAGATAGGATGGAGTGTAGTTGTGAGGTTTTTCTCTTGCCACTACTGTATTTCCTTGACTTAGTCCGATAGGCACCCGGTCATTCCTGGACGCAAACACAGACTAGCGAGTGCTCAGAGTAAAATTTCCCCTGACGACCAGCTCTGGGCATCATTTGAGACGTTTACAGCCACAAATGAACAACGCAACAATGTTATTGACCGCTCTTATATTTAAAGCATCTCTTAATTTATTAAGCACAGCGAGGGAGGGGTGAAACAATTATATGAGGCATTTTAGTAATTGGTCCACACACAGGAAAAAGCAATGAACGGTAACTGCAAAAGGAGATAATGCTTTTCTTTGTTCTTTTGTTTAAACAAGTTATAGGATAGAAATGAGCCGTTTATGGGAATAAGGTCATTTCTATCCTATACCTTCTCTAAACAAAAGGGGAAAAAAAGAAAAGCACAATTACATTAATATCATTTTGTTATAAACCTACAAAAGGGGACATTAAGTAGCACAAATGACAGCCAAAAGGGAACATGGTAATAAACTAGTCACCCTGTAATTTAAGAAAATAACGTCTCAAGTCAATCATTTAAACATGTGTGGAAGTCAAAATATGCTTTAAATAACACAAGCGCTGGAAGTTCAGAGCACAGAGAATGCACTGCTCAGAATTGCATGCAGACAAATAATTGGTCAAATATAAGTGGTTGGAATATTTGCAGAGATTTCAAAAGGTTATTGCGTAGGCACATGGCACAAATTCAGGGGGAAATCTCTGAAGAAAGAGCAGTGCGGAAACTAGTTGCTATATAAAAGCATGTAAAGAGAATGTAACCACAGAGAAGGTTTCTTAAAAATATTTATTTTTGTGTTTTGGTTTGGGGTTTTTTTTGTTTGTTTTTGGAGGTAAGCGTTTCTCATAATGTATGCAGGTAGACCTTAGAGTGATTTGTCATGAGTGAATGAGTAATACTTCCGATCTGTGTATAGAGTGTGTGTGTGTGTGTGTGAGAGAGAGAGCGTGCTTGCGCGCTAAAATCAAATGTAATTTTAAGCATTTTTCCTTATAATGTACATGTAAAACCTGATGGTGATCAGAAATGTCCTGTTTTCCAGCAAGAATAGACCAAGACACAAAACAATGAACGGCGTAAAAATAAAAACTCATTTAAAAATACCATTGAGAAAGGTACTCCACAACTGTTGAAATAATAGCTTTAGAACATGTGAAACAAAATCAAACAGCCTCATCTCCCATTTCTTTGTCTTCCCTGTGTCGAGGCTCTTCTCACACGTCCCCAAAAGAAAGCACACACACACACACACACTCGGTCACATACGTGCACACAATGACTGGCTGGCTGGCTGCTCCTGCAGCCTAAAGGTGAAACGCTAGTAGGACACACTGTCTCCCATCTACTGGAGTGCACTTTGAGCACCAGTCCACACCAGACGGCCAAAGCTATCACAAAACTAGTCAGCGTGATTTGCGCGCGCGCACACACACTTCAATAAATACAGGCAATCATTACCTCCCCCACAGCTTTCTGTTACACACACACATGCACACACACAAACACACAGTGAGCAATCAGCATGGGCATTCCCCTTCTCTTAATACTGATGACACCGTTTCCATTTCCGTGGAGACAGCGCTCTGTGGTTGTGGCGATATGGATTCTTATGGGCGACACAGTCCATCGGCCAGCGGCATGCTCCCAGCCACATAGCTTTGTTTATGTGAAAAAGCATATCAAAGTGAATTACTATTGAGAGTGAGCTAAATCAAATATGTGGTGTGAGAGGAGAAAAGGGGGGCATCAAGTTTCCCATTTCAGAGTCGTTTGGCCTTGAATGTTTTTTTTTTTTTAAAAGCTGTTAATAAAGAGTGCTTTTTATGATGTAATAGGGACGCCCGAGACGTCCCGGGCTCAGGTCCCCTGAGGTGAAAGATATGAAAGTGGACAGACTCACTTACCATCGAGGACAACATAATTTCACTCAACTCCACCAAACCATGTTACGTGATAAAAGGTCATGTTCATGTATGCATTGTATTTGTCGCCCGGGCCTGCTGGCTGTTGCTGTGTACAAATAGGGAGGAAGCAGCTCGGACTACGCAGCTCATTTTGGTTCTCTGAAAACAACAAATATGAAAGGAAACTTCACAAAGGGGACTATTACACTGTTGTGAATCCTACCGAATCTAGAAAAGGGCTGAAGTTTAATGTTCTGCACACAGCAATCTGAAATCAAACCAAGCTTTACACTGTACTATACGAGCAACACAGTTTTACGTTTTAAAACATTTTGACTCCTTAAGTACTAAAGTAAAATCAACGAAAAAACATAACTTTCTTTACATCACAATAGGGGTACATTTGTTCTGTATTTTTGAAATAATTTCTTTATTAGACAAGTAAGTAATAAACTTTACTTTAGGTTTAGCCTGAATCATTTTTTTCTGAAACACTATCTCAGTAACATGCTGTTTTAGGGAAACATGAATGCGCATGCAATGTGACAACGTTTCATTTTGGCAATTTGGACATTTCAGCTTTCAATATCGACGGTCTTTTTTATTGGCCTGTACAAAGTCTTCTGTATTGAGGAATCAACTTAATATTTCACAATTTATAAACTGAACTACACTGTCTGCGCGCAGTACTACTTGTTAGCATCTCTGTATTGGGCCAGTGCATCCAGAGTCAAGGTTTTACAGTTTGATATAATACATTTCTGTAATTAGTTGCGTGTTTGTAGTGGAAATACCTCTCCTCAGCACCTGAGCTGGGAGGAAGGTGTTGCCAGCGTATCCATGACACAGAAAGTGCTAGTTTTCAATAGTGGGGACGTCATTCTATAGCGTCTGTCTCTGAATGGGCTCAAGGCTGTGTGAGCCTCAGCTCAGACAAACATATGTGTGGAGACTGAGCCCATACGAATCATCCCCACGGTGCAGGCCAGAGTTCACCAGGCATCTCTGAATGCTTGTTCATGTATCTGCAAATCTATTCAAGAAAAAAATAAAACCCTGTGGTAAGATGCCGGTGACATTATTACAATGTGTGGGCACAGGCCATTTACTACCATAGCAGCTCAATATATATCAATATAATTATATTATGGGATATCTTCATGGTCTCTTATAGTTCAGCTGCGTGCATAAAGTAGTGAAAAACATTGAATGGGACACAATGGCTCGAAATGTGTAAGGCTGTCTCCGCATCTACGCCGCATAACCCAAAGAGCAGGAAATGAAGTACCAAACAAAATAGTGGCCCAAGAATTCGCGGTCATCATTCACATAAACACATCTTTTCCCCTTTATTTCCAATAGGGTCGCAACCCACCACCTTGCCGCCACACAACCCTGTAAAGGTTTGTGCAGCAGCAGATTTGGAGTGAGTGTAGCCAAACAAACAGCGGAGTTTACAGACGAAGTCAAGTTTAATTTGCATTTATCTTAAAATGAAAATGGTTTCAAAACACACCCTTGTAACATAATCTCAGAATTGTCCCGCATAGCGCCACAATCAGCACCTCTTGTGCATCCCACTGGGTTTAACCAATTCGCTGATTACGTCAATTATAGCAGAGGCAAGCATAGCAGAACATCACCTAAAAAGACTATGCCTGAAAAAGTTTTTGTGGCCGCAAAGTGACTAATCGAGCTGTATGATGATAGCAGAATATATCATGCCATTCATTTCCTTAGAGACACATACCTGTACATACACATACAGATATATACATACTGTCACAGTCTGGAAACTCTGTTCCCCACTTAGTTCCAACCCACCCCATCAAAGCGACTACATTCCGCTTGCCTGCTTTCATCTGACTGGCTATGTATAAAGACTACCGCTCGCCACACGTTCTCTGCCAGATTGTTCTTTACCTTTCCGAATGCAAGACTCACTAACCGGCAATATTTCGAGAGTAACTTCCTGTTGTCAATCGCGTCAAGCTGGGCAGGAAGTCACTCTAAGAAACACGATAGGATCTGGTTAATTTTTAAAATATAAGCAATTTTCAAAATAAAATACCGCGATTGACAAATGCAATCATATTTGTATGTAATATTTGTCAGTATCTAGTATCAGAGTGTGAGAGAGATGAAACAAACAAGCACACACACGACGAAGGGGCGCACAGGGAAATCGCCAATCTCGCACGCAAGTACTTTAGCAACACCTGCCACATCTGTACCGTGGAGAGATTATTCTCACTGTCTGGACATGTTGTCCAGAGGAAGAGCAACTGGTTCAGTGCAAAATAAAAATATGAAACAAGTTTATTTTTAAGTTCATATAGAGCAGGGTAAACAATTTGCAATTTGTGATTAGTCAGACAACTCAGGACACTAATGTGATTAATCGAGATTAAAATTTTTAATTAACTGACAGCCCTTCTATACATATATACACATATATATATATACATGTATCTACACACACACACACACACATATACAGTATATATATACACACACACACACATATATATATGTATATATATATATACATATACATATATATATATATATATATATATATATATATATATATATATATATATATATACATATATATATATACATACTGAGCAAGTAGGCTCAAGTGCAGCCACACCGAAGCTATGTTGTCTTTCAGCCTAGCCTATTACATCTCCTATCTGCCAACCGTCCCTTAAAAACAGAATTGTTCCATTTTTGACAATGAAATAGTAACAGGATGGGGTTTGTCCCATATATTTTAGTTGTCTTGAAGGTTTGTGTTCAAAGCCATAATCTATGTCACTGAAGGCAATACCATTGCGTTGCATTGAAGCTACACCACCACCCCGGTCTGCTTATACAGATAGGGGTGGTTCCTCTTTTCAAGAAGGGGGACCAGAGGGTGTGCTCTAATTATAGAGCGATAGAGCGATCTCACTCCTCAGCCTCCCCGGTATAGTCTACTCCAGGGTGCTGGGGAGGAGGATACGGTCAAGAGTCAAATCTCGGATTCAAGAGGAACAATGCAGTTTCCGTTCGGGTCGCGGAACACTGGACCTGCTCCACACACTCCGCCGGGCTCTCAAGGGTTCATGGGAGTTTGCCCAAACAGTCCACATGTGTTTCGTGGATCTGGAGAAGGCGTTGTGAGGTTGCTTCAGGAGTATGGGGTCGGGGGGCCTCTGTTCAGGACCGTTTGGTCCCTGTATGACCAGAGCAGGAGTCTGGTTTGCAATGCCGCCAGTAAGTTAGACTTGTACCCAGTGCCTTTTGGACTCCGGCAGGGCTGCCCTTTGTCACCGGTTCTGTGGGCTGGTGGGGGTCCGGTTTTGGGAACCACATGATTTTGTCTCTGCTTTTTGCAGACGATGTGGTAATGTTGGCTTCATCGAGCCAGGACCTCCAATGTGCGCTGGGGCAGTTTGCAGCTACTTGTGAAGCAGCTGGGATGAGAATCAGCCCTTCCAAGTCCAAGGTCATGGTTCTCGACCAGAAAAAGGTGGCTTGCTCTCTCTGAGGTGGTGGAGAGACCCTACCTCAGGTGGAGGAGTTCAAATATCTCAGGGTCTTGTTCACGAGTGAGGGAAAGATGGAGCATGAGATAGGCGGATCCGTGCGGTGTCTTCAGTGATGCGGTCGCTGTATCAACCTGTCGTGGGAAAGAAGGAGCTAAGCCGAAAGGCAAAGATTTAAAGGTCGATCTACGTTCCTACCTCCTCCTCATGAGCTTTGGGTGATGACCGAAAGAGCGAGATCACGGGGATATAAGCGGCCGAAATGAGTTTCCTCCGTAGGGTGACTCGGCGCACCCTTAGGGACAGGTTGAGGAGCTCAGTTACATGGGAGGAGCTTCGAGTAGAGCAGCTGCTCCTTCGCATCAAGAGAAGCCAGTTGAGGTGTCTCGCGCATCTGTTACGGATGCCTCCTGGACACCTCCCTGGAGAGGTGTTCCAGGCATGTCCTACTGGGAGGAGACCCAGGTAAAACCCAGAACATGCTGGAGGGACTACATCTCTTGGCTGGCCTGGGAACTCCTTGGGGTCCCACCGAATGAGCTGGAGGGGGTTACTAGGGCCAGGGAAGTCTGGACATCTCTGCTGAGACTGTTGCTCCAACTCCAGTTAAGCGGTAGAAGATGGGTGGATGGAGTAAAACTTTTTGTCCCCAAAAAATGTCCCAGGTAGTAATTGTCCTCTGGTGCTGAGACTGGGTCAGAAACGCCAAAACATTGAAACGCGTCAAACAACCCAGCTAGCGACCCGGGTTGAAATCAGCTCTGCTCCAATCAGCTTGCAGTCGGAAAGGGAGACCCCTGTAAACATTACATCTTTTACCTGCTGCACGTGATGACATTGAGCGTTACGTGCGCTACTTCATAATGTTGCACCAGCCACTGCGTATATCACGTACCGAAGCAAAGATCAGCTGCTCTTCGCGGAACGATTCTACAGTCAAAAGTGTCCAACAACAAAGAACACTGGACTCGCTTCCATGTTGCTCTCCATTGTTTACTTCCCTGAATTCTGTCGCACTTCATCTACGCAATCTCAGCACAATGATGTCAGCAGACACACAGCGGTGAAAGTGGAGGCTGTGCAGCTTTCCATCAGGTGTCAGAACCCGCTGGTTTTGGTCCGTGGGAAAGGGGCCAAATGCTGATTGATAGAGAGTCAACTCACAATCAAAAAACACAGTGTCAACCCCCTAATTTCAGTGGGAAAGGGACTTTAGAGGCCACTTTGAGGTAGGAGAGATCTAAAGGTACGAGGAAGGGCTTAGACACAGTGCTCCTCATAAGCCCAACAGATAAACTATAATGTACAAACTTCTACCTTTGCCAGCACAGTTTACTGGCCTTCCTCCAGGAACAGACAATACAGTTTTTTCCATACACAATGCACAGTTAAGTGCAGATGGCAGAGTAAATGGAAACTGCTGTTTGTTTCCTACACTGCCACTCCTGACTCTTGTCGATTTCAAACACCACCACCTCCCTCTTACCCCCACCACCCCCCACCACAGCCCATAGGCGGGGTGGGGGTTGAGGGTGCCATTAGCTCATGATACACAATCCTCCCCAACTGGCGGGAAATTACTGTCAGCGGGGCAGCCCACCGCCATGCGAAGCACAAAACAATGGATGGGACTCAACCAAATTAAAGCACCATAAATCATGGGGTGTTTAACTACGCAGCGCATGTGAACATGAGGGTGGTGTGATGGAGGAAGATGTAACGCAGATGGAGAGGAGTCACAGTGTGAGGAGGGGTGTGTGTGTGTGTGTGTGTTGGGGAGTCCTAATGACAGATTGATATACGCATATCAGCAGCGAATGAGATGGGAGGCTTATTCTTGTTTCCTTAAGGGAGGTGGGATTATTGTGTATCGCTAGACACCAGAGCGAGACGCTACAGGTGCAGCAGATCCACTGCTTGGAGCCTCGGGTGGAGGGAAATGCTCTGTGCGCAAACCTGGCTAAAAAAATATGACGAGCGAACGCATCATGCTAATCAGTGCATGTCATTTGTTTTGATCTGTATTCTGCACGTTGGATTAGAAAAAAAACTGAAATCATTGTACAATATAGTGGTCACTGAAACTTACACCCTATATATTGTGGTAGCTACTTTCACGAAACAGCCTCCTGTATTGTGATGCGATGAGCAACTGTTTCTTCTAACTCAGAGGTCAGTGCTCAGATGACCCTGAATCCAGAGACCTCAAATAAGACAACAAACTCAGAATAACTGCTTTTAGGCACTCAGTCTACATTTAGTACTACCTAACGTTCTTCAGATAAAACAGATTGGAGCAGGAACAGGAGCAACGATCTGTGAGTCAGTGGAGTGGTTATGTGAGGCTAGCTAGCACTAGCACTGGATGACACTAGTGTGGAAGCATGTGTGTTTAAACCGTCTAAATAACAACAGCCCGCTAATGACCCTTGGAAATATTAATGTAAAGCCATGATCTATAAATAACATTCTTGTAGTGCGACATTAATTAAAATCATTCAACAACACATTTTTATTAGTAATTCAATAAACAATTTCTTGACTGCACAGGAAGTCAAGAATTGTTTACAACTGTAATCAATTGACTTCCATGATGATTAACTCTAAAGGCAGTTATTGACAATTGGCCATTAGTCTACTAGAGCTACTTTGTGCTTTTCATGTTTTTTACCCCCAAGTACTAATATTTAATTTTAGAAAATCTAGAATCCTAATTTATTTTCATCTACCCAACAATTAAGTGAAAGTGTTATTTCTGTGTTATTGGTGAAATATTGGAATATTCTACAAATTGTTCTGTTGAGGCTTTTCAAACACATTACAAGCCATTAATAAGCCTTTTCTTTTTTCATTTTATAGGACACAAGTGGGGTATACATTCCAATTGTGTTCAAAATTCCTACGAGGACCATAAACGTACCCAATGCAAACAATAGAAATGCTCAGCGCTAAAGCGTACTGTACGTGTCTCTAAATAGACATTGTGGCAAATCTGTGGTGAATCAGGAAGAGATTGGTCCAAGTTAGTGCCACCAAAGAAAAAGCTTTGATGGTCTCTAAATGTTTATCGTAACTGCCGTGGTCACAGTCATTCCAGATAAAATTGAAATCGTCGATGAACTTCAGCCTCTGTCTCCTTTTTTTTTCCAGCTCCAGTAATTGAACTGCGAGTCACGGTGCTGCGCAGCTCAGACACAACATTTTGATAGGAAGGACGGAGACATTTTTTGTATCATTTTTCAAGGGCATTGCAGTGCTTTTACAGAGGTCCTCATGGATTTTCAATCAGCACTAACAGCAGTATTTGGTGACGACTACTCAGGAGAGCAGCTCTCACAATGACATTTGACTTGTGGTTCAAAAGGCCGCGGAGTCATTTAGACTTTTCATCGTTTTTTCCCCCCCCTCATCATGACTGAATGTAACGTTTCAGACAGAATGGAAGCCTCTTTGTGGGTCACGTCAAACAAGCAGTCGCGACAATGACTTCTCGTTACTCAAAAGCCATTTGAAGCAGTCCCAAAATTACAGAAGATCTTACAATGGATTGTACCTGGAATTCGTTTTTTTTGGGGGGGGGGGGTTGTTTGTTTGGTTGGTCGGTTGGTTGGTTGGTTGGTTGGTTGGTTTTTTTTTCCCAAATCAAAAAGGACAGTTCAAACCATTTCTCTGGGAGGAGGAAGGGGACAATTTTGCGGACTGAATAGTTGTTCTGAATGGCTTTGAACTGGAATAGTTGGCACATATGACAAGGTCTTCGAGGTCCAAACAGTGTTGTGCAATCACTGCAACTGCACGATTTAGGCACACTTCTTGCTTGCATTTTGCAAATGCTACGTCTCACTGACAACCAATTAAAAAACCTCAAAACTTCACCATCAAAATCATACAAAATGAGCCATAAAGCAGAATGAAAATCGAATCTAGTATTAGCTTATACTGTTGAATTATGCTTATACTGTTGAATCTAATCCTATTACAATTTTATTTAAGTGATGTCAAATCAGGTGAAAGAAAAAAAAATAACATGATTATACAGTTTTGCACAAACCACAATTTCTGTTTGCCCCTAATTTTAACAAAATACAAGATTGGATTAAAAACTGTGCTAATGGTTCTTAAAATTACACAAGACAACATGCAATAGGTTTTTAACAAAGTTGGCAGACGTTGATGCTTTTTGGTTTCAACGCTTGGTATCTATAAAATTTCAGATTTTTTTTTTTTACTGGACCTTCTCGATGCTATACCAGCAGGACACAAAGCTGTCACATACTGTACATTCACCCTGTCTCACAAAACTCTCACGAGTCCAGAACTACATCAGGTACGCATTCCATCTCCTCAACTGTTCCCATTACATTGTTAGAGAATTGAAGCAACCTTGAAGATTCTATACAGGTTTCAGTGCGTATGGGCGATTTAAAGGTGCATTCATGTTCATTTTGCGTTGTCTGTGGACCTCTACAAGTTATGCACTGTTTGAGTATCTGAATTGGATCGAAGTGGATTTTACCATGAGCTAGTGAATCATACAGCATCTTAAGGAGGTCAGAACAGTATGATACATAGTTCACTTAAACATCAGGGGACTAATTTCAGCTGCAGATCCCATTGAAGAGCCATCTTTACAGCAAATGCCTGTTTGCATGCTACATTTAATACTGTTTTCGTACCCGCGCTGTTTTGTTTTACACCAAAGAATAAAAAAAAAAAAAATGGGACTTGACAGGGTGAGAAAGGAAGGTGTGCAGTTCACGCAAGCATTGGTGTTCTCACCTCCAAAGGCAGAAAAGGGCGCTGGTTCTGCCAGGGCACCAGACATGAGCCTGTCATTGGGTCACACATAAATCAGCCTGTGACTGTTAAATCAATGGTGCTGATTGTCACACAATAGGCAGCAGGTGAATTCTTTCACAGCCTTTATGTTACAGGGTCCACAGCAATCCCGCAAACAGGATTGGAGGACGCAGCACTGGAAGAGCCTTATCAGCACAGTCTCAAGGAACACAAGATGCGTAACAATTTAAAGTTTTGAATGTTGTGGGGGGCCACTTTAAGAGTTCCGTTCCTCACTTTCTCCAAACATCAGTTCTTCAATGACAAGCAGTAGAAGGGGAGGGAGGGGGAAGTCAAACACGAGCAGCAAAGTCGTTATGCATAGGAGCTGACAGTCGGATCAGCCAGCTGTATTTCTTGTGTTTCGCATGCAGATGGAGTTTGTGAAGGCGCCCACTGCAGCGTATCGCAGGGCGAGCTGCCTGCAGCATGATCGCAGCTCCATCTAGTGTCACACACCGAGAAGTCAGACACGTTGCCAGGCGGTACATTCAGCAGCTGGACCGGCAGTCAGCCTACAGTGAGACAATGATTTTCCGATCAGTCATCCGATCTCTGTGTTTTATTATTTTTTTCGTTATCATTATTGTCACTGGGGACCATTAACAGAGGGGATGCATACAATCTGGGGGGGGGTACAAAACTAGGCATTGAAACTAAAGTTAGGTGCGAGATATTTTTTAGAGTTTTAGGTCCAAAGTTGGTGTCATAGAAACGTAAAAACTTTTATTTTAAAGTCGTAGCAGTTTACACCAGTAACGACAAAGAAATTAAACTACAGAGCAAAAGTATATTTTTAAATTTACCAACCAAAAGACAATCACAGTTTCAGACTTCAGCCATGAAAAATATCCCCATGTGTAGCCAATTATATTAAAGACTAAAGGCCTTACATATGTATATATATATATGACATATATATATATATACATATATAAACAAATACACACATATACACATGTATGTTACATTTTTATGTAAATAGTATAGAGTCATTTATAATAATATTTGTTTATTATTCTGACTTAAATGGATGTAGTCTTATATGACAAAGTTTAAAGAATGAACTGAATGAAGAAGATCATGAGGGAGACCGGCCACTAAAAGCGAGTGATGCTGGCATCCTCAAGAGCAGGGTGAAAGGTTGTTACAAACATGCACAAAGAGGCCAGGAGGCAAATCAGGACTGGCTAAACAGTCAAACCATAATGTAAAAGTGTCATTTATTCCATTTATTTTAAAAAAAGGGGAGAACTGTACATGAGGCATTATTTGCCTTGTTAGTATTCATCTGCAAGTCCCTGGCCCGATTTTAACGGGCAACCTAAACTGTTAAATGTGTTAAAACAAGTTGTTGTTACTTAATTGTTATTAATGGTGCATCAGAGAAACTCTTCGGGCCTTATAGCTACTTATATCTGCAATGACTTCATACATTTTACATTGCTGGGCATGTGTAGGGAGACAGAAAGAAATGACTTTAATCCTTCATTTTCCCAAAAAAACAACCTAGAACCTAGAATGTGCAGATATGTTCAATGCAACTGCGAGCAAAAGAAAATGTGAAAATGTAATTTCAAAAAAAAAATGTTTTATTCAGCATCGACTGTAAATCGCTTCGTAAAACAAACTTCATGGCAGCGAGCTGGCATCAGACGAATGACCCCGTCACCTTTTGTTTCCATCCTGGGCTTTGAAATCCGCTGAGGGGCCCCGCAGCCGAGCGTATCAGACAGCCACATGCTGCCTATCAGTGAGCCGCCACGCCGACCGCCGCAGATCCCGCCTATAGTGCCTACACCTCCTGCCCCCACCGGCTTCAACCCTCCCCTCCCCCTCCTCCTGCTGCACGTCTTAGCTCGCCCGCCGCCGCCGCCGCCACTGCTGCCGCCACCGCCGCCGTTGCACCAAGAGGGGAATTTACATTTTAATAGGCAGAGCTGCAAAATGAGGGTATGTGCTCAGGCAAGCAGCAGGAAACGCACCCAGCTGCACAAGTTTCCAATGAACCCTCCAGACAATTCCTGAGCAAGTGAAAATGATATTTTTTTTGGTGGGGGAGCTCACTCTCTGCGAGCGCAGCCCAGCATATGCATAATACGCGCACATGCATATTTTTTTCGGCAAAAAAAATAAAATAAAATAACAAACCGGGGATCTCCAAGATGAGATTTTTCCTTGCGCTCTCCCCGGGCCGCGCATCTGAGGCGATAAAGTGGGATTGTGAGGTTCTCCGCGGCTGACCTTCAGAGCCCCTCACCCAACCCATCCCCCCCCCCCCTCCCCCCCAACCTGAGAGCGCGGGGACGATGGAGAGCGAGCGAAGGACGAGGGGCCTGGCTGCCGGCCGGTGTGATCACAGAGCATGACGGTTCCATCACAGCTGTCATTAGGCACCAAACAAAAGGCACATCAAGAGCGGGACAGAGAGGAGGAAGAGGCGGAGACGGGGGGGAGGGGTAGAGGTGTGGGGTTGGTCCTCCTCGTCACTCCCGTTCCATCACGGGGTCTCTTCTTGATGAAGTGTCGGCCCCCGGAGCACAGCAGGGGAGAGGTCAGCACGAGTGCAGCGGCGCGGCTTCAGATGGGGGGGAGGGGGGGGGCAGATTCAGGTGGAGTTTGGCAGGGGAGACGTTCAATAGCGACCGGGCCCGCGTTTCTGTCCACTTCGACCGCATTGTATTGTCATCCCCCCCCGCACCCCTCTCCCCTCACTTTCTCATCCATTTTATTGATTTCTAGTGGCCTGAAAAACAGCAGCGAGTGGCCGCAACGGCTTCAAGCAAAGCAAAGTGGAGGCATCACAGACGCTGCGTTTGTCCGGACAAACTGGGATCTCGAAAAAAACAGAGGAAGGTGCCATGTCTCTGTTGGCGAACAAAAACCTTAAATTACATAAATTACATAGAGAAATAAAATGAGGAAGACAAACGGGGGGGGGAAAGAGAATGTCCTAGCACTGCTCAGTACCTAAAGCAATCCATGAATAAAATGTCTTCAGTTTAGTATTTTGTTTGTTTGTTTGTTTGTTTTTTTAAATGGTCAAGATCATAAATAGCGTGAATGACCAGGGGCAGCTGCTTTCAGTCAGTCAGCAGGAGAAAAAGAACAGTCACCCCACTGTTTACGTCTCAACCTTGGCACTTACAGCAGAAGCTGAAGGCCCCGATATCCGTGTCATGTCTGACATTTTCTTCTAATTAAATAATAACCTCCAAAGTGCTTTTGAAGTAATTCTAGACTGCACCAATGTAATAAGATCAACAAGAACTTGACAACTTTCCAGTGTCAGAGGCCACATAAATCTAATAGACACATCTGACCAGAAGGAGTAATTACAATTATTGTCCAGTGCAAATATTATGCTATTTTTTTTTTATTTTTTTTTTAGATGCGGTAACTTTACTGAATGGCAATAGTCCTTGAACTTGTGTCTCGTCGTCAAGTTGAATTGTAACACGGGGTTAGTTTTGAGTTTGATTATCGTCTCGGACCACTTCCTCAGATACACAATTGCTGTCATTTGCAATTTAGCAAAGCGTAAGAGATTCGTCGGCAGAAAGATTATGTGTCAAAAATCCCATTTAACTGTATGAAAGTACAGTACAAGCATTCAAACATTTTAGAGTTTGTGGGTCAGACAACAGAAACTTGCAAACGCTGTCAATTTCATGCATCCGTGTCCAACCTTTAAACAGCCAGTAAGACGTCATTCTCTGTAACACATGCATGCATGCCATTTGTATGTGCAAAATACATTAGCCTGAAAAGCTTTGCATCTGAAGAATACAAATATACTGTATACTGAAATCTGACTTCTTCCTTATTAATAAGAAATCGTACACCAAGATTCCTCTAAATACAGATGCAATTCCATTTTATTCTGAGACAACATAAAAACTTGTTAAAAAAAAAAAATAAAAAAAACAATTTAAAATGAGTTAATTAATTAATTACAGCATTGTTATGGGTGCGTAACTCCTCTCAGGGCAAAAATATAAATGACTTGTAGCTCAGACTGCTCATCCACCGACACGATCTTCCAGTTAAATTAAAAGACATTCAGGGGGTTGCAACCTCGGCTCCAGCACCCACCTCACCCCCGTTTGATCTTTCACAGCATCTGTTATTCCAGAGTGTGAGGCAACACAATGCGCCACAGCTTCGGGCATCGCAATCAAAACCAGGGGGCCCCTCCCCGCTCTAATTAATAACTATTGAACACGCCAACAACAATCAACACTCATTAAATTGTGCGCTTGTTGACAAGGGTACAAGCCTTATCAAAAGACAAGAGGGCGTGCGTGCGTTTGTGTGTCCGTGTGTGCGCGCGGGAGGGGTGTCGTTGTTTAAAGGCCTCGGTTTTCTATAATAAGTTAACGAAGTGCCTCGAGCCACAGCTTTAATTCAGAAAGCTGCCGGAGCTGTTGTCGCCCTGCGACACCGACTGTTGGCAGAGGGAAGCGGGACAGATCTCACAGCTGCACCGAGACGAAATACTCAATACGCGCGTGCGTGCGTGCGTGCGTGCGTGGAGTATTTGATCGTCTGATCACTCGGTTAAACAGATACCGTCGTCGCTACTTACATGGCGCAGGCTGAACAGGAAGTATGTGGCGATGTGGCTTTGCTTCCGTCATGCTCTTCGTCTTCCATAAATAGCGTTGAATTTGGCTTAACAAAACCTGACCACAGCAACAACAAAAAAAAAAATCCAAACAGCTGAACATTTTTGGGAAATGCTTCTTAAGTAGATGAACGTGATTTTTTTTTTAATCCCTTCATTACAACACGTGTCGCAAAGTGTCACATTATCAAATATAAAGCATTTACTACAACAACAACACAGTGCGGTAGAATTAAATACATTTATTTTCTTTAAGCTTATTAAGAGTCAGTTGATTTCAAGGTTGCCAGTGAAACAGAAATAATTAACAACACATGGAAGGGTAAAATGTACATACACAAGAGTTTGATCCGTTGCACTCTTCCACTGATGTAAGGGGAACCTCAACTGGCCTCGACATTTATTGGAAAAATTGATTATGAACATGACACAGAAAAGCCTGTAGTCTGCTGCTGCTGCTGCAGTTAGAATGGCCCACATTCAACATGGTCACAGTCTGCTGGGCACTCCTTGCTTTAAAAAAAAAAAAAAAAAAAAAAAGCAGCTCAGTCCGTTCCAGCAAGACAGTTCAAGGACTTCACGAAAGCAGAAGGCCACCAACGTTGCAGGGGCAGGAATAAAGTAAACAGGCGTGGGTGTGCAGTGGAGGTGAGGAAGAACAGAGGCACATGCACTCACCAGAGTTTAACGCTCTGGGACTCTGAAAGAGTCAGCGAGGTGTTTGAAAGGACACTTGTTGTCCTAGGTGTCCAAGGAGGTTGTCAGAGGTCAGGAGCGGCGCTACACAAAGCTTCTGCTAGCTCACCTCGAGCCGGCAGAGCAGCATTTTACAGTTTCCACTCGTGACCTGAAGACGATTTCACTGATCTTCAAGGGAATGAAGCCTTAAGTTTCATTTTTAGATACAGGGGCAGTAGACAAAAGCTGCATGGTTTGGGTTTCCATAAATGATCAATCCTTTGGGTTAGGGGTTTTGGTTAGGGTGGTGCAGTGGTTAGCATTGTCACCGTACAGCAGTGCTTCTCAACACAAACACTTGTCACTGGTTTACTGAAGTAGCATTCACAAAGCAGGATGATTGTTGACAGTATTTGCCACGTTCTCACGGCTTACCGCTGTGATTGGGGTTTACTGTCTGTAAGTGGCACCTTCATTTATTTGGCTTCTTTTTTAGACAGAGTAAACACAGCCCGCGTTTACTCGGTCGGAGACGTCTGTCCAAGCCAAGTGCTGCATACGCTCGGTCATATTTCCTGGTCTTAGCTTTCAGGAGACTTTCGTTTGTCTGATAATGTCCGCCTCTCTCCGCATTTCTTCTCATCCCCGTTGAATATTTTTTCATGTTGTCTCGAGGGTTTGTTCAGTGCTCTTGATTCAGTGCTGTATGCCGTGTGAGCGCGAGGTTCGGTCCACAAACGGAGATAATAGCTACTCCCTGCGCACACTGACAATAAGAGCGCCACTGCCACCTATCTATAGATATCTGTCCAATTACACTTTATTCTAGCACGGCAAAAAAAAACATGTTCCCCCGGGGCCACAGGCACCGACACTATTTGAGAAGGACTACGAAGAAGAAGAAGAAGAAGAAGAAGAAGAAGAAGAAGAAGAAGAAGAAGGTTGCAGGTTCAATCCCTGGGCCTGGGACCTTTTTGTATGGAGCATCCATGAGAAAGTGTTTCGGGATAAAAATTGAGAAAGTCCTGTTGTAGGTCGGCTCATGCTGTTCAGTATGTGCTGAAAGTGAGCAAAGTCACCAACCTGTTTCTATAATTCCATATTTCATGCATCAGCACTGATTCAAAAGACTTCAACCACCAAACGCGAGTGAACGAAATGTATTTTGTGATGCTCATTCACTAGAATACATATATATTCACTAGATAACCTTTATCAAACCTTTGTTTTCCTGCTTTAATGCATGAATACAGTGGATTCAAACCCACACACCTAATTGAATTAGCTGTGTGGCATTTATCTGGGAAAACGCCGTAGACAAATATTTTGTTGCGACTAAATCCAAAGAGAATTCTCCTTTTAAATGTTGCTTCGTCACTTCCACACTGAGCGCAGGCCCGCAGTGACGACTTCAGCCTGCCGGCTCACGCTAGCCTGGCCTACTAACAGCGTAGCCCGTTTGGCAGCCGGCCCAGACCAGAGGCTTAATTGTGAGTGGCAGCTACCAAATGGACACTTGTGCCCGTGCAGGAGGCCTGGGCTGTAGACAAGTAGGTTGGCCTTTGACCCAGCCCCTCCCCCTCGCCCACTCCGGCCCCGACCCACCAACACACAAACTAGTACAATTCCCATCCTCATCAATCAGCCGATCAATAGCACGGGGACTGATATTGATAGAATCTTACTCATCTTCTGTCTGTTCCCAGCTAGTCGCGAGCCGGGGTGACACGAGGCCGAGGGGAAACATACACACACACACACACACACACACATACACATACACACACACACACACGCGAGCGCACACGCGTTTGTGAAGCTATCGTTGCAGCCTACACCCAACCCTGACCTTAACCCTAACCTTTCCCTGCCAAAATACAGCTGTCATCCAAACAATACAATACATTTTAACTGCTAAAGATGTTAGTAAAGCGTTCACACTTTAGTCACGTCACAAAGGCCCTAGATGTGTTGGTGAAACCTCACACTGTTACCCACACCACATTAATAAAAATCCATGTGTGTCCTGCTTATTTTATGGTTGTTTGATTTTTACATGTTAAGGAGAGCCTAAAAAAATGATAATAAAATAATAGAAAAATGAAAAACAAAACATTTCCTTTAGAATGTTTAGAGATTAAGCAAGAGAAACTTCAGATTTGTCAAAATATCAAATTGATGACACAGTGAAAAATGACTTTACCAAGTCAACAGAAAACAGTCTATAGAAAACAGGGTATATTAAAAAACAAAATTTTTATTTGTTATAATATACCTATGGAAATGATCATATATTGTTCCTCACCCCGTAAAGGTTAAGGATAATAGAAGTAGTGATTCAAATAAATATGTGCACATTTGATTTTACTCCTTAACCTTAAGAGCGCCATGAGACGTTTTTTCCTGTCTTACAGCTTGCGTGGACTGTGACTCATTCATCTCTAATTGACCTTGTGTTGTGATTTTTAAAAGCACCTGAGGTTCTATCATTTTGTTCCTCACTCACTAAAAAGGGGGTTTGAATTGGGATAGTGCACAATTTAGAGACGGAATTCTTAAAACTCAAATATTCACTAATTTCCTTTCAAATTTAGACATGCTGGTATTTCATAAACGACCATGGCCCAGACAAGGTCATATTTTTTTTTTTTTCCAATTGGTGTTTTATCTTATTTCTTTACTCAGCCTATCAATTTGTAATAGAATAAATGTCTTAAAATTTTTTTTTTTTTTCACTGAACCTCATGTGCACTACTTGGCTGTGTCAGAGCCCATCGAAAGCAGCTGCTGGCTGTAGAGCTCATCCAAATGTCATAGGCGAGCACTTGAGCCCTGGGGGTGGGATCTTATCCTGTAGCTCAGGTGCAGTTTGCTTCCATATCTCTCCCCTCCAACTAAGTATTGATCCATCAATGTTCTCCCTGAATACGGTACCAAGTGGACAGAGGAGGCCGACAATGTCAAGTTATTAAAATGTCCTAATCAGTTGTAACAGGATGAACCAGCTGGAGATCGGACAGGAATTTAGAAGAGGCAATACAGAAATGAAAAGATGAGGGCTCGTTGTTCCTTAAAGTCCAGGAGTGGGTGATTTAAACTCTAAATGGCTCTCCACCCAAAACCAAAGAGTGAAAAAAAGAACAATATTACATTATATAGCATTCAAAGACAACCCTGCAATTGAGTATTCCCTATATTTACAGTCAATTATCTCTTTTTATCCAACTCAAAAATGAACAGTTTATTGGACAGATGGTTTATCTCCTTGTTATTATTCTGAATCAGCTTGTTTAAACTAAACAGATTAATCCTTTTAAGTCATTTTTTTAAAAACTTTTCTTGATTCTTCTTAATTCTTAAAATTACAAATTGATGTAAAAAAAATTAAACATGACAAGTTATTATAGATAATTTCAATGCACCCTTTATATTATGAGAAATTAATTACAATTATTCCATTATCCCTATAAATGAAGTCTGTGTGTTTTATCTTGAGTACAGCGTACTCATTAGAATTTAGAATCTGCTAACAATTTGCAATGAGCACACTTTCATAGGTTATAAAATGTATTTGTGTTACTTAATTTGTAAGTACATCAATGCATACTTTATAAGTGATTTATCAGCGTGAGGGGCGGCCTACCCGAACTTTAATCCATCATTCGTAATGTCTGAGCACACAAAAACAAATAATATATTCACTGGCAAAGCAAGTAACAAAACTGTAACTGTATGTATTAATATAGGAGCATTTTTATATTATAATATATTGTTAATTCTTCATATTATTTCATATTAACAACATCATAAATGTGCCCCTCTACTGTTCAGTTAAAGCTCTGACTAAAGATATATGTCAATTCACCGTGCGGATATTGATTCAAATGCCACAAGTGAAGAATAAGACAGGCCGTGAGTGTGAGTGTAAACAAGCCTGTTACTCAGCGTGCCGGAGTCCTGCACAGGAAAATAGTTTCAACCAATACAAAGGGACACTTTTTTCAAGTAGCCTATGTAGATATTGCAAGGCGGTAATTGTGCAGATAGCCGACTTCGATCTGTGACTGCTGGCTCGGGATGTTTGACTTTTCTTTCCCACCCACATTCAGTGTTGAATCGATAGCTGTGCTCTTGCGGAATTTCCTAATCAATTTTAATGAAAAGCAGAGAAATCCAGCAGCCTTGAGGAGCTTGTGGCTGCGCCTCAAAAATCATCACACTGCAAACATTGCAGAAGTCCCTGTGCGGTTTCTCCCAACAATTTTGCAATTTCA
Organism: Nelusetta ayraudi; assembly: GCF_046127955.1. NCBI lineage: Eukaryota > Metazoa > Chordata > Actinopteri > Tetraodontiformes > Monacanthidae > Nelusetta > Nelusetta ayraudi. Next base: position 4,684,929 of record NW_027466098.1, on the reverse strand, counting down.
CTCCAACAAAGGGGAAGGGGCCAGAACAATCTTGCAGCGTTGTTACACTGACTGTATGAAACTTCACAAGACAGGTCAAAGGCTTCTTAACAATGTAACCTCTAAGGACTACTTCTTCTTTCTTCTGATATCGCTATGACTTTTGTCCCATTAAGTCTCTCTCTAGCCAAAGATGTCCCTCTGCTTAAACTTCATTGACTGCTGTGTTCCTTGGGCCTGGGACCGTTTGTCTGCCTCATCCAGCCATCACTGCTGGCTGCCCCTTCAGTCATCAGTTCAGCAGATCCATTTTATTAACAAAAACAGAAAAATAACGCCCACAATAACAGCGACAACGGCAACAAACATATATACATCTATACATAGATGTATATATATATATAAAATAAAACCAAAGTACAACATGTTTACAATATTTATATTGAAGCAAGTTGACTGGCAAACAGGCAAAGAACTCAGAGGCAACAAATTCTCAGCTCTTTAGCTCATATTACTCTTATTTGTTAAAATGTCAGAGGAAAACTGGGCGGTTGGATTGTCAACAGAGGAGTTCAATTTATTACATTAGGTTCAATGAGGTTTGTTTTTTTGAATTCATGAAAGGGAATATTGCAACAGATGACAGTCTTATTACCACTATTAGTACTGACAATCATGTGATTATGTTCCATTCATTCATTCATCTTCAACACCCGCTTATTCCTATTCAGGGTCACGGGGGTCTGCTGGAGCCTATCCCAGCTGTCTTAGGGCGAAGGCAGGGTGACACCCTGGACAAGTCGCCGGTTCATCGCAGGGCTGATTCTGTTCCCACAATTGCAAAATATTTACAAACGGAGGAAAGTCCATACTGTGTTAAAGTTTTGTTTTTTTTTTTCAACTCCCCACTCTGTCTAACCAGGTATCAATCACTCTCTCACTTTCTGTTGTCTGGAATTTTGGCACCTTATCAAGGTCACACATACTTCATTGGAGTGTCTTGGTGACTGGGCACATAGGATGGTCAATGTGTCATCAACAACAAAAGAAATACTAAGTAATAAAAATAAATTGTTGACTGGACAATGAAAAGCATACATTTAACTATGCTGCGTACAGTATGAAGTAAAATATGTCGACCACAGATGTAAACCAGACCACCAATGGTTACATGAATATTTCTAGACTAGAAAATGGACATTAGGAGTGACACACTATCCTTGTCTCCGTGATTGAGTGCAAGAACCGTTAGGAAATAAAGCTAAAGTGAGTGAATGGATTGAGATCTGACAAACCTTTGACAAACACATTATGCTGTGCAACTAATTGGCTAATCTGTTGCCACGACAACTGAGTTAACAATACAATCCTATTTAATAAATGCCTTTTTATCGCAGTGTCCTCGGTGGTACGTTTGCTGTTTTACAGATTCTGCTCAGCGAGTGGAGTCTTCTCATTAGATTACCGCAAATTGCACATCGCATGAGAGCAGCCTCATTTAGCTAAGTGTTATGACTGAGTGTTCTTTTCAAACGCTGGAGATTTGCTCTCTCTAGGTGTGTCGCATTGTTTCCAGACACAGTGGGTACCGGGCGAAGTCATTAAAATACCTTCAAGACGAATGGAAGTAAGAGTAAACATGATTAAAACTTCTATTAACACCTGCACGCTGAGGCTCATCTAGTCGCGAGCAGTGATTTGTTAAGAATTCTGCGATTAACCCTCAGTTTTTCAGTCTTTGTGAGTGAATATGCTGTCTGTTGTATGTATGCCGTGCTTAGTCTTTGGAGCCAGCGAAAAGTTTACCCTGGCATGAGGAAAATGTATCCTTTAAGCAGGTAGATAGATTTTGACGAAGATATACAGTAGATATATATCGATATTAAGATTAAAAAAATAGATGGGTAGATTCAGCTAAAGGCTGAGGTGATTTACAAGTTGCCATGACCATTTTAAGGTCAGAACTTGAACAAATCTCAAGACTGACCTTTATTTCCTCCATATCCTCTTCTAAAACCTTGCAGATAATCACCACCTGCAGAGCTTCGGATCCACGGGATCTGATCTCATTGCCGAAAGACAAAACTTAAGCAGTAAACAAGACAGCCTCAAGCTTCACGTTAAGATGGCGATTTGGGTTGGGAAGGTGCATATTGTGACTTGAGCATCCTAACACAACGCGGCACATCGGTAAACATTGTTAATCACAAGTTAGCAGATGGGATCGTTAATTGCGGAGAAGGAAATAAGACCCAGAGGATGCTTCTATTTATCGACACCCCTACTGTTACTGATAAAGGCTGGAACGGGTGGTGTGCTTGTGTGTGTGCATGTGCATGTGCGTGTTCTCACTAAAAAGTGAGAGGTGTTTGGAGGAAAGATGTGATTTTAACATAAATTTAAAAAAAAAAAACGCCAACAAGTTTCCTGCGAATCAAATCAAGAAAAGATTGCTGTATTCCAGTTGCCCTGAGAACGCTAGAGTCCATGCTAGAGTCCAAGTTTATATTCTTGGCAGCACTATTCAGAAACCAGAGGGGCAAAGGGGCAAATTACTCCTTGAACTACATTTGCATTGCAAGGATAAATATTAGGGTTGTTTTTTGTTTTTTGTTTTTTTATTATTGGTTATATAATGTTTTTGACAGAATCTCTAAGCAAATTGGACGCAGTTCAGATTAATACTTTGTAAAAGGGAATGCAGTGCAAGACTCCGTGTTGTGTTCATTTTTCATGCCATCTAACAGCAAACCACGATGTGTCCTTCCCACTATAGAAGAAAAACAAAGCTTTCCTCATCAATGGTTCTACATTATATCCCATTGTGACAAAGGGATGAATACTTTAAGGGTTTTTAGGGGCAATTTTGTACGTGCTAACTTTTGCAATCATATTCAAAAGCATTTACACACTCCCTGTGGATGAACCGTATTTATTATTTTCGAAAAACTATAGATCTAGTTATTTCATTTTAATGGCTAATGAATTTGGCTTGTGTTTTTTGTTTTGTTTTTTGGTTTATTTTTACAACTAACACAATTTTTCTATTACTAACACTATTTTTTTCTATTCTGCTTTTTTTTCCCCAATCGATATGACACAAAATAGGTAATTATGGAGCAAGTACCGTTAATCCCGATTCTAAGACCAATAAAGCAACCGAAAAAGGGACACTTTCATATCAGAGGGAACAAATAATTTTGAGATGTGGAACATACCTCCCTGAATACTGCCCCCCTCTGCAGAGTCAAGCACCATAGTGAGGGACGCAAGGGAAGGCTGAGGAGCAAAGTGTGCAATTGAGGATGTGAAATGAACACCGTTTGCCTGGACAGGGCTAATCTCTCAAGAAACAGAGACAAGTATCCATCCCATCAGCACCAAATATCAACGTTCGATCCGGCCACCACTAACTAACGCAACACACCGTACGGTAAGTGGTTCAGCAACAACGCCAACTCACAGGAGAAGGTTCTTGTGGGCCTCTTCCTGGGTAATTGGTTTGAGATAATGTGGCAGGTCCTCGAGAACGGACAGATGTAGGAGGAGAAGCTGCAGGTGGCTTGTTTGAGAAAAAGCCCCTGCTGTCAGCTGAACAATGAGAGCATAGTGTGACACGGTTGCTTGGATTTTCTGATGATGACGTTTGAAAATGTGAGACGTGTGCCATTGTCGGCATATACCTCTTACTGCTGACTGACATTTGCTTTTCAAGATCTTTTATTTTTTTCCTAAACGGAAGCCACATTAAATAAATGCTTACTGCTCATTTTCTGTCACAGGCGGGCCTCGTCTGTCTCCGCTGATGGCACAAAAGCAGATTATATACATCACACAGTTTCCTGAGGTTTGGCCTCTTTGGGTCTCTGTCCTTCAAATAATAAGGCACACTGGTGCGCGATCATTCTCGTTACTTGCAAAGTATTTTTCTCTTTATTAAAAGCACCACCACTGCATTATTTATTTTTTTTATACTTCATTTGAGTGAAGAGTTGCACTTATCCTGACATACCATATTGAATGGTGCATAATGAATGTGAAAATGCCAAATGGTTGTGATAAAACCTGCCATTACTGCAGCAGCCATACCAGACTGTTTATTCGCAGCTACACTCCATTTCATTATTACTTTACTTACTTTACCAGGTGAATTTTGACAAGCAGTAGCAGTCTTTGATTTCCGATCATTACCTATGAAATTCACTGTAATCCTCTGACTGACTGAAAATGCTTTCTGTTGGAGGTTGGCAAGATGGTTATGGCAGATTTTACAGTTGAAATTTCAGTTGTATGGCTATTGTCAATGTTCCCTGGCAGCAACATAGAAAATTAAGATTCCCTCCAAGAAAACAAAAACAAAAACATCAAAACCTGTCAAAACATCCATAAGAGCAGACAAAAACATTATTTTCTTCACTCTGATACCTCGATGTCATCCTTGCACGAACACCTGGCTCTCTCCCTGCAGTATCTGAATCAATCAGCGTGGCAAAATGGATCTAGTGGAGGCCTAATTGATGCACTAATCCAGTCGCTGAGTTCTGCAGCAGTGTGGAGTCTGCTGAAAGCAAACACTGCACGAGAGTCATCAATGGGCTGCCTCTCAAACAAGAGAGTAGAGCCAGACTGACAGAACGTCTATGAACTATAGATCAAGGTGAAGGAGAGTACGCATCAGAGTGGCAGACCTTTGGCCTGAAACAACACTGCTTTCTTATCTGATGACACTACAGGGAAGCCCTGCAACACACCTCATGCCATCTCAGCCTTTGATGGTCTGTTTCTTTTTAATTTTTTTAACATATGCCAGTGTATAATATTTGCATACCTACCACTCATGGCTGAGTTCATTAGCTGTAAATGTATGGAAATTTTAATACCAACTTTTTATTATTGACATATCAAGACATTTAGATGGGTGTTCACAGAAAATGTAATGTCTAGCAATTGATAAAATAGTTCCAAGTCTGACAATTTCATCCATTTAGTTACCAGTCAGTTACCAGTCGTCTGCTAGTCCGATGGACATCATGCTGAAATCTGCAAACACTAGAACGCAGCTATTATCGATCACATAATTATAGACACAGAAGGCACAGAGCATCTATCCATCCAAGTGGCTCTTCCACCTCTGCATCAACACATAGGACAAATTGCAAAAAGTTGCCATCTGCCGTCTAGGTAGTTCTCTGGTGTAAACCTTTGTCTTGCATCTTATATCTTACATATATTACTCTTCTCATTGTTGACACTTTCTGTTGAAAGGGAGACCGAGGTGACAGAGTGCGTGTTCCAGGCACTAAAAAAAAAGAGACTCATATCTTTCAGAACAACAGAAGAAGATGAAGGACGATGTAATTGCATGCCTTGCTGATGCTAATAAGACTAGCATGGAGAAGACTTTAGCAGCAGTTTTGGTATAAATATATACTTTCAGATTGAGACATATGGCATATCTGGGATGTCAAGTTATCACTAGAATACAGGAATGACAAACTGCTTGCTCAAGAAAATGGAAACTTTTTTATGCTATTGCAATATCACCAATACTCAGATGGGGCTTCATAATTTTCATTTCCATCAAGGGTTTACCGTGGCGTTGACTGGAGCGATGGTTGTTGAACTCTTCTCAAGGCAAAGTGCCATTTGCAAAACTTATTTTCTAAAACCCTTTTCACAAACAACGTCTGGTGTCCACGTCTGATTGCTTAGGGTGGCCTTCATTTCAAGCCATCAAGAGGCCATTGCATAGGTGAAAGTTTGCCTTTGTGTTTGTGGCTGATGTTGAACGTCACAACCTTCTTGGGACCCACCAACGGATTTTCTAGAAGTGGCGAGGTGCAGTGCTGAACTGTGACTGGATAAAGAAAAGATTGTCATTAAAGCTGCAACTCAAGGAAGATTGAAGTTTAGCGCAGGTCCTTTCAGCATGCCGCGCAGGCAGCGATTGGGGGTGTGGGGGGTTGAGGGGCGAGGCAAAAGGGACAGAGGGATGGCTTAAGGCGTGGAGGAGATAGGAATCGATCGTGGAAGTGTGTTCCTCCCCACCAACACCGAGGTTAAAGGCGAAGCCTGAGCAGAAGAATGTCCTACTGAGTAATTACAAGAGCGCCTCTCTTAACACACACAGCTGACCCTGCGTTCATGCCAACCCGTGTTAATAATCAGTGCTCATAATGAACAGAATCCATAGGTCTGCTGGGTTAAGGTCCTCAACAACCTTGCTCCAAGCAACAACAGACAAGGAGCAGCATGAATAGACGCCATGCGTTTCTGGAGGTGGAGCTGTGCTGCGCTACTGCCCCCCTGTGGATATACCAGACACACTCAACTTCCAGAGCACTCACTCTTCAACTATGCTCGAAAGATTTTGGATCAAACATGCAATATCACGATGACACAGATTTTTGGGGGGGGATTTTAAATCATGGTTGCTTCTTATTGTGGCAGTCTGTGGCATATAGTTGATGTCCTTCAGTTTTTAGTTTAATCAATCTACCAACTTCAATTTATTAAGCGCTAAATCACACGTATGGTTGCACCATCCGTATATTTCCTATTTTATCAGACTGGAACAAGATAAACAAGTCTGCTTTATTCTGGTTATCAACACATATTTCTTTTTTAGTTTTTCTCAGTTTGGAAACCATTGTACATTTTCATTTTTCATTTATTTTATTTATTTTCAGAAGCCAGTGTGCCTTTACTTGTTGATATATTTTGCCACTTACGTGACTGTAAACATGCCACCCACCTAGATATAAAAAATATTAAATATGATAATAAACCATAACTCAAAAAAAGTAGAAACTAAAGTGTTCTATTTCAATGTTTTGGTTTGTTATATTTATTTGAGCAGGGTTTTTTATTTTGTTTTTTACTACATGAACAGATTATCAACCTGATAATCCAGAGCTTTTCATACTATGTAACATGTCCATTTTTTATTGTTAAAATCTGATTAAAAAAAACACTTCTTTAACATTAAAACTAGTGCATCTACATTAGTTCTTATAGATAGATATTGAGTAAAAGGCCATGTAAAAAATAAGACAGGGGTGAAATACATATGTAAAAACAAAAATAGTAGAACATTCTTTTTATTTTATTTTTTTGGTATTCAAATATTTCAACTGTAATTTAAGTCCGTTGATTCGATAAATTATACAAAAGTGGATCAAATACTTGATCTTGTTTTGAACTGTCAACTGAACAAAAACTAAATCAAATGAAAATTAATACAAATATCTACAACTAAAATCAACAAACAACCAACCTATCAATAAATACTCAATAAATATCAAGATTGGTTACATGACGCATTGAGACTTATTTTTTAGCAGAAATATTAAGCAGCCACTTAGTTGTATTCTGCTTTCTGTTAGAAAGTCTAGCTATGAACAATTTCTTTTAGGGAATCTTTAATTTCACAATTAAGTTTTTAGAATAGAATAGAATACTTTATTGTCTGTCCCAGCTGGGGACATAAATTCTTATTCGACAGGGGTTAACAAACACATTTACATATTCCCATCATGACACATTTTATACGATAAAGATGGTACTTGACGTATCGGAAACAAATGACTTCCTTCCCCGAGTTCTCCGAAAAGCACACAGACAGTTCAAACAGTTCAAACAGTGCCTGGAGTTTTTCTCAGTCTCTTACAGTTAAGTCTGTGAACCTCTCACTCACTTCCCACAGCTTCTTTGCAAGGGCGTCGTCTCGTCCTTTGGGTCCCACTTGTTGCAGTGCGCAGTTAGAGAAGTAGCGCCCGCTGAGCGGCTCCAGGCCCTCTTGTAGGGCACAGTACAGGGTGGTCTGGGACCCCGCATCAGGGTCCAGCAGAAACAGCTTGGCAAAAGGCATCATGATGAGCTGCAGCCAAAGACTTAGACTGCGACACAGCTCTGTGTAGATAACCCCTGGGATGGACAATAAAAGTGTTTGGGTGAAGACCGCTTGACTCGAAGGAGGGTTTTGCCGTGTACTGATGACGCAACCCGTGTTAAGATTCTCATCTGGCATCAGTGATTAGATGTGGCCAACCTCATGCAACACATATAAAGACACTGAAGCACGGGGCAGAAAAAAAAAACCTCTTCAGCCTTACATGCTATGCTATCCTTACTGCACCAGAGGTTCTTCTCACTTGTTAGATGTCCAATGTGTCGATCGATAACCATCAAGCAGGATGTAGAGTTTTGTTTTTTATTTTTTTATTTTTTACCTGATCATTAAATTCTATAAACTTGAAGGAAAAGTGTGTTTTGTTTTGGTTTTTTTCAGTTTTTGTTCTTTTTATTACTCAATTTGTCACAAGGCACGCATGACTCAGGCATGTTTTAACTGGGCACAAGCAAATAAACTCTTTTGTAGAGATTTGTATTGCTAGCAGGTGTGGTTGGTATGCGACTTTTACACACAAACAGCAGGAAACAACAAATCACATTTCAAAAAGAAAAAAAAGAAATGGAGATGGGGTCATCAGACCAAAATTCTCTTCTTTGTCAATTGACATTTACTCTCATACGTCAGCTGTTTGGAGATATAGTCCACGTTCACTATGTCAGCAATTATTCAACTGTCGTTTCCATCAGCTGAGATGCTCATGAGCAAAAAAAAGTTTATTTGAATGAATTAATAATTTTTTTTTTTTTTTGATCAAACTATAAATGCAAATCTTGAAAATGCACAATGAAAGAAATTAAAGTAAGAAACATATGGATGCATGTAGAAATGCATAAGAGAGGATAGAAAAGTAAATAGTAAATCATAAATGCAAATTTAACTTAAAAATGTACTGCAGTTGCAACATGGCAATTGGTAGGACATAATGTTAGTTTGAAGAAGGTTTTGCCTCAATTATTGTGTAATTGTGTTAATGCTTCAAAAGATGATTGTACAGGTGAGATGTTCTTCCTGCTGTGGCATCACTGCCTGACGCACCTCCGCCGGTGCCGTTGGGTCAGCTGCAGGGTCGTCAGCTGGAGATCGCCGTTCACTGATGTTTCGCCCCCTATACCAGTACACGTCCCAGCGGGGGGGGCCGGTGGGTTGTTGGGGACGTCTCCCCGCCACCCCCTGCAGCTGCCTTTACAGTGGTGTTGATCCCCAACCGCTATCCCTCCTCCAGAGCCATAGCCAATAGCGTGATCTTTCTGCCTCTTCTCCGAGCTCCTTCACGGCTCTTCGCAGATTTGCTCCTGCCACGCCTACATCCCGGAGCAGCTGGACTGCTGATCTGCCGACGAAGCCCCGGCACCCAACTTCCACACGGTGAATCCTGGCTTTCCACCCAGCCTCTTGGCACTACACTGCCAGCTCGGTGTACTTGAGGTACTTCCTCTCATGCGCTACGGTCATGCCCTCTTCCCAGGGGATGGTTAGCTCGATTAGGAGGACCCTTTTTTCCACCGACGACCACATGACGATGTCTGGCCAGAGAGTAGTTGTTAGGATCTCTCGTGGGAAGACCAACTGCTTTTTGAGGTCTACCATCATCTGCCATTCTTTCCCCGGTGTGAGGGTGCTGCTCCTCTTCTGGGTAGGAGGCTGGGGTGTGCTCCCGGGCTTCAAGAACCCGGTCACGGCTGGCTTTGTCACTGCAGGGGCACGGTTTGCTGCTACCCTCCCACTCTCCAGGACCTCAGCCAGCTTGGACAAGACTTGGTCATGGTGCCACCTAAAGCGTCCCTGGGTCAGCGCCACCTTACAACCTGACAGCATATGCTGGAGGTTTGCCTTGGCGCTGCCACACAGAGGACAGCTGACTTCCTCTCCAAACCATTGGGAGAGGTTCCAGGGGCATGGGAGAGTATCATAGGTCGCTTTCAACAGGAAGCTAAGCCTGGCTTGTGGCACCCTCCAGATGTCTGCCCAGGTGATGTGCCTGTCTACAGTGGCTTCCCATCGTGTCCACGCCCCTTGGTTGCCCTGGGATCGCCTTTACGTGGAGGTGTTCCTGGTCCAGCCTGGTGACTTCCTCTACCACCATGGTCTTTTGCTGCTTCTTGCTCGCTTTTGACCAGAACTGCTGCGGCTCTCCCCAGCCTAGGCCGGCACGACTGGTATGTACCGCCCCCATCACCTCTCTGTGTCGCAGCGTTGAGACGGCGTGGTCTACCTCAGCCTGCACATTCCATTTACGGCCTGTGCGGATGGTGACTTTTGCACTCCTTATGAGGGGGTCCGCTGAGTCTTTCAGCTCCAGTACAAGCCGTGCCTTCTCTTGCTTGTACCCTAGGGAGATGGGCTTGAGCGGGAGCCCCAGCCTGTTCCGGCCAAAGAGGCCTGCATCTGAAAAGCAGCAGCTGTCCATGCTGCTAACCGATGTTATGGGAATCTCGCTGATCTTTAGCGGCCTCATCATCTTCGCCAGCCCCTCTCCAGTTGTTGCTTGGTGTATTGTCTTCCCAGACTTCTTCATGGTTTCTCGTTTCTCGTTTTCTGGTACACCCTTCCTTATTGAGAGACTTCTTGATTTTCCCGCCTTGATCTTCATCCTTGCCCATGTGAGGAGTTCATCAAGGCGCTTGAGGAGCCTGATCGTACAAGGAGCCGTTTGCAGAATGCTTGTCACGTCGTCCATATCGCTCCTCAATGGCGGAAGCCTCTCGCCTGAAGGTAGCTTGATACCCCCGACTACCTGCCTGGCTCCTCTGAGGATCACTTCGAACGCAATCACGAACAGGATAGGAGAGATGGCACATCCCATGGCGATTCCGCGCTCCAGTCGTTGCCATTCTGTCGTGTAGTCCTTCAGAGTGAAGCACATGTGCAGGTTGCTGAAGTATTTGCCAATGCTCTGTATACAACCCGGGATGTGGAAGAAACTCAGCGCGAAGTCGACCAACTTGTGCGGCACTGACCCGTACGCATTGGCGAGATCCAACCACACCACGTGCAGGTCGGTCTTCCCTCTCTTTGCACGCTGGATCTGATCCCAGATGAAAGACGAGTGCTCGATACAACCGGGGGAGCCTGGGATTCCGGCCTTCTGACAGCTTGTGTCGACGTATCCATTCGAGGAGAGGAAGGTGGTCATTCTCCTTGACGGAATAGAGAAGAAAATCTTCCCCCCCACATTCAACAAGGCAATGCTTCTGAACAGGGTGATGGTTTGGGGCCAACCGCTTGCTGCCACTCGGCTGGAACATGCTGCTTCTTCCAAACTGTCTTCATGAGTTTCCACAGCACCTCCGTCACCCCAGGGCAGTTCTTGTACAGCTTGTAGGGAAGCCCATTAGGCCCGGGGGCAGACGCAGACCGCGCTTTCTTGACAACCTCTTCCAATTCTCGCAGCCTGGGTGGGGTGGAGTCGAACGGCAGAATTGGAGGGGGTGGCTGCGGCACATAGCCTGGAGAGCCCAGTGGCATGGCTCGGCTGTTGTCACTGTACTGGCTTTTCAGATGTTGCTCCAACTCCTCCTTGCTGATCTCCAGCCTCCCGCTCCTCTTCTCCTCCAGCAACTGTCGGGCATGCTTGTAGGGGTCACTGGAGAAGTTGGTTCTCTCCTTCTCTCTCCTCTTCCTCCTCCTTCTGATCCTATCCACTCTCCGCAGAATGGCAAGGTTTTGTTTGGTTTCGTCCCACAGCTCCTTCAGGTCGACTGAAAAACTTAAAGGAACAGTCAATGCTGTCCTGTTGCCTTAGAATGTCTACATTTGACCATTTATGAATTTAGTTGTCTATTAAGCATTTATTTATTCATTTAGGTATCCTTGTAAATAGATCAAAAAGGCCAGTATTGGTATATGAAATGAACTGAAAGAGTTATTATATAATATAAATTTACCTGAAGTTATAATCTTTGGATCTTTTGAGTGTATTATTGCTATTTATCTATTTATATTTTGTCTTTTAATGTTGCTGCGCTTGGTAAATTTTTTATATTTATTTATTCATTCATTCATTCATTCATTCATTTATGTACTGTGTGTTGGTGTTAGTGCAGTTGAATATGTTTAAAAACAGATGGCGCGGTAGTTAACTTTAAGTTTTGTTTTTTTTCGTAGAATATACAATGCCATGTACTTGAGTGGCATGCCTGAATTAATTAAAATAAAAAAACATTGTCTACAGTCGTTCTACTACTGCATCTGTGCTTGGATGGTTATGATTGTTAATTTTTTATTGGCTCTCAGATTTCATTTTCGCAAAAAACATCTCAGAATCACCTCAAAGAGTGTCACAAAAGGCACAAAAATGCTTTAATAACACCATGGTAATACACTGTGAACACAAGAAATGCCGGCCTACCTGGGTGGAGGCTGTAGCAGGTGACACCGGTGCCCTCCAGCCTGTTGGCCAGCTCTCTGGTGAACAGAACATTGCACAGCTTGCTACTGCAGTAGGCTTGAAAGTTGCTCCACGTGGACTGAGCGGACACCAAGTCCTTCTTGGAATCCAGCAGTGGGAAATCAACGTTGCCGAAGAGATGCAGGAGTGCAGCCACAGTGACCACACGGCTGGGCCTGCACTGCTGCAGCCGCTCCAGGAGGAGGTTAGTGAGCAGAAAATGACCCAAGTGGTTTACCCCAAATGCCACACCGAAGCCCTCCGCAGTGCGGCCGGGACCCATTACACCTGGAGCGGAGAAGTTTTACAGCGCAAAATTATACTTTTGACAATATGTGCCAGAACTACTGCTGTTTTAGGCCTGCATGCAGCAGCTGATGCTGATGTTTGCACAAGTATTTGCAGTGAATACAAGTTACACTTTTGTTGTCTTCTCAGAGTTCACTTACCTTGTCTGACATCTATCTGTTTCTGTGCTGTGGTGTTGATACTAGTAAAAAAAAATATAATTCTACCATTTTAATTTAAGTTCACTTGAGAACCTTTTGTGTTTGTCGCCATCACTGGAGGGGAAAAGGCAGCCAGCGCTCCTGGGACACATGCAGTTTCACCAAGAAATCACAGATGCAGCTGGATCATCACAGCTTACTGTTCCATCGTCAATAAGTTCCCACTTATTTCTGGGTGTCTCAGTCATTTGAGATCAATCGCTGCGCTTGCGACAGTTTTTTTTTAATTGCTGCTTTTCGCGATGGTAGTGGTTTCAACAGTTCAAGAAGGGATTTTCAAATTAAGAGAAGAATAAGAAGTAGTGCAGAATACCTTCCTTGGTGGAAAATATGGTTTCACTTACTGTCTCTATGCCAGATGGATACAGTATATGAAAAGTCCAGTGGATTTAAAATCACTCTAGTGAGTGTGTCAGTTAACAAAAAATGCCAGACTTCATGACAAAGCCATCAGTTAAACACGACATAATGTTGTAACATCGTTACCTGCATTGTTAATAAGTATGTCCAACCTGGGTTCACTCTTCAGAAAGTTTTCAGCAAACATGCGAACAGACTTGAGACTGGCCAGATCCAGCAGCATAAACACCACCTGACTGTTCCCACTCTCCTGGAGGACATTGATGCTTGGTTAGTGGGATCTTTAAAGACCTTTAAAGACACACTGAGATAAACAAATCTATTTCCATATCTTCACTGTGGAGACTCCTCTATTATCATTGGACCTACCTTGCGAATGTCAAAAGCAGCAGCCTCTGCTTTCTTCTTATTGCGGCAGGCCAGGATCACGCGGGCTCCTTTCTTGGCCAAACCCAGAGCTGTGGCCTTACCAATGCCAGTGTTGCTTCCTGTGCAAGGGAAATGGACCAGTAACAATCAGCTGTGATGGCCACAACTACCTGTAACAATACAATGAGCATAACCTGAATGACACAAACCAAGTAATTCTAGTTGGAAAATATATATAATGAAGTCACAGAGTCCATTTTCAGTTTTTTTTTGTTTTTTTTTCATTCAAAAGTGGTTTCAGTTAGCAAACTAAATCAATTTGTTTACAAAGCACGTGAAGTAAATCCCTTCATGGCGGGAAAAAATGAGACCCTTTGAAAATGACAAGAAATTACTAAAACATTAAGCTGTATGTCCCTTCTTTTGGGCAATCAGTAAAACACTTGTGTCAATATGTGTCAAAAGGGGGATATAAGAGGATTTTTAGTGACTTCAAAAACGTTTAGACATTAAACGTTTAGACATTAGTCTTGAAGAACTTCTCAAGACTAGTAAGAAGTTACATTATTTGTTTGAATGCGACTTCATTCAACAAATACAACAAGTATACAATACAGTACATAGTTGAGCGTGTTTGCTACAGTTTTTTTTTTTTTTTTTTTTTTAACCGGGAATTAAATGGAAACTTAAAACAAGACAGGAGTAAATTGTGCCGAGGTAAACCGCATGTAAAATTATGTTTTTTCGGTCACAGTACCTGTTTTAGCATTCTAGATGGGCAACTTAAATGAAATAATGTTAGCCAGCTACAGCATCGACAACACATTGTGTTTGTTGCTGGTGTTGACAGGTTGAGAGTCGTTACCTGTAACAATGACCGTCTTCCCCTTCAACTTCGCCGAGCTGGAGCATCTCGCCCCTCTAAACACAACGTAGTACACAACCACATAAAGGAAAACAACTGCTGCTATGACGCTCAACAGCGTTAACATCGCTGGACTGAAGTCACCACGCTATTTCAAACGTACAATAACAGCGTCGAGATAGAACAGTTACTGGTCTGTCAACGCCTTCAAATTAAGTGTATTTTTTACTTTAAAAGTAAAATAAATTAAATAGAATAATTCATAGACGTTGAACCAAGCCCCTTTGTATGTTATAGTAATAGTGGTAGTATTTTGTTTGTTTATTTGTTTGTTTTTTATTGATAATGTGTTTTACATGCGTTTATGTGAGGAATTTACGTTGAAGGACCACAAAAACTGTGAGCTTTTAAGAACTTCCGCTTTAGCTTCCGGGTTGATACGTTTCATTTTTGATTGGCTCATCCTGGCGCTTTTTCTCGTTTTAGCCAATCAAATATATTCATCAAAATGGTTGTCCAATGGCATGGGCAAACAGATCCTGGCCAATTGGAAAGAGGGAAGATTGCTCACGTTACTTTTCCGCCACAAAAATCGACTGTAGATGCGTTGAACAACCGGTAGATGTCGCCATTTATTTGGATACAGGAATATCAGTCCCCTCAGGAGAAGATCTACTCTGAACTGTCCTGTAACGCAACTGTGCTCTATATCAACGACGATCAGTTATAGGTCACAAAAGCAAACAAAAACACACACACACACACACACACACACACACACACACACACACACACACACACACACACACACAAAAACAGGTTTTTGCTTTTTGCTGCTAAGACTGTAAATGGAGTATGAGCTACTTGCAGATGGCCTAAAAACTTTGTTTCTGGAGCGGAGCAATTCTCATTGTGGTCATACATTATTTAATAAATGACAGTGTATGCATATCAATTACATGGAATAGGATACTTAATAGTAATAATTACTTCATTCATTAAAATATGAACTGTGTTTGTTGTATGAAAATAATTTCTTAGCATCAAATCAATAATTCATTTCTGAAATATCATATATTTTACATTATATTCATTATCTTGGGTGTTTGTTTCAATAATATATTTAGCTCATTCAAATCAAATGCCTTCATAGGAGACAATACAATTCAAGTGCAAGTCTGTCTATATTTTGTAAACAATAAAATGCTTGTGTCAATTCAAAAAAGTTGTTTCATTTTTGGTTAATATTCTTACAGGTGGGAATTATGCACAAAGTGGAAAGGTAAAGCACCAATTTAATCCGAAAATCATTGGATAATAAAAAACAAAAAAAGTAATAAAAACCTTTCAGCGCAACACTCTTTTACTTCCTACTAGTATTAGAAAGTGCAGTCTGTACAAAGGGGAGATATCTCTTGGCATGTGGGTGGGGATCTAAGAGTGCAAGTCATGGCCATTGTACTCGACCTGGCAGAGGTAGAAATGCTTGTTGTACTGTGCCAGCCATCTCTAATGTCTGTTATAAAGTAATGAAGTGTGGCAATCACATCCTGTGCTCTTGGGCGACACTGGCTGCAGGAGAAAGAAAGCTGGGGCAAAATATTTATTTCATAAGAAAAAAAAACTGAACATTACATTTGCGCAACTGATGACTATGTGAGAAAAACAAACGCTTCCCTACAGGATTTGACTCGGTTGGGTTTTTAAAGTAGGTGCACTTATTATTATACTCTAACCCCACAACCTGATAACAGCTTTGACTGGTCTTTGTTAGTGAGAAGAAGAGCAAAGTCTAAAGCACAACTGAAGCATTTCTGTTTGCATTACAGCGCTTCCATTTATTGTGTCAGTTACACGATGCTGACAAGGATCCATTAGTAATGGGTGTAGCAGAAATAATAAAACAAGTACTCCAATAGAAAAACACACACACACACACACACACACACAAACACACACACACAAACACTCCATTCTACAAATCATATTCCATTGAAAACCAAAAGATAAACAGGAGCTTTTTGTAGAGTCATAATGACTCAACATTCAAGTTCAGTGAATGGAGAAGAATCCGTTGGACACACCTTTTCCAAGTTAACTGTAACTAGATAACTTACTAGATTAAGAACATTTTCCCATATACATTTTGAAAGAAGCCCTTAAAAATAGCACAACTCTTATTAAAGCAGCATTGTGCGCAAGGTTCGCCTCGGGGCAGCTGGCAAAATTAAGTAGGATAAGCTTTTGAGTGCTGCTTTACAACTGATAGACAGGGAAATATCAACAGAACAATGTGGTTATCATCCTGGAGGTGCATTCGAGGCAATTTTCACACGATAGCCCACAGTTTTGTCTCTGCAAACTGAACAAACAGACTGAAAGACGCACGCTGACAAAATTACATCATTCATTTTTACTTCTTGACTAGACTTGAAATATCAGTGCAGTTCCGGTTTTTATCCGAGCTGATTGAACCCACTGTGCTGCATGACGGTCTTGTGACCTATGTATCTCCAGCTGACTCCTTCCCTAGAGCTACAGCAAATGTTTGTGTACATGTTTACTGAGCTTTTGTCTATAGGAAATATATCAACATTATTCATGTACATTTGTTTAACACTTGAAATACAATGTAATACTCTGTGACGCAAAAGAAGACAGTGTCAAATAAAGGGATTAGCTATGCAAATTTCACTTGACACCAAAAGATAACACGATACTTGAAGCGCAGGTATTTTTTTTAGCATTCTTGTGTACTTTTGTGAAACACTGAAAACACTGTGTAAACGTACACTGTTCACACAAAAACAGTTCATAAATGCAATGTCATCATATGTGCTCATCTTGGTTTGACGAATCGCAGTATGACTAATAGCTTTCAAAGTGCTGCATGTGGCAAAATGCCTTCAAAGATTTTTCACCAAGAGCCAATGACCCATCGGATCCGAGACCACGGCACTGCTGGTTAAACACAACCATGGGTAACTAGGATCATGGGTCGAAGTTCAACTGGAAGCTTAAAGTGTCGGCAACAGCGGCGGGGGGTGGGGGGTGGGGGGCATCGGAATAAGAATTAAGATCCTGTTACTGTCTGTTGCATAAGCTCTCTTTACAAAGGTTCTTTGTTGGTATAAAAGGGGGAGATGGCAGCGCTACACAGGGTTCTTTCACACACACAGATTATCGATCTACGTTATTGCGTATTCAAGTCAACCCAAGAAGAAGGATGTTAATAGTTCGCCTGTTGCGCTTTTTTAAAACCAAAGCGGGTATCACAAAAAGATTCGTAATGTGCTGTTAAAGTTTTAACTTGATATGTGAAATATTATTTGGTAATAAACGATAAGCAAGTTGCATGTGCTATTTTATTGTCTTGTCCCCAAAGTGTTGAGTTGTAAGTCCAAATTCCTTAAGTGTCTTTTGCAAACTGCAGGAATGACTTGCCATTTGATTTTACTTGCAGAAATGATAATAATTTATTTACCTTTGACTTGAAATTTAAAGGGTTGAAAAAAGGACATTAAAGGTTTTTTTTCCCCTAATAATTGGATAACTTATAACTGACTATTAACCCTGTTTTGCCATTACTACTTTATTCTGCTTTTCATTAAGGAATAAAAAAAAACACTGATGAAGAGCACAAAGCAAGGGTAAAGCACTGCAAGGCTAAAGTTGAACCAGCTTTGTTCCCCTTGAAGGGAACACCCAGGTCGAACAAAAGCAACAAATATGAGTCCCACCCTGAGTGAAAGGGACTGTGGAAAAGGCAGTTTGCTGCAGCGCTGAGATCCCTTCAAACAGTAACGCGGCTTCTCTTCCCACAAGTGCTTTTCTTTCTCAGTGAGTGAGCATGCAGAAAATGAGCCGCGGCTTACTTACTAAACTTGACATCCAACCAGGTATTAAGAGTTTCGAATGGTTGACAAACACTGCTGACCCGACACTCGTCATCTCGTCTAGGTTATTTATTTTGAAGTAGTTCGCAATCATTGCAGTACTCTGTATTTCTTACCACTTTGATGATTTCGTGAAAGAGGACTTGAATTAGTTGGTATGAGAGCGGAAGATGGACAGGTAGAGGACCGGGTTGGTTGGAGTCAGGTGAGTCATAATATACTAGTGATCCTCTCACAATTTCACCACTCACTCTAACCGTTCACCAAAGACATTAGAGCTCCTGAGTCTGACTGGAACTCCGAGCAGCAGTGCCTTGGATGCTGCCAAGACTGCAACAGCCTGGGCCTGTTAATCCTGCCTTTTGTTATGAGGGAGACACAAAATATGCTTGTTAAAAACACGAGGGGAAAAAAACATTCACTGTTTCAATTTTTAAGCTCAAGCAGTTTTTCTATTTTTTTCAATGGCAATTATACCTCCTGTGATGGCCAGGCCTGTGGCTACACAGCAAGGACAGTAACCCTCTCCATCCACACTTTATTGATGGTGGTTGATTTAGTTCATTTATAGTCTATTTAGTTAATTAATCATTTGAGTTACTTGAAGCACAAATAGGTTCACGCACAGTTTGAGTTAGTGGACACACATTTTATTTTTTTGACAATACACACAATATCTATTTGGAGTGCACACATTTGGTTAACTTCTGTAGGATTTGATTTGATTGATTGATTTTGAACATGTAAAGAAGGAAAGAGAATAAAAGGAAACAAAACCAAAACACAAAGAAAAAAAAAACATCAAGGTAAGAATAAATAAGCAAACACAAATGAAATACACAAGAGAATAATATTGCTCATGTTCGAAAAGGGGTAGGAAGAAGTATAAACTTATATATACCTACCCCTAGACTCAAATAAAAATACAAACTTATGAACTAAATTAAATACATGGTCAAAGAAACTAGCAGGCAGCAGGAAGAGAGAAAAAAAAAAGAAAAACAGAAAACAGAAAACAACTCTCGAAGGTCTCAATAATTATAATATAGTGCAAGAATTCTTCCATATCAACACTGGAACAGTAATATAAGTATATATACATATACATGTATAATAATGTAAATTATTATTATTATTATTATTATTATTATTATTATTATTATTATTATTATGACAATTATAACAATAATAATAATAATAATAATAATAATAATAATAATAATAATAATAATAATAATGATAATAATAATAGGCGACACGGTGGCACAGTGGTTAGCGCTGCCGCCTCACAGCAAGAAGGTTGTGGGTTCGATTCCGGGGCCCGGACCTGGGACCTTTCTGTGTGGAGTTTGCATGTTCTCCCTGTGTCTGCGTGGGTTCTCTCCGGGTTCTCCGGCTTCCTCCCACACTCCAAAAACATGAGGTCAATTGAACACTCTAAATTGTCCATAGGTGTGCATGTGAGTGTGAATGGTTGTTTGTCTCTATGTGGCCCTGCGATGAACTGGTGACTTGTCCAGGGTGTCCCCTGCCTTCGCCCTAAGACAGCTGGGATAGGCTCCAGCAGACCCCCGTGACCCTGACCTCGGGACTAAGCGGGTATGGAAAATGGATGGATAATAATAATAATAATAATAATAATAATAATAACAATAATTAATCAGTTTACAATATTATTGTACCTACAGAATATGATATTTTTATATTTAATATTAAATAGTCGGCGACACAGTGGAGCAGTGGTTAGCGCTGCCGCCTCACAGCAAGAAGGTCGTGGGTTTGATTCCGGGGCCCGGGCCTGGGACCTTTCTGTGTGGAGTTTGCATGTTCTCCCTGTGTCTGCGTGGGTTCTCTCCGGGTTCTCCGGCTTCCTCCCACAGTCCAAAAACATGCATGTGAGGTCAATTGAACACTCTAAATTGTCCGTAGGTGTGCATGTGAGTGTGAATGGTTGTTTGTCTCTATGTGGCCCTGCGATGAACCGGCGACTTGTCCAGGGTGTCACCCTGCCTTCGCCCTAAGACAGCTGGGATAGGCTCCAGCAGACCCCCGTGACCCTGAATAGGAATAAGCGGGTATAGAAGATGAATGAATGAATATGTTCCAAATACCTTTAATATTGTTTTAGTTAAGTTCTAATATTTTAGTATAATACTCTTTTTTTTTGTTTACAAGTCCTCATAATAGTGGTTAGCTTGTTTTTATATTTGTTATATTTAATTTCAGCTTCAACAGTTCTTTGTGTTAAGAAATATCTATATAGTGTATACTTTTTTTTACAAGCATTTTGTAAGCTTTTTGAGATCCAAGGATTATTCTTATATTTATGCTTATTGTTGACTCTCCTAACCGGACAGTTTTTTTTTTATCATAAAATAGTTAGAATATTTTATTATAATAGAATATTCTTAGAAATGTATCACATGCTACATCAACATCGTTTTCATTATATACCGAATCCCAATTACTGTATATACAATCAAATCATTCATTAGGGTATTCATAGAGTCCTCAGTCCTGACCCTTCTATATTGTAAGCAATTGTCATGAAGGTTTTTATAAACATTACAATCATATATTATAAACACAGGTAAGTGATCAGTGATATCATTTATAAATAGTCCACTCATTTTATTGTTATCCAAGACATTGGTAAAGATGTTGTCTGTTAGTGTAGCACAGTGTGTTTGCTAATAATGAATTTTTGTGTTTGCGTTACCGGTGGAGCGTGTGCTGCGGCTGCGAGTGTTTCATTTAGTGCGGTTTTTGCCCCTTTTTGTTGAGTCGTCTGATCAGCTACTGTATGTGCCTTCGTTGTGTTTGGCAAGGAGGTCTGTTTAGTCTTTTGTTACCCTTCTGTTGAGCTGCATGTAGTTTTAATTTTTGTTGACCTCTTTTTACGAGCCCGACCTTTCATTAAGTTTACTTTTGTTGGAACGTAAACAAAATAACGAAATCAATTTTATTTGATTAAATCCTGTGTTTCCTGTTTGCCTGCTGGCTCGGTCCCTCACACCCTCGCTCGACATCGCCGTTGCTGTTGTAAATGGTGGCAGATCAACACAAGGATTTATATTACAGCAACTTTTGGGAGTGGTTGGATGCACCCCTCCCTAGTCTAAACCAGCAAGACCAAAACATTGTTAAAAAAAAAAAAAAAGAATAGGATTAAATATGTTCATGTTGGGACTCATCTCTCAAACAAAGTTTCTAACATATAATTTTCATGTTTTTTGATTTTATAAAATGTTATTTTCTTTTTTTCACTTTGCTGCACATACAATACAAAGTATAACATTCACAAAAGAGTTGGTACATACAGTACTAGTGACCTTGTATTTTACATTAATTTACTGCTGTCTTAGAAAGGAATATGTCTGGTGGGTCGCAATGATTTTCCTGAAGATTAAACGGGCATCAAAATGAACAAATGAGGGTTTGATTAAATCTCTTCAGGCCAGACCAGACAGCCTCTCGCTGAGCTCCCACAGCTTCTTGGAGGCGACGTCGTCCTTGGCCTTGGCAAAGAGACTTCTTGGAGTGCAGTTGGAGAAGTAGCGTCCATTCAGTGGTTCGAGGCCCTCCTGGAGGGCACAGTGCAGAGTTGTCTGGGCTCCCTGGACGGTGTTCTTGAAGAAAAAACTAGTCATGGGTGTCAGGACGAGTTGCAGTAAGGAACTTGTGTTCCTGGCAAACTCAGAATTGATAGCGCCTGCAAAGGTGAAAATGAAATCATTAGTTGCAGTCTTGCATGTGCCAAAAACTGTGGAGTGATTGGCAAACCCACCAATAACTTGTATCCATCTATAGTTAATAAATTTAGTGAGTTTGAATTCAACAGTCAAGGGTTGTCATGCTTTGTGACCCTGCCAATATCACAGGAATCACATTGCAATAATGGTAACGTGGTAAGATTTTAATACCACTGGTAATGTGGGTGCAATTTTAGATATTTAGATATACCATAGAGTAGAGACGGCATAGTAAAATACATCCTGTATTAAATATGAATTATCTTTGACTGTGGTTACTGACCTGGATGCAGGCTGTAGCAGGTGACCGTGGTGCCCTGCAGTCTCTTGGCCAGCTCATGGGTGAAGAGGACGTTACACAACTTGCTGTGAGAGTACGTCTGGAAGACCTCAAAGA